>NC_089842.1:128303343-128624281 GCF_035609145.1 Eleutherodactylus coqui
ATTGTTCCATCTTCCTTATTTGCAGGTTACCCAGAGGAGCATGGATGGCCTTATAAGTCTCCTCACTCACCTTCCTGGTGCTCTCCCTAAGGAGTTATGTTACCCCTCCTGACCGACTTTTATCTTTACTAATGTATTGTAGCAAAACTGCAGGCTTCTGGCAGCTTTCAGACACTTAATGTAATATACATACATATTAAAATATGCAAAACTGTTTATAATACTGTGCCAAAGCTTTCTTTGCCTAGTTCTGGACTGGGCCATTAAGTGGTTTGTTATAAGATCCGTATTTATTATGAATGCTATGACTGAGGACACATTATAACATCTGATCTCATCGTATTTAGTCCTGCAGTATGTCTTGGTTACCGCAGTGTATATCTGGTGTGTAATTAGCCGCGTGCGGAATGTTCCGGGTTCCTGCGTCCTCCTCGTTTGCTGACATTCCCAGCACAGATTCATATTTCCTGGACTGCTTTGTGTACAGCAATATACATGGGTTATTGTGCACAAATGAAAGCTAACGAGTTTCTAAGACAACAAGTGATTCACTCGTCCAAGTTTTATCTAACGACCTACCCGCGCTTTTCTAATGAAGCCGCTTGAGTCATGGCTGCTATTGATCTGACAGCTGCATGTATAGAGCCGGTGTCAGAACACACAATAACATCTACACGTCTTCTTTATGGAGACTGCCGCCTTCTGACGATGTTGTTGAGCTGTCGCCATCGATTTCAATGCATTGAGGCGAGAAAAGTCACCAAGAGAGCAGAACCCTGCAGGAAAAAATGTGTATTAACACCGCGGTGGTTGGTTTTTTTTGTCTCGGAGGTCACTGTGGCTGTCCTTGGGGCGTGTCGGCCATGTGTCACTGACTATATACTTTGTAACTTGTGAAGCTCACATCCTGCAGAATGGTTACTACATGCTGAAAGATGTTTGCACGGTGACATTATACCCCCATGAAGAACTTTACATATCCGGATATGTACAGTTGTGATGTGCCTGATCTGCTATGTGTGTCACTGTAGTTCTGGAATTCTATTCATAAACCAGGTAGCTCTGGATGAACAGAGCAATGTAATCTCAGCAGAGTTGCAAAAACAATGTATTTTTCAAATGTTAATTTGCTAACAGCGGGGTACAAGCCATAAACCAACTCTGTCATAGCTCAGAAAATCCTGCATTGCTATACCGATCCACCATTAATTGTAAGACATGGATGAACAATGCTGTTTATCTGTCATTCAGCGTCAAATCTTAAATACCCAAATACAGTAACTGGCATGCAAAGCTGCTGTATTATTAAGTCTTTTTCATATATTTTCTCTTGCTGCAACTGTGTCGGTCTTTACTGTAGCTATAGCATTGAATTCATCAACCGTGTTGAGCAATTATCGTAATAATCAGGAGTGACCGACCCGATCTTACAAACTAATTCTGAAATGAGACTCTTGATTCTGAGGTCCATTAACATCAATGGGACTAAAAATTGGATTCTCTAATTTGGGCGCCAAAATGTCCCTTGGACAACATAGAGGTGGTGGCCCAGTGGTTAGCACTTCTGTCTTGCAGTGATGGGGTCTCAGGATGAAATACCCATCAAGGTGAGATTCAAACCAAGAACTCCAGCACTACATAGCAGAGAGCAAATATTTTGGCGATTTCTGCTAAAAATAGGATGGAATGATCTAATCCGATTTAGCAAAAATCAGCCCGATTTTATTGTCCAGCCGATCACAATGAGCAACACTATTTATGAATCAGGAAGCCCAGGATAGGCATTGCTGTAGATTACTCCCAGGTAGAAAGTGCTGAATGATAAACACTTGTTAGTAAACACAGAAAATTGTGTAATTATAGTATCAGTTTGTAACAAGTCTGTGATTGACATCTACAGATGAGCAGTAAGCAGTGAATACATATAAGATAAGTCACTGGATTTTGTATAGTTGACTCTTAACCTAGAAGCCCTGAGTCGCACTCGCATTCTTCTACAAGCAGTAATCTGTGAAGCTTAGTATCACTGTCGCTCACACGGACCTTCCAGATCCGGATACCTGCGACTGTGAGGATCCTTTTTTCTGGTGACTGCACTGTTATCTCTGGGGGGTGCAGCTAAAGTTTCAATGATGTGATTTCTGACAAGAACAAGTCTAAGTAGTAGCCGCTTAGAAAAGACTTTGTCTCTGCTCAGATGCGGCTACAGTCATATGACGTGGTCAGACCTGTGTACCTACTGCTTAAATGTCTGCTAAGTATCTCTATAAACATCTTGTACGCTACAAGAAAAAGTTCATTCTTCTTCCCCAAAGAACAGATGGAAAGAATTTTAGATCTGATAATAATTCATCGGCTGATACAACACCTGCTTCATTTTAGATTGTTTCATTAAGGCAAAAACTGTCACAGGAATTTATACCTTGTACTAATCTTGTATAAGACTGGGCTCAGATGGCTATAATTCGCTGCATGCCATCAATCGCCATGCACTATCTTGGCGTGTATACACGTGTAACATACGCCAAGATAGAATATGCTGTGATTTTTCTTCCGCATGTGAGGGTGGTCAATGAGTGGAACAGGTTGCCACAGGAGGTGGTTAGTTCTCCTTCAATGGAAGTGTTCAAACAAAGGCTGGACAAATATCTGTCTGGGATGATTTAGTAAATCCTGCATTGAGCAGGGGGTTGGGCCCGATAACCCTGGAGGTCCCTTCCAACTCTACCATTCTATGATCACAGCTGATAACATTGTTACAGCTGTTCTCAGTTCTCAGCCCCACAGGCAGAACAGTTGCTAAGCAGGACAGCACACTGTGTCTGCTGTCCATGGTGCTGAATTCTCCACAGGGAGCCCATGGCTGACCAATGGAGCTAATTACAGAGCTCAGACCTCCTGCTGAGTTCAGTAACAGCTTCCAGAAGCTAATAAAGCTAATAAAGTACTAATAGCAATTAGTGCCTATTAGTACTTTATGTAAAACGATCGCTCATCTTTTAATCTTTTGAAAGATATTTGTGTGTGTAAATGGGCCTTAAGTGAATGAGAACGACTGAACAATTGGTGTTTGAGCAGGGGGTTGGACCCGATGACCCTGGAGGTCCCTTCCAACTCTACTATTCTATGATTCTATGAATTCATGTGAGTGGCAACATGGCAGCATGTTCATGGGAGATTGGTACAGTGTATTAATTGCACAAAACCCACGCACGTAATATGCTGCGACCATATGCTCATGTGAGCCCGGCCTATGAGAAGGAACATCATTGGAATGACCCCTTCTTGAAGTGTCTGCCACCTCCTATTAGTCTGGACCTAATACATTTTACCTGCACTGATACATTGTAACAGTGGAGAGAGATGTGTGCTGCTGATGTGTTTAACAAACCCTTAGCTATAAAAAAAAATGACAAGGTTTACATCCTGTGTGTAAACAGGAGTGTTCTATTCACTGATAGCAAGCAGACATCTTGAAAATGGTCATGATTGGAACACAAAAGCACACAGTATGTTAGAAAGAAGCAGAACATTACATTATACAATAATTAAGCATTATTTAATAGGCAACCCCTTTAAAGGGCCTGTATCAGAATTACAGTTATGCCCTATCCACAGCACAAGGGATAACTTGCTGATTGGTGGGGTTCTCACCACTGACACCCCACCGATCCATAGAATGGGAGTGTCATGTCCTCCGTCCTCCTCACTTAATGCTGACTGCCCATCCAGCAGTGAAGAGGAGATTGAATCGAGTGGAGATTGCGCAAGACTTCCACTTTGCAATTCATTTTCAATGTGATTGCTGAAGATAGCCGAGCAGCAAGCATTCGGGTATTTCCATCAATCCTATTGAAATGAATGAGGTGCCGACTGCACATACTCAGACAGCGCTCCATTCAATGTGGCGTTGCTGCAGGTAGTAGAAGCATCGCTGCAGTGACAAAAACAAGGGGATCAGCAGCAACACCCCCACTGCTCAGCAAGTTATTCCCTATTCTGTGGATAGGGGATAACTTGTAATTCTGGTACAACCCCTTTAAGATGCTGGCTCTGCATCAGTCTCTGAGGCATACAGCAGTCTTTTCCTGTATGCACGGTACGATCATTTTCTCAGCGCTTTCCTCTTGTGGTAGCTGCCGAGCTGCCGCCATTTACCTGTCAGTCAGCATCACATCTAATGTGCCCACAGCTTGCAGCTGACTTTTTACATATGTTTTCTTGCAGTCCCCTTAGATGTCTGACAGCCAGAGTAACGATAAAGCAGCTGTCACAGGGGGCTCGGAGTCGTCATCCAAGTATCACAAATGCATAGCATTGCAGTAATAGATGGCAGTGAGCGCTGTAAGCTTAGTGTCGGGAGGATACCAGATAATCACATCTGATAGGGCCAGGTATAGGCAGCAAGTACAGAGGAAAGAATTCGCTCACCAGCCTGGATTAAGAGATGTGGCTCCTGCAAGAAAAGAAAGTGCAAAGTGACGTCTTTGCTGCAAAGTGTGACTGCCGGGATTAGTGCCAGAGTGATACCAAACACAACGGCAGGCTTCCAGATAATAAAGATGATGGTCATCTAGGAACAAAGACAGAAAAAGAAGACAATGTTTATCAAAGATGCCCATACTGTTCTTGTCTTCCAGGTTATTGCATTTCCCGTAGAAAAGGCTTAATTATTTTATCAGGACAAGTTCTACAACTTTCTTATAACCTTTTATCTTCTGTTCAGTGAGCTGCACATATCAGCAGCACAAATGTCAGACGACAGAGAGCTCTTGTGGAAGAACATTATGAGGGCCCTTTGCATTCTATGAGCTAACCACTGGTGGGATAGTTTATCTTATGTGTCCAGTGGCTTGGTACTCCATCCCTTGGTGTCCAGTGGTTTGGTACTCCATCCCCTGATGTCCAGTGCTTTGGTGCTTAACTTCCTCGTGTCCTGTGCTGGGTTGCTTAATTATCAGGTGTTCATTGAGTTGGCACTTCATTCCCCGATGACCAATGGCTCGGTGCTCTATTCCCCAGTATCCAAGTGATTTGGTGCTCATCTCCATGGTGTCCAGTGCTTGGTTGCTTCATTCCCTGGTGTTCATTGGGTTGCTGCTTAATTCCCCAATGACTAGTAGTTTGGTGCTCTATTTCCAGGTGTCCAATGGTTTTCAACCTAGTTCTTGGAGTCTGGAGGTTTGCTTCCCCAGTCTCTCCAGCGCACTTTAGATGGATTACATGGTTTCAACTTAAAGTAATCATAGCCAGAAGGTGAAAATAGAGCAACTGTCATTTCTAAGCTGCTCCACTCCCAGGTTGACAGTCCATAAACATTGGGCACTTTTTCCCAGTGTCCATGAAAAAAATGTGGCTATGTTTTTGAGGCTGGTTGTACTTGAGCAGGTTATTATGATTGTAATTAGTGATGAGCGAGCATACTCGCTAAGGGCAATTGCTTGTGCGAGCATTGCCCTTAGCGAGTATCTGCCCGCTCGAGACAAAAGCTTCGGGTGTTGGCGGCAGGCGGGGAGTGGCAGGGGAGAGCGGGGAGGAACGAATCGGAAATCTCTCCCTCCCTCTCTCCCCCCACTCCCCCCTGCTGACTGCCCCATGCTGACTGCCGCTACTCACCGCTCCCCCGCGCCGGCACCCAAAACTTTTGTCTCGAGCGGGCAGGTACTCGCTGAGGGCAATGCTCGCTCGAGCAATTTCCCTTAGCGAGTATGCTCGCTCATCTCTAATTGTAATTATTATCCTTTTACAGCTCACAGTAAGTGCTGGTAACGAGTTTCTATCAATATCTGACCTATGGACATGTATTACTCTTTATCATTCATTATTGTTTTCCAATTAGTCCATAAAAAATGTGGCTTTTCTGTGATTTTTGGATGATTTGTCCAGAAATAAGAAACAGCCCTGCTCTGCTCCTAATGATCAAAAACAGACACTTCCAACTTGGTTTTAGCATTGGCACCACACCAACAAGAGGGTCAGGTCTTTATGTTAGTTAGGCCAGTTCCACAGGAGTGTATTATGGCCTCATTTATGAGTCTGTAATATGGGTAAGTGGCCCGATCATAGGACCATTGTGGCCACGACATTTGTCCGTATTATGGATGCAAAAATGTGGCCATGATACACTCGTGTGCAACCAGCCTTGGTGTCAGGATGTGACCCTGCCAGTGGATCACCCAATGGGCATGTTGATTAAGACCTTCAATAAGTGAGCAGTGGACCTGGTTCTAGCTCTAGCTACATGGTAAAGAGCAGAGCATTGTTCTGTAAGTGCAGTCTATTGTAGGACCTTCCTATTTCTCTCCACTTAACTTACAAGGCGATCGGTGGTCACTTCAGAGTGAGAGATTTGTATGTGTCTCCAGGTCATGAGGTTATTATGTACATGGTAAATGATGGGCCTTTTACAACTATGTTTATGTCACAAATGATTAGAGCTGAATTGAATATCTGCTACAATTTACCACCAGAATGACTGTGAGCTCCATGCAATAATTATAAAATGTTCGGGCCAATGGCGACCATTAAAGTGTTTATTCTCCTGCTGCTGATATTGACAATTTGGCATTTGTGCCATTTGTAAATCTACGATACCCCTGCATGTATTTAGAGGTTATTGTATATCGGAAGATTCTCTGCAGCTCACACTAGATCTATAAACAATGCAGCTCATTTGTGGGAGAAGGTAATCAGCCGGCAATTATTCCCTTGGGCCTCAGCAATACAATAAAGAGATACATCATTTACCAACATTACACCAATTTACTGTGCGCGGCCCAAGTGTGCTGAGCAAGGACTATTGGGTGATTCCTCTGCTGCACAGCAAAGAGCTGTATTGCAAGAATGTATATAAAGTAGGAGGATGAAACCTGCTGACTTCAGATACGGCTATAGGCGACTGACACTTATCATACTCAGTGTTAGGCTTTTGTCATTACAGAATATTGTAGCAGAATGATGGGATTTGCCCTCAAAATGTCCCAAATCAGTCAAATCACACAAGTAGGAAGGGTAGGGGCAGCTATGGAAACTTCAAATGACTTACTGTATTTGTTCCACATTGTTTTATTTTGCATATATATAGAAAGACAAATACATACACTCATTGTCCAAAAAATCCATCACCTAGAACGAGTTGTCAGAATGGAATAAAACTTTCTGTGTAATTGTGACATTAATATAAGTGATTACAATATCAGAGCAAAAGGATAATTTATTGTAGAAAACTGACTCCTTGAAGGGAGGATTGGATACAAGATGTGATACGGGCGGGCATGGAGGCTCTAGTACCCTCTTGGGCCACCTCTAGCTTGTATACAAGATGTAATACGGGTGGGCATGAAGGCTCTATTACCCTGTTGTACTGCTTCTAGCTTGGGTGCAAGATGTGATACGGGTGGGCATTGAGGCCTACACATTCCATACGGTATCCTGCAGCATGTTGCTCCACATTTGCTGTAACTGAGCCTCTAGATCATGCAAACTCATAGGCTATTAAAGTCGACGTCCCGGATGGTTTCATGCATGTTTCACTGATGGTAAATCTGGTGACTGGTGTAGGCCATGGAATTGAGACAGTGTCGTGGAGACATTCCTGTGACAGCCTTGCTGCATGCAGCTGAGCATTATCCTGCTGAAAAAGGCCTCCTGGAAGCCACACATGTGGCTGCAGGATGTCCTGAACATGTCGCTGAGCTGTCATTGTCCCCCGTGCGACTAGCTCTTGTATGCGATGGCCACCACAGACCATCACACCAGCAGTGGGGGCAGTGAGCCACTCTACAGCAAAGGCAGGATTGAGATGCTCACCCCGAGGTCTCCAGACACAAACACAACTGCCGTCAGTGCCCAAACGAAATCTGGATTTTTTTCGCTAAAACCACCCAGTCCCACTGCACAGCAGTCCAACTTTATTGTTGATGGCACCACTGCAAACAGAGGCAACGGTGGGTGGGTATCAAAGGCAGCGTATGTAATGTGTGCCATGAGACCAAATGTCCTTCATCCAAGCTCCTGGAAATGTTTTTTCCAACAGACACTCAAGGAGGTAAGGTAGGTATGAAGTTGTCCAAGTCTGCAATCAAGACACAGCTTCATGAATACAAATACAGGGAATTTATCACAACATGGGTATGACTAGTAGCACAAGAACAGAAAATCCAGAAAAAAAACATTTAAAAAAGCTGCCCAGTTCTGGAGCAAAGTTCATTGGTTGACACCAAAATGAACTTGATGGGGCTGACAGAAATAGCCAAGAACAAACTCTTGGCTATCTCCATTGAAGATGAATGGAGTGACACCTCACATGCCCAACTACCACTCGATTCAATCTCCTCCTCACTGCGTAGCGTGAGGGGTACAATGGGGCCTGCAGTGATGAGAGAGGGATACTGGACCCCCAATCTCTAAGTCAGAGGTGCTTTCAGTGGTGAGCTCTATGGATAGGTGATAAAAGTCAATCTTGGGAATACCCCTTTAGATGTTAGATGCTTAGTCAGCTATGTGATATGTGTTGCATGCAACATTGCATCTAATGATTGTCAATGGTGTCGCATTGTGACTTGCGACCTATTGTGCTTGTGACATGACAAAAATGTGATTGTTCTCAGTAAGAGAAACCAAGTAATCTTGTAGACATGATACCTTTTAATGGCTAACAAAATTACATGATGTTACAGCGAGCTTTCAAACCTAACTAGGGTTCTTCCTCAGGCATGATGGAACAGATCTAAAGATGTATTTATGTAAATAAATACACACGATTACATGGGAGGGCACAAACATGGTATGATGGAATTGGTTTTAATTTGTTTGTGCCTCCCATGTGATCATGTGTATATGTATTTATATAAATGTGTCTTTATATCTGTTCCATTAAGCCCGAGGAAGAACCCTAGGTACGTTTGAAAGCTTGCTATAACATCATTTCTTTTTGTTAGCCATTAAAAGATATCATATCTACAAGATCACTTGGTTTCTCTCACTGAGAACAATCACACTTTGCTCTACTGGCTAACAAGGTACTAAACTTTTTTTGCTGTGACACGACATTCACAGAAACTCCAAATTGGTTGGATTTTGGCCGCGAGTCATGTGCAACTTTTTCCATTATAGACATCAGCGTAAGTTGCATGCGGCTTTCCTGTAATTTGGTTGCAACTTAGCTGTTTTTTTAATAGTTAAGTTGTAGCTGTTAAACAGTCGCACAACAGCAAATTGTAGACAAGATACATGACTTTTATGTAAGTAGCTGTTGTGTGTCCCGTGTCACAGTGTGGTCCTAGCTCAACTGGTCAGGTTAGTGTCCAGTTAAAAAAAGGACTGTTCCTAAATGTTGTAGTATACAGTATTTTAGAATTTTGGGACTGAATATTTCCAGATTCTCAGGGCTCTGGAGACTGAGAACAGCCTGAATTTGATGAATGGCATTTTCCAATGTGAACCAGTGACAATGGCCCTAAGTAGAGCTAGCTGATTGCCTCCAGTCTATGGCAATCAATATCACATCTGTCTTCCTGGAACACCACAGATAAAGTGCAAGTGAAGATTTTATACCAACTGAGCACAAAATAGCAAAATGCAAAAAATAACTGGAATTACAGACTACAGGGGGCTCCACTGAGTCACTATGACCAGAAAGAATTTGTGTAAAGTGCTCTCATTATTCTAGTTCCAGACAAACTCCATGAGTAAAAATGCAGTAAATGGAGGCAGGTTCAATGTATCTAGCAGACTTACATAGGATTTCACCTTAACATCTTAGTTATTTCTGCTTCTCACAAAGGTTGTCACCCTGTTTTTCAGAATCCAAAATGACAAATGCCAAGTTCTTTAATGATGCAGCCAGATCTGTGTTTTGGGCCCACTCTTAGATTTGACTTAAGTCTCATTTACATGGGACAATTATCGCTCAAAACTCACTCAAACGATATCTTGTGAGCAATAATTGTTGCGTGCAAATGCTACCATCGTTAGCTTTTCGGTCGAACAATGATTTTACGTTGAGTTTAAAATCCATCAGTAGGCTGGGCAGCTGATAGCAGGGACTGCATGTTGTGATTCTCCACGGGAGTGCTGATAACATTGTATTCAGCTGCAATCCTGTGGCAGAACAAAGGGGCTGTATGCAGATAACAGACCACCTGCTGCTATCTACATACAGCAAAGGGAAGCTCATTTACATGCAAATAAATCTAATAAGCTACTAATGTGCATTAGTGCCCATTAACAGTTTATGTGAAATGATCGCTCAAACTGTCATTCTCCCTTTCTTTTGAATGAATTAAGCGATCATCTTTGCGTGTAAATGGGGCTTTACAGTTACTCATGTAAAATACTGACCGAAATACTGTCATGTAAGAATGTGAAAGTAACTTAAGAATAGTATTAAAACACATCATTCTTTCTGTGCCATCACAATTCACAAAGCATCACATCTGCAGTGGAAAATACAATTTATAATAATGAATTCTTCTTACAAACATATATTCTTTTATTCATGATTCTACTTCTAGATATTTTGGCATTATTCTTGTGCACTGAGTGTCTTTTTTCAAGGATTATTTTCATTGCAATAGAACAATTTGTATAAAAGTTCTTTATTCTTACACAGCTATAGATACATATGTGCGCATGAGGCTGTAACCCTGCTATGATTCGCTATGAAATGTTTGTTGTATTTTGATTGGATGCTGACGGGGCGAGGTAGCTCATGCTCAACTCCTAATGGTACTGAAAGTTTTGCTATATAGACTATGCAATAATAAAATGCTTCAGAAGAGCCTGGAAACATCACTTTAGTGTTTCTCATTGTATTCTTCTCCAACGCATCAATTAATAATTAGGCATACCTTATGGATAAAGCTACGATTCCCCTTGAATATCACTCAAGAGTGATTATAAATATACAGATTTATAAATATAGATTTGAGCTCTTATTGGTTGCTATGGAGATCAAAAATAGTTTTGGTTTTAGCCAGATTTATAAATTTCCTTGCAATTTATGTTCACTAATCTCCCAAAAAGTCAGGCATATGCCATACCTGCCCACAATTTGTAAACTGCTGCTCCTTATACTATAGAATCCAAGAAAAAGTAAAGAAACTTCAGCAGCAGGAAATAAGTTTTGTTAGATTTGTTTCATGTTCTCCTTTTCTAGCGGATTATGCATTTGCTTCTTGTATTTTGCTCTTCACATTCCAGTAATTGCAGGAGACTTCTATAAAGCGATCTCTTCCTGGAGAGGTTGGCGGCAGCGGAGCTGCTCCTACATCGTATCCTCCGGGCCTAGAAGCACCTGAGCTCGGCTCATCATCTGTATGAAATGGCTTTCTAGAGAATCTGATGGTTTACTAATCTCAGACAGCGCGATTCTTCCCAGGCACCGGTGATAGCCGCCACAAATTTACCAAGTTTAGAATCTATTAAAGTCCACTCTCACATAACCAGTTATTCCGAGGAACATCTATTATTCAACGACGGGATGAACGCTAAATCTGCCTGAAATTGCTGAGCGTATCACACAGCTGCGTCCTCTGGAATACAAAATCGCGCTCTGAGTCCCTCAGGAATGTTAATGTGGTGGAGTTATGTGGGTTCGCGGCACGCCTGGCGAGGCTTCCGACATCTCCTTAGAGTTACACAAAGTAACAATAAAGTGTCAAAATTCACCAAAGCCCAATTCTAAATGGTTAATGAGTATTAGGAGGCTATGGGCATTGTTATATATACCGGGTGGTTTACACTGAACACCAATAGACTGCAGCACAGAATAAACCTTATACATTATGTACATATTGTTATAGGGGAATGTTAATCCCGGTCATCCTCTTGTGTAGTCATGTTCTGTTCTTGGTCTCCAGCATAGCTGACAACTACTAAAGGCAGCCAGTACAGTGCACATAGGGGTTGTCAGTCAGCTTTCCAGTCCTAGATGATATATAAGTATGTATTTCTACTTAGAGTGAAATCTTCCAGTTTCATGTCTGCTGTTGCTCTTCCCATGTCAGTTCTCACTGTATTACTGGTATTCCATTCATGAGTTGGTTAGATTGGGAAATACGGTTCACAAAGTGTTCTTTTTGCCTTCACATGGGAGAAAATAATCTATAAAATACTGCTGAATATTCTGCTGTCACAATCCGCACAAAAATCTGCAGGTCTAACTGCAGACTTTGATGCGGCCTTGCTGGCTGAATTCTGCATGTTAGATATGCTGTGGATGAGGAGTAGCCACAATATGAAGGGAAACCATGTCATTATACGGTTTTACAGCACATACGTTTTTTAATTATTGCTAAAGTCTCAGTGGTTTTGCACGTAAACAGCAGAATTGTGCATCTTTTAATAATTTCAAAACTGCACCAATTTGTGGTACAATAAAGTTTCCAGCTACTATCTGTGACGTCATCTTAAGGGTCCTTTTACATAGTTCAATCTGTGCCATGTAATGAGTGGCCATCAAGAGACTGACGCTAGTTTGCCTGGCCTACAATATGAATAGGGGGCAAATGATCAATCATTCTGACAAAGATGTATAGTCTATAACCGTCATTGTCAGTAGCACATCCCCTGTTTACATGAGAAGATGTGCTGCTTACAACAATCATTTTTTTTACTGCAAAAAGATGCAATCATCTGATAAATTAGTATTTGCTTATTTCTTGGCTGATCAGTTGCAGCTGCATACAACCTGATGAATCATAGAATGGCAGAGTTGGAAGGGACCCCCAGGGTCATCGCATCCAACCCTCTGCTCAGTGCAGGGTCACTAAATCATCCCAGGCAGATGTCTGTCCAGCCTTTGTTTGAACACTTCCATTGAAGGAGAACTCACCACCTCCCGTGGTAACCTGTTCCACTCAATGATCACCCTCACTGTCTGAAAGTTTTTTCTAATATCTAATATGTATCTCCTCCCTTTTAGTTTTATCCCATTGCTTCTTCTCTTTCCTTGTGCAAATGAGAATAGAGCTGATCCCTCTGCACTGTGACAGCCCTTCAGATATTTGTAGACAGCTATTAAGTCTCCTCTCAGCCTTCTCTTCTGCAAGCTAAAGATTCCCAGATCCTTTAACCGTTCCTCATTGGACATGACTTGCAGACCGCTCACCATCTTGGTAACTCCTCTCTGAACTTCCCCCAGTTTGTCTATGTCTTTTTTAAAGTGGGGTGCCCAAAACTGGACACAGTATTACAGATGAGGTCTGACTAAGGAAGAGTAGAGGGGGATAATTACCTCACGTGATCTAGACTCTATGCTTCTCTTAATACATCCCAGATTTGTGTTTGCCTTTTTTGCTGCTGCATCACACTGCTGTCCAGGTGTAGGTTTTCACATTTCTTCTTCTTAAATACCATTCTGTTAGTGGCCACCCACTGTCCAAGCTTTTTAGATCTTTTTGAATACTTTACCTCTCTTCTCTAGTGTTAGCACTCCCTCCTAGCTTTTTGTTGTTGGCAAACAATCAGTTTCCCCTCATTTCCCACCACTAGATCATTTATAAAAATGTTGAACACTGGGCCTAGGACAGTGTCTTGTGGTACCCCACTTGATACATTCTTCCTCTTGGATATATAGCCAATTTTGATCACTCGTTGAGTACGATCACTCAGCTAGCTGTGAATCCATTTAACAGTTGACTTGTCCATCCCATATTCAATCATTTTTTCAATAAGGATGGTATGAGATACTTTGTCAAATGCTTAACTAAAGTCAAAATATACTATATTTACTGCATTTTCCTGATCAATCCAGTCGGTGATTCTATCATAGAGGGAAATTAGATTTGTTTGGCATGACTTGTTTGTTACAAACCCATGCTGGCTCTGGTTAATTCCTCCATTCTCATTAGAGATGAGCGAGCACCAAAATGCTTGGGTGATCGTTACTCGGGACGAAATTATCGCGATGCTCGAGGGTTCATTTCGAGTAACGAACCCCATTGAAGTCAATGGGCGAGCATTTTTGTATATCGCCGATGCTCGCTAAGGTTTTCATTTGTGAAAATCTGGGCAATTCAAGAAAGTGATGGGAACGACACAGCAACGGATAGGGCAGGCGAGGGGCTACATGTTGGGCTGCATCTCAAGTTCCCAGGTCCCACTATTAAGCCACAATAGCGGCAAGAGTGCCCCCCCCTCCCAACAACTTTTACTTCTGAAAAGCCCTGATTAGCAATGCATACCTTAGCTAAGCACCACACTACCTCCAACAAAGCACAATCACTGCCTGCATGACACTCCGCTGCCACTTCTCCTGGGTTACATGCTGCCCAACCTCCCAACCCCCCCGCACGACGCAGTGTCCACAGCGCACACCAAAGTGTCCCTGCGCAGCCTTCAGCTGCACTCATGCCACACCACCCTCATGTCTATTTATAAGTGCGTCTGCCATGAGGAGGAACCGCAGGCACACACTGCAGAGGGTTGGCACGGCTAGGCAGCGACCCTCTTTAAAAGGGGCGGGGCGATAGCCCACAATGCTGTACAGAAGCAATGAGAAATATAATCCTGTGCCACCGCCATCAGAGCTGCACACGTGGGCATAGCAATGGGGAACCTATGTGCCACACACTATTCATTCTGTCAAGGTGTCTGCATGCCCCAGTCAGACCGCGGTTTTTTATAAATAGTCACAGGCAGGTACAACTCCGCAATGGGAATTCCGTGTGCACCCACAGCATGGGTGGCTCCCTCAAACACACCGGCTGTACATAAATGTATCCCATTGAAGTGCCCTGGACAGCAGAGCTAACGTCAGATTAAATGCAGGTGGGCTTCGGCCCACACTGCATGCCCCAACCTGACCGGGGTTTTTAATTCATAGACACAGGCAGGTACAACTCCCTATTGTGAAGTCCCTGTGGACCCACAGCATGGGTGGCTCCCTGGAACCCACCGGCGGTACATAAATATATCCCATTGCAGTGCCCAGCACAGCTGAGGTAATGTCATGTTTAATGCAGGTGGGCTTCGGCCCACACTGCATGCCCCAGTCAGACTGGGGTTCTTTAGAAGTGGACACATGCAGTTACAACTCCGTGTGGACCGACACCATGGGTGGGTGCCAGGAAGCCACCGGCGGTACATAAATATATCCCATTGCAGTGCTCAGCACAGCTGATGTAACGTCAGCTTTAATGCAGGTGGGCAAAAAATTAATTGGATTACACTGTAGGCGAGGGCCCCAAAAAATTGGTGTACCAACAGTACTAATGTACGTCAGAAAAATTGCCATGCCCAACCAAGAGGGCAGGTGAAACCCATTAATCGCTTTGGTTAATGTGGCTTAATTTGTAACTAGGCCTGGAGGCAGCCCAGTTAAAATAGAAATTGGTTCAGGTGCAAGTTTCAACGCTTTAATGAGTATAAAAATTGTTTACAAAAATTATATGACTGAGCCTTGTGGGCCTAAGAAAAATTGCCCGTTCGGCGTGATTACGTCAGGTTTCAGGAGGAGGAGCAGGAGGAGGAGGATGAATATTATACACAGATTAATGAAGCTAAAAGGTCCACGTTTTTGATGGTGATAAAGAACAATGCTTCCATCCGCGGGTGCAGCCTACATATTGTTTAGGTATCGCTGCTGTCCGCTGGTGGAGAAGAGAAGTCTGCGGAAATCCAGGCTTTGTTCATCTTGATGAGGGTAAGCCTGTCGGCACTGTCGGTTAACAGGCGGGTTCGCTTATCCGTGATGATTCCCCCAGCCGCACTAAACACCCTCTCTGCAAGACGCTAGCCGCAGGACAAGCAAGCACCTCCAGGGCATACAGCGCGAGTTCAGGCCACGTGTCCAGCTTCGACACCCAGTAGTTGTAGGGCGCAGAGGCGTCACGGAGGACGGTCCTGCGATCGGCTACGTACTCCCTCACCATCCTTTTACAGTGCTTCCGCCGACTCAGCCTTGACTGGGGAGCGGTAACAGTCTTGCTGGGGAGCCAGAAAGCTGTCAAAGGCCTTAGAGAGTGTTCCCCTGCCTGTGCGGTACATGCTGCCTGATCTCTGCGCCTCCCCTGCTACCTGGCCCTCGGAACTGCGCCTTCGGCCACTAGCGCTGTCGGATGGGAATTTTACCATCAGTTTGTCCGCCAGGGTCCTGTGGTATAGCATGACTCTCGAACCCCTTTTCTCTTCGGGTATGAGAGTGGAAAGGTTCTCCTTATACCGTGGGTCGAGCAGTGTGTACACCCAGTAATCCGTAGTGGCCAGAATGCGTGTAACGCGAGGGTCACGAGAAAGGCATCCTAACATGAAGTCAGCCATGTGTGCCAGGGTACCTGTACGCAACACATGGCTGTCATCAGTAGGAAGATCACTTTCAGGATCCTCCTCCTCCTCCTCCTCCTCCTCCTCCTCAGGCCATACACGCTGAAAGGATGACAGGCAAGCAGCATGTGTACCCTCAGCAGTGGGCCAAGCTGTCTCTTCCCCCTCCTCCTCATCCTCCTCATGCTCCTCCTCCTCCTCCTCAACGCGCTGAGATATAGACAGGAGGGTGCTCTGACTATCCAGCGACATACTGTCTTCCCCCGGCTCTGTTTCCGAGCGCAAAGCGTCTGCCTTTATGCTTTGCAGGGAACTTCTCAAGAGGCATAGCAGAGGAATGGTGACGCTAATGATTGCAGCATCGCCGCTCACCATCTGGGTAGACTCCTCAAAGTTTCCAAGGACCTGGCAGATGTCTGCCAACCAGGCCCACTCTTCTGTAAAGAATTGAGGAGGCTGACTCCCACTGCGCCGTCCATGTTGGAGTTGGTATTCCACTATAGCTCTACGCTGCTCATAGAGCCTGGCCAACATGTGGAGCGTAGAGTTCCACCGTATGGGCACGTCGCACAGCAGTCGGTGCACTGGCAGATGAAACCGATGTTGCAGGGTGCGCAGGGTGGCAGCGTCCGTGTGGGACTTGCGGAAATGTGCGCAGAGCCGGCGCACCTTTCCGAGCAGGTCTGACAAGCGTGGGTAGCTTTTCAGAAAGCGCTGAACCACCAAATTGAAGACGTGGGCCAGGCATGGCACGTGCGTGAGGCTGCCGAGCTGCAGAGCCGCCACCAGGTTACGGCCGTTGTCACACACGACCATGCCCGGTTGGAGGCTCAGCGGCGCAAGCCAGCGGTCGGACTGCTCTGTCAGACCCTGCAGCAGTTCGTGGGCCGTGTGCCTCTTCTCTCCTAAGCTGAGTAGTTTCAGCACGGCCTGCTGGCGCTTGCCCACCGCTGTGCTGCCACGCCGCGCGACACCGACTGCTGGCGACGTGCTGCTGCTGACACATCTTGATTGCGAGACAGAGGTTGCGTAGGAGGAGGAGGAGGAGGGTGGTTGAGTGGAGGAAGCATACACCGCCGCAGATACCACCACCGAGCTGGGGCCCGCAATTCTGGGGGTGGGTAGGACGTGAGCGGTCCCAGGCTCTGACTCTGTCCCAGCCTCCACTAAATTCACCCAATGTGCCGTCAGGGAGATATAGTGGCCCTGCCCGCCTGTGCTTGTCCACGTGTCCGTTGTTAAGTGGACCATGGCAGTAACCGCGTTGGTGAGGGCGCGTACAATGTTGCGGGAGACGTGGTCGTGCAGGGCTAGGACGGCACATCGGGAAAAGTAGTGGCGACTGGGAACTGAGTAGCGCGGGGCCGCCGCCGCCATCATACCTTTGAAAGCCTCCGTTTCCACAACCCTATACCGCAGCATCTCCAGGCTGATACATTTGGCTATGTGCACGTTTAACGCTTAAGCGTGCGGGTGCGTGGCGGCGTACTTGCGTTTGCGCTCCAACACTTGCGCTAGCGACGGCTGGACGGTGCGCTGAGAGACATTGGTGGATGGGGCCGAGCACAGCGGAGGTGAGGGTGTGGGTGCAGGCCAGGAGACGGTAGTGCCTGTTTCCTGAGAGGGGGGTTGGATCTCAGTGGCAGGTTGGGGCACAGGGGGAGAGGCAGCGGTGCAAACCGGAGGCGGTGAACAGCCTTCGTCCCACCTTGTCTGGTGCTTGGCCATCATATGTCTGCGCATGCTGGTGGTGGTGAGGCTGGTGGTGGTGGCTCCCCGGCTGATCTTGGCGCGACACAGGTTGCACACCATTGTTCGTCAGTCGTCTGCACTCTCAGTGAAAAACTGCCAGACCTTTGAGCACCTCGGCCTCTGCAGGGTGGCATGGCGTGAGGGGGCACTTTGGGAAACAGTTGGTGGATTATTCGGTCTGGCCCTGCCTCTACCCCTGGCCACTGCACTGCCTCTTCCAACCTGCCCTGCTGCTGCCCTTGCCTCCCCCTCTAAAGACCTGTCCTCAGTAGGCGTAGCAAACCAGGTGGGGTCAGTCACCTCATCGTCCTGCTGCTCTTCCTCCGAATCCTCTGTGCGCTCCTCCCTCGGACTTACTGCCCTTACTACTACCTGAGTGATAGACAACTGTGTCTCATCGTCATCGTCCTCCTCAGCCACTGAAAGGTCTTGAGACAGTTGCCGGAAGTCCCCAGCCTCATCCCCCAGACCCCGGGAACTTTCCAAAGGTTGGGCATCGGTCACGACAAACTCCTCCAGTGGGAGAGGAACCATTGCTGGCCATTCTGGGCAGGGGCCCGGGAACAGTTCCTGGGAGTCTGCCTGCTCCTCAGAATGTGTCATTGTAATGGAGTGAGGAGGCTGGGAGGAAGGAGGAGCAGCAGCCAGAGGATTCAGAGTTGCAGCAGTGGACGGCGCAGAACTCTGGGAGGTCGATAGATTACTGGATGCACTTTCTGCCATCCACGACAGGACCTGCTCACACTGCTCATTTTCTAATAAAGGTCTACCGCGTGGACCCATTAATTGTTGATGAATGTGGGGACGCCAGAAACGTGCCTCTCTCCTAATCCCGCAGCAGTCGGCTGCAATACACCTGGATCAGGAGCTCGGCGTGTGCTCACACCCTGACTTGGGCCTCCGCGTCCTCGGCCGCGTCCACGTCCTCTAGGCCTACCCCTACCCCTCAGCATGGTGTATTACCAGTAGTGCAGAAACAGAACGCTGTAATTAAATGTGCCGCTTATTGGCCTGTGGTTGGAGGCTGACTTCGCTTACGGAACGCACAGCAGAGGCAGGAAATAATTTTGCGCAAGCCTGCTGTAACACTTAGCTGGCTGCGTATGAATTAGGACAACTACCCCCAGCAGAGACCCAGTACACTTGTGGACAGGAATACAGCGGTGATGTAAGAGGCAACACAGAGGCAGAAAAGAATTTTGCGCAAGCAAGCTGTAACACTTAGCTGGCTGCGTATGAATTAGGACAACTACCCCCAGCAGAGACCCAGTACACTTGTGGACAGGAATACAGCGGTGATGTAACAGGCAACACAGAGGCAGAAAAGAATTTTGCGCAAGCCTGCTGTAACACTTAGCTGGCTGCGTATGAATTAGGACAACTACCCCCAGCAGAGACCCAGTACACTGAGGACGGTCACAGGCAGCCCAAATAGATTTTTTTTCCCAAATGTTTTTGGAAAGGCCCACTGCCCATATACACTAAATATGTCTTCTGTCCCTGCCTCACCACTACTGGCCCTGGACAATGTAAAATTACTGCAGGACACAATGCTCTGCACGGCCGATATATACAAAAAAAAAAAAAAAGTGCAACACTGCAGAAAGCAGCCTCCACACTACTGCACACGGTTAGATGTGGCCCTAAGAAGGACCGTTGGGGTTCTTGAAGCCTAAAATAACTCCTAACGCTCTCCCTATAGCAGCTCCGGCACCAGCAGCACTGTCCCTGATCTCTGTCAGAATGCATCTGTGGCGAGCCGCGGGAGGGGACGATTTATATACTCGGGTGACACCTGATCTCGCCAGCCACTCACTGCAGGGGGGGTGGTATAGGGCTTGAACGTCGCAGGGGGAAGTTGTAATGCCTTCCCTGTCTTTCTATTCGCCAGAAAAGCGCGCTAACGTCTCAGAGATGAAAGTGAAAGTAACTCGAACATCGCGTGGTACTCGTCTCGAGTAACGAGCATCTCGAACACGCTAATACTCGAACGAGTATCAAGCTCGGACGAGTACGTTCGCTCATCTCTAATTCTCATCCAAATTCTTGCATACATGCTGTTTAATAATTTGTTCAAAGATCTTTCCCAGTATAGAAGTCAGGCTCACAAGCCTGTAGTTTACTGGATCCACCTTCTTCCCTTTTTTGAAGATGGGGACAACAGTGGCCTTCTCCAATCTTCTGTGACTTTATTTGTTCTCCAGCAATTTCCAAAGATTATGGTGAGTGGTTCAGCAATTAGATCTCCTGTTTCCTTCTGTATCCAAGGATGTAATTCATCTGGACCTGAAGACTTAAATTCACTTAAATTCATTTGATTGGGCAAACAAGCCCCTCTGTACTCCCATACAGCAGTAGTGCCAACTTTCTGGCTCCACACAGTAATAGTAAAACCATACAGTAATAGTAACCTTCATTGTGCCTCTATATAGTGATAGTGCCCCTATATGGTTATAGTGGCCCCATGCAGTAATAGAGGCTCCTATAGTGCCCAGTACTGTAAGAGTGGCCCTATAGTGCCCCCATACAGTAATAGTGTGCCTATCATGTCCCCATACAGTAATAGTTGCCCTTTTGTTCTAATAAAATAAAAACAGTCAAACTGACTTAAAGCCTCCCAAGAAGAGAAGCAGGTCCTCTTCTTTTGCCTACAGCCTAGTGGAGGTGGCGTGATGAGGCAGCGTCATTGCACTGCCTGATTTTTAAGCCTGACAGCTGTTGAGTCCTAGCCAATACAAGTGGTGGGGCAGGGAGTTGATGTCTCTGTTGGCACTTAGTTTTGAACTGGAATTGTGCTTTGGACACCCAGACAGTTGAAAAATGGAGCTCGCCTGGGGATCTGGGTGGGACCCCTTATGAATGTGGGCCCAATCATAGTTGCACACCCTGCAACCATGATCATTATACTCCTGCCAGAGACAGAAACCAGGCTTAAAAGTTTTTCCAGGTATACAAGCACTGGGCATGGAGAGATGATAAGGCATGTGAATATCTAGCATAGTTTCTATTATACTTAATGGGACCGGTATTAATGTACCTTGACACCACCGGAAAGGTTGCTGTCCACAAGGGGAAGGCTGTTTGACAGCCAGGTGAGGCCCCCTGTTTCTGATTTGATGCAGGGCATGCTCCCCGGCATCGGGCTCTCAGGTCCTGCCACTGACTACTAACTGGAGTCTTATTTGTCACTGGCACACCGCCTCAGGGACCTGGTAAGGGGATGTGTCAGGCCGCCGTTGCCCCCACACTGACAGCTACACTCACAGAGGCAGCAGCATGGCCACCTCTGCAGAAGATTCTTCTTGCAGGCAGAAGTCCGCTGGAACGGCACCAGCGGCTACAGTGACAACGGGGTTAGTAGCAGGGGCACCGCAGGATTTGGAACCTGTAGGCGCCTACAGTTACAGCGGGGGCAGGAGCACGGCTGCCGCAGCAGAAGTTTGCTGTAGCGTCCAGAATACTGCTGGCAGGGTGGCACCGGCTACACTGAGAATGGGGGAAGGAGCAGGGGCACCGCAGCACATGCACGCTGTAGCAGGGACCATACCAGCGCCCTCGGAAGGGGAGATGCCCACGGGACACAAACACATGAGCGGCAAAGGCAGATGGCCAGCAGACAATGCGAAGTTGAAAATGCAGTGGAAAGGACTCCTGAGACCGAGGAAGTGAAGCCAGCCCTGCAGCCAATCAAAAACAGGGGGCATCACCTGTCTGTCAAACAGCCTTCCCCTCGTGGACACCCACCACTTCTAGTGGGATCAAGGTTTAATAATACCAATCTAGTAGAGTCTCTTCAAGCCCGATGTCACATTGAGCAGGAAAATATGATTAGACAACCCCTTTAATTTGCCCTGTTTTAACAGCTGAGGATTTTGTGAATATATAACAAACTCCCACATCATCTTTCCTGTATAACCGGCAACATCGTCCAGTCATTGCTGGCCATGAGAAGACAGGATTTCGAATGCATGTGTTATCACAGAAGGCACACTTGTGTGAGATAAGCAGCCTGGTCTTCAGATTGATATATTGTACTTGAGATGATACATTGTAACAAACTATCAGGACAGGCGATAGATTTGTGCTGCTCTAGTGTTTAGCTTTAAAGAATGGCCTAAACAACTGTAGCAAACCGTTAGTGGTAATGGCTGTACAGATTCTCTGATCTTAGATGTAAAGAAAACATATCCATTTAATGAACCAGGCCGTGATTACAGCTCACGCTGCCCTAGACACAAGGATTGAATGCTCCTCCACTAAAGGCACATTTACACTTGGCAATTATCAGCATAATTTGCTTGTTTCTTAGGAATCATAATGATAATTGGTCAGTGTTAACAAAGGAGAAGATCAGCAATAAAACTATTGTTTATCATTGATCATCAATTGTAATGCTGTAAATATAATTATCATTGGCAGACTGATAAATGCAAATGCTGCTGCTCAGTGACCTTTACACAAGACTAGCGCATAGCCTGGTCTCGTGGTATAAGTTATGGCTAAAGGCAGGTAGGATGAAAAAGAAAAAAAATTGTGCTGACCCCAAGTTTGGAAGTATGAAAATTTTACAATATATTAAGTATTAAAACATTACTATTAGAGATGAGCGAGCACGCTCAGATAAAGCAGTCACTTGAGCGAGCATTGCTCTGCTCAAGTAACTGCTTACTGGTCCAAGCGTGCTGGGAGGGGGGGGGGGAATCTCTCCCCCCCCCCCCCCAACCCCCCCTCCCCGAGCACGCTATACATTAAAGCTTCATGGGCTGTTCTACAAAAGTATATATAATAAAGGAGGGCATTCTAAAGAGGTATAGATAATATAGGGAGCATTCCAAAAGAGAATAGCTAATACTGGGGAGCAATCTAAAGAAGTATAAATATCAGAGGGAGTATTCAGAGGATGTACAGATAATACGTGACAACATTCTGCAAAACGTAAGTTAATACAGGGAAGCATTCTAAAGAAGTATTGAAAAAATAGGGGAACGTTCCAAAGTAGTATAGATCATACAGCGGAGCATTTTGAAGAAGTATAGCTAAAGGCTGTTTTACATGAAATTATTATTATCATTAGTGATGAGCGAGCATACTCGCTAAGGGCAATTACTCGAGCGAGCATTGCCCTTTGCAAGTACCTGCCGGCTCGAGAGAAAATGTTCGGCTGCCAGCGGCAAGCAGGGAGCGGTGGGGGAGAGCGGGGAGGAACGCGGAGGGGAGATCTCTCTCTCCCTCCCCCCCCCCCCCCGGCTCCCCCTGCTCACTGCCGCAACTCACCTGTCACCCGCGCCGGCAGCCGAACCTTTTCTCTCGAGTGGGCAGGTACTCGCTAAGGGCAATGCTCGCTCGAGTAATTGCCCTTAGCGAGTATGCTCGCTCATCTCTAATTATCATTCAAAAACCATTTAAACGAGTGGAAATTAATGATAATTGTTCAGTGTAAACACAGCCAGCGATTGAACAATGAACGATAATTTGTTCACTTATCATTCATTTCATGCAAGCATGAAAATCACCATTGGCTCGTTCACTAATTGTTTTGTTTAAATACCAATTGTTCAGTCGTTCTCATTCACTTATATAGTGAATGTGAACGACTGAATGATTTAGCGAATGAACCAGTGAACGATTTATCTGCCTTAATACATGGGAGTATTGTAATGGAGTATACTTAACCCCTTAGTGACCACCCCATTGCCTTTTTACATACTGCTTTAGTGGGCTTTTATTCCCCAGGGATGTAAAAACATGCTTTCTCTGGGGATTAAAGCCCTACAGGCTCTGAACATGACAGTTCCATGCTGTTGGTTACCGGAGATAGTCAACAACCTGGAACTGTCATGGGGAACTGTGGGAAACTCCCACCACCACGGTCACGTGATCTCATTAAAGTGTAAAAAGGTTTTTCCATAGCGTCTATTCATGACAGCACACATGGAGGTTGCTCCACCTGTGATCCTTGGGACAGGAAGAAGGAGTTTTTTAAAAGCCACCTCCCACCGCTTGACTCTAGTGTCTTCCTGTCCCAAACGGACACAGGAGGAGTTCTCTGTGCTGAGGATGGAGGCAGGGGGAGCTGCGAGCGCTACTCACCGGGGCGCGGAGTATCCGGCCGGGGGAGGCAGCTTCCTCGCTCCGTCCACAGATCAGCATCTTCAGTGAGGAAGGAGAGGCAGGTGTGGGGTGACTGCTCTGCACTCCTACTCCCCGGCGTCTAGCGGCGGCCGGTTTCGGGTATGGAGCGGCGCCACGTCGTGCGTGATGATGTCAGATGTCGGCGGGATGACGTCAGACGTAGCGCAGGCGCTTAAAGGCGCCAAATTCAAATACAACGATCCTCTTCATGTCCTAAGGTGGCTTTTCCTTCTGGCTGAGCAAGTATGGATAGCGCTGAAGGGGATAAGATTGTGCCAACTGTAGGTAGTCCACTTGGACAAACATGGGGGACATGTTTTGTGAGTAATGAAGTTTTTCACACCTGGTATTAGTAATGGCCTCTCCTTATAGGAGGAAGCATTAAAAACTAAACAGGAGAAAAAAAGGATCAAGAGGTATGCGTTATGCGCAAAAAAAGTGGACGATAACGCCAAGAGACCCATATGCTCGGATTGTACTTCCAAAATAGTTAATGACGAGCAACATAACCTATTACAGGGTATTCGTGTAATGGTGCGGGAAGAGATGCAGGCATTAAAAGAGCAAACCCTCGACGCCCAGCCAGGACCCTCCCGGAAAAGGGCCCGCACCGAAATCTATGGGATCTCTTCACCTGAACATTCCGAGGGAGAGTTTTCGGACAACTCCTTGGAAATGTCAACCCCCATACTAGAAGGGGATAAAAAGTTCTTTTTCTCAAACATAGACCTGGAAGAACTAATCTCCGCAGTTCGTAACACCATGGAGCTCACTAATACACTGCAGGTCAGATCAGTGCAAGATGAAATGTTTGGGGGCCTCAGAACTCGCTACAAGAAATGCTTTCCAGTTAACGAAAACCTGCAAAACATCCTAGACGAGTGGCGTAAACCCACACAAGGGTCCAGCATCCAAAAAGAGTTCAGAGAGAGACTCTCCTTCACGGCGGAGGATTCCTCTCTTTGGCGTATAATCCCCAAAGTTGATGTTCCAGTCGCAAAACTGACGAAAAAAAACGCCGCTCCCCTTTGAAGACTGCTCCCAGTTAAAAGATCCGATGGAGCGTAAAATGGAGGGGTTCCTGAAAGGCGTATGGGAATCAGCCTCCACGGTCATAGAGACCAACATAGCGGCCACATCAGTGGCAAGATCCCTGCACCTGTGGTTGGATCAGCTGGATTCCCACCTACATTTAAAAACCCCTAGGGAAGAGCTTGTCAAATGCCTACCCCTAATCAAAAAAGCGACAGCTTTTTTAGAGGACGCATCAGGGGAGTCCGTGAGGTTCGCAGCAAGAAATGCAGCCCTAGGAAATGCGGCCAGAAGGCCTTATGGCTCAGATCATGTACAGGAGACCAGACGTCCAAGTCCAGACTATGCACGATCCCGTTGATGGGCGAATATCTTTTTTGGCCAACACTGGACAAAATTTTGGAGAAAGCAGCAGATAAAAAACTAGGCTTCCCAACAGACTACCTGCCCAAGAAAATCATTCCCTTTCGGAAAGAATATGTCCCAAGGGGAAAAAGCAAAGGGAAGATGGGTAGGTGGTCCTACCCGAAAGGGGGCAGAGGGAGAACTTCGGGTTTTCCCTCTAGATTTGACCCGAGATAAAAAAGTCACGGTGGGGGGGAGACTTCTCCAATACTCAAAACTGGCTGCAGATCTCAAAAAGCCCCTGGGTTCTGGAGATAGTCTCTACAGGCTATAAAATTAGGCTAAACTCGAGTCCCCCCGATAATTTCTGCATAACACCACTGCAGCCCCCTAACCTCCAAGCAAAATTGGAGGAGGGTGTATTTAATTTGATTAATATAGGAGCAGTTATTCCTGTCCCTACGGCGGAACAAAGCCAGGGTTATTATTCCTGTCTATTTTTGGTCCCAAAGCCAAACGGCAAATATAGAGTTATTTTGAATCTCAAAAAGTTAAATGCTTATGTAAAGAATTATACGTTTAAAATGGAAACCATACGCTCAACCGTCCCATTAATAGGTCAGGGTAACGTTATGAGTACTATAGACCTAAAAGATGCGTATCTCCACATCCCCATTCATCCTACATCTCAAAAATGTCTAAGATTTTCAGTGCATATGGATAATACCATACGACATTTTCAATTTATCTGTCTACCGTTCGGCATTTCCTCAACCCCTAGAGTGTTCACAAAAATCATGATTGAACCAGTTAGGTTCCTGCGGGAACGCAATATTAAAATCGTCCCTTATTTAGACAACCTTCTACTGATAGCAAGCGACGCTAAAACCATGAGGGCTCAGTTAGAAGAGACGCTACAGCTACTCAGGAAACTAGGCTGGATCATTAATTATGAGAAATCTAGTCTAGTCCCAGAAACCAAAAAGATTTTTTTAGGGATCCTTCTGGATTCAGATAAAAATCGATCCTTTCTACCCGAATCAAAAATTTTCCACATCTTGAAAGAGATTCGAAATTTCCAGAAGAAAAAAGAGGTGTCAGTAAGGGACACAATGCATATTCTGGGCCTAATGACGTCCTGTCTTCCGGCAGTTCCCTGGTCGCAGTTTCACTCCAGGAGTTTACAACAAAAATTGTTGATGACCTGGGATCGGTCCCAGGAATCCCTGGAAGAAAAATTCAAATTACCACTATGGGTAAAAAAATCCCTAGATTGGTGGCTGGCCCTATCAAACCTGAGGAAAGGAGTCCAGTGGGCACTCTCGCCATGCGTCACTATAAATACGGACGCCAGCGGTACAGGATGGGGTGCCCAAGTGGCAGGTGAAGCCTTGCAGGGATCCTGGTCTAGGTCCACCAGTACCCACTCATCCAATTATAGGGAACTAAGGGCGGTCTGGGAGGCCCTAATTAGATCAGAGGATGTATTACGAGGCAGATATGTGAAAGTATTATCAGATAACATGACTACGGTTTCCTTTCTCCGTCACCAGGGAGGTACCCGCTATCCTCGCCTGCAGTATATGACAAGCAAAATACTATCCTGGGCAGAGGTCAACACGGCATCCCTCTCGGCGGTCCATTTAAAAGGGACCCAAAATCAGGTGGCGGACTTCTTGAGCAGGAAAAAACTGGATCCGGGAAACTGGTCCCTCATCCCGGAAGTATTCTGACATCTTACGGACCAGTGGGGGCTACCACAAGTGGACCTGTTTGCCTCAAGAAAAAAACACAAAATGCCGGGACTTCTTCTCCCTAGATCCAGCAGACCAACCTCTAGCCCTAGATGCACTAGCCCAAGAATGGGAAACGCCCCTGGCTTATGCGTTCCCTCCCTTACCGCTAATAGCCAGATGCCTGCAAAAAATCGCACGCAGTCACACCACGGTCATATTTATAGCCCCGGCGTGGCCAAAAAGACCATGGTATCCAATGCTGAAAGGGTTGGCAATACAATCTCCAATAGCGCTACCCCTCAGAGAGGATCTCCTATCCCAGGGCCCAGTGTTTTTCCAGAGAATCCACTGGCTAAAACTGACGGCCTGGCTGCTGAGAGGCAGAGATTAAAAAAACAGGGGCTTTCCGACAAGGTAATTAATACTTTATTCAAGAGTCGGAAATTAACCACCTCTAAAATTTATTATAGAATTTGGGAAGTGTTCTGTACATGGTATAAACCAGAGAGCCCCAACCTTGATCATCCGGTCGTTATTAAAATTCTAGATTTTCTGCAAGCAGGGCTAGACAAGGGTCTTAGTCCCCGAACTCTGCGGGTTCAGACAGCAGCTCTTAGTGCCCTGTTTGATGCTAAACTTTCGGAAAACAAATACATTAAAAGATTCCTGAAGGGGGCCAATAGATTAAAAACCTTCGTGAGGGAGCCATCACCCTCATGGGATCTTAATATAGTCCTGGAGGGCCTCTGCGACAAGCCATTCGAGCCCATTAACCAGATTACGGTGAGAAATCTATCCATAAAAGTCGTCTTTCTGATCGCCATCACATCGGCTAGAAGAATTGGTGAGTTACAAGCCTTGTCTAGTAGAGAGCCCTACTTAAGGGTCCTAGATGACCGGGTAATATTCCAACACACCCCCGACTTTTTACCAAAAGTCGTGTCCCATTTCCATCTAAATCAAGAAATAACACTGCCATCATTCTGTCAAAATTTTAGTAATGCGAAAGAAGAACGTCTTCATAGCCTAGACGTCCGTAGAGTAGTAAAAACCTACCTAGACGTTACTCAAACCTTTCGAAAGTCAGAAAATGTTTTTCTACAATACCAAGGGACCAATAGGGGTAGACCAGCGTCAAAAGATACTATAGCGAGATGGATCAGGCTAGCGATCCAGGAGACCTACAAGACCAGAGGTTTGGCAGCTCCGGAGGGGACGAGGGCCCACTCCACCAGGGCTCTCGCCATCTCCTGGGCGGAACGCAGGGGAGCCTCAATAGATCAGATCTGCAAGGCAGCGACATGGTCTAGTATAAATACATTCGCAAGACATTATAGACTAGATCTCCACTCAAACACAGAGTTGGCCTTTGGACGGAAAGTACTCCAGGCAGTTGCCCCCCCCCCCCAAAGAAAGGTCTTATGATTTGGTATACCTCCATGTGTGCTGTCATGAATGGACGCTATGGAAAGACAAGAATTATTCTTACCGTTAATTCCTTTTCCATGAGTCCATCATGACAGCACATGCTTTCCCACCCTTGATTGATGTATATAATGTCTGTACATACGATTAATGTTTTTCAGTGCTAATAAAAAAACTGTTGGACCTCGTATCAGTTGTGATCATTTGGAAGTCACTGGAGTCAAGCGGTGGGAGGTGGCTTTTAAAGAACTCCTTCTTCCTGTCCCAAGGATCACAGGCGGAGCAACCTCCATGTGTGCTGTCATGATGGACTCATGGAAAAGGAATTAACGGTAAGAATAATTCTTGTCTTTTAAAAAGTTCAAGTTTCATCTGCCCTAATGGATTGGATCCATGAGGGCAGCTGAGCATACTCACCCCCATCCTCCATGGACCTGACACCGGTCTTCTGTGCATGCATGCCAGACGTCATTACATCAGCCGCATGTGCAGAAGGCTGAGAGGCCCGGGAAAATTGAAATCTCCTGGCTCCAGGAGGCAGGAGAGTTCATCAGGGACCAGGATCGCTGTAATCCATTTCACAGAAAAGTGAAAAAAAAGTCTAAAAAAGTTAAAGTTTTTAGATTTTCAGCTGCCCTCATGGATCCACATCAGATCCATAAGGGCAGCTGAAAATACTCACCCCTGTCCTCCACGATGTCCTGCGGCGATCTGCACCTGTCGGGGGTTTTTGTGCATTCACCGATGTGGCGCTCATGCGCAGAAGGCCGGAGAGCCTGGCAAATTTAAAATCCGCCTGCACCCGGCTGTCAAAAATAGCCTAGCGCAGGCAGATGTGACCAGGGACCGCTGTATGCTGTTTCCGGTCACATGATCACCATTATCCATTATATAACGGTGATCATGTAAAGTTAAAAAAATTTTTTAATAAGTTAAAGTTACATCCTTACAGATTGTGTCAGCATAATGGCGGACGCATGAGCAAAAGTCAAGGATTGCTCAGGAAATTTAAAATCCCCTTGTTTCTGGCTAGTGAAGGTAGCCAAGAGCCTGAAGATGTCACGGGGAGCCGCGATGTGTGTTTCCTGGTCACGTGATCGCCGTTATCCAATAGATAATGGCGATCACGTTAAAACGTTCCAGGAGCAGCTTGTTGAGCGCCTTCTGTGTAAGACCGCCGCACCTCAGCAAGATTACAAAGGCTCACAGAGGGCCACTTTTTACACACCATCTCTGCCGATGAGGTCAAGAAATACCCCCCCCCAAACAGAATGAGAGGGGGAGGGGGGATACCTGGTTTTATTGCCCCATGTGCCCATCCCAACCAGCCCCCTTAATTACCCCTGTTTTCAGACAAATATTTTTACTTTTATCTAAGATTTAGAGAATGTCAAAAAATGGTGCGGAGGGGCAGGATTATCTTTAGGGAGTCTATATTTTTTCGGCACAAGTGAGCAATGTGGCCTAGTATTTATTCAGTTGCGCTAAAATCTAATGGGTGTTCCATCCATTATAGGCCTAGCCATGTGTCCTGTAAGCAGATTGGGGCTACAGTGGGTAGGTTTCTGAACACGGAACAAACAGGGGTATCCATTTTGGGGTGAAAGTCTTCATTCATATGTGTGCTGTACACAAAAAAATGCTTTTAAATTGACACAATTGCCAAAAAAATGAAAATCATGATTTTCTCCTTCTGCTTTGCTTAGATTCATTCAAAAACTGTGGGGTCAGAATATGCAGTACACCACTAGATGATTTCGCTAAGGTGTCCAATTTTTTTAAAATGGAGTCATTTGTGGGGGTTCTTTATCGTTTTGGCCGCTGAAGGACTCTACAAGTGGGCAATGGCGCCTGAAGCACCTTCAAGTAAAATTTCTGTTCTGAAAACCACCGGCTGCTCCTTTCGGTTTGGGCCTCATTGTGCATCCAGACATAAGATTTGGGATACAATGGGTTTGTTTTTGAACACGTGAGAAACAAGGCTATCCATTTTGGGGTGTAAATTCTCATTTTCATGTGCACTATAGAAAAAAATCTGCCTTTAAAATGTCATATTTGCAAAAATAAATTGCATTAACTCCTGAAAAAAAGCTGTAAACCATGTATAAGGGACAGCGCTCCAGTACTGTAAACCATATCCAAGAAAGAGGAGAACAGGACTTACCTGGCATCAGGGGGTGACCCAGGAATGAGCCGCACACTGACACCGGCGTATAAGTGATCTGCAAAGAGATAACCTCCACGGGCAGTTTTCCCAAAATCCCAACGTATCAGCGGGAGAGCTTGCCTAGCCTATCGTACCTCACAAGGGGGCCGATCTATATAGTTTAGAGCAAAACAAAGAAAAAGGAAGAAAAAAGGCTCAGCGCTTCTTGCAGGTTCATGTTACATCGGGTTATTCCTGCAAGAAGCACCAAACCTTTTTTCTTTCCTTTTTCTTTGTTTTGCTCTGAAAAAAAACTATGGGGTCAAAATACTGATGACCCCCCTCAGTGGATACATTTAAGGGTCTAGTTTTTAAAATGGGGTCATTTGTGGGGGTATCTATCATTCTGACACCTATGAGCCTTTACAATCTTGGCTTGGTGTGAAAATACAAAGTGTTCCTCAAAAATGTTGATAATCAGTGTTTAATGATGTTTTATGCTTGAGAAAGGCGTTCAGTACGCCGAAACGCGTCACAAGTATATCTGCAAGTATTTATTGATAGTATATGAGGTTTGTGACCTCTTTTATTGTAATAATAAACCTCTTGATTTTAACCTGAGGTTTAATTTTGTGTTACCTTAAAGTGGTTTTATTCAGCAAGTAGCGCTGGGCTACAGTTTTTTTCTTTACTTTCTACTGATAATCAGTGTTAAATTTGTCTCCTAAGTGGTTAAAAAAGCCTAAAGTTTTTCAAATGTGCATCCAGAATTACGTAAACAGATGGAAATATATATCTTATCAAAAATGTGTACGGTATATTTGCACATATTTGAGATATTGCAACTGAAAATGTGAAAAAATGACAGTTTTCAAAAATGTTCCCATTTTGGCGCTTTTAATAAATATACACACATTCTATCAGACTATTTTTTACCACCTAAATGAAGTACAATATGTGGCAAAAAAAATGCCACAATGAGACCTTAGTCAGACGGGCGTTTTTTCGCGCGATTTGCGCATGCGCATGCGTGCGGCGATTTTTTTAAAACCATTGCTTTGCAATGGTATCGGACACATGAGCGCTTTTTATGCGCTCGTCCGATAAATTATAGAACAGAGATCGCAGATCGCACCTATCTGCGATCTGCGATTCCTGTTCTCTTCTCTATATGCGCTCAATGGGGCCGGCGGCAGCAGCGCCGACCCCATTGAGAACATATAGAAGACAAATCATTCTTCTCTGCCACGGCTGTAACAGCTGTGGAAGAGAAGAACGATGTTTGCCCATTGAATTCAATGGAGCCGGCAATACAGCAGGTTCCACTGAAAGCAATGGGCTGCCGGCGATCGCGGGATGAATTGTCGGGAAGGGCTTAAATATATAAGCCCTTCCCTGCAATTCATCCAGAAATGTGTAAAAATAAAATATATACTCACCTTGTCCCGGCAGACGGAGTTCAGCGCGGCCAGCCTACAGTGGGTATGAGTGAGAGTTTCCCCTGATTGGCTCAGCGCTGAGCCAATCAGAGGCAGCTCTCACTCACACCCATTCATGAACTCCATCTGCCGGGACAAGGTGAGTATATATATTGTTTTTATTTTTACACATTTCTGGATGATCGCCCGCAGCGCATTGCTTTCAATGGAGCCGGCTGTATTGCCGGCTCCATTGAATTCAATGCGCTGGACAGCTCCGGCCCGTTTCTGTTGAAACGCGGCTAAGAGCAGTTTTTTCGGCCCCGGTCACGCGATTTGCGGATGCGCATCTGTCATGCGATCCGCAAATCGCGGCAAAAAACGCCCGTGTGACTAAGGCCTCAGGGTGCATTCACATGAGTGTGTGCGTACATAGGTGCGCACAAAACCATGCATCTATTTAGAACCATTGGTTACCTATGCTGTGTTCACATGTTTGTGTTTTACAGGCATGCAAATGCATGTACTGCAAAACATAGGACATGTGTGCACGCATAAATCTGTGTGTGCTTCAATATTACCCGCGGGGAGTCCCCTTGTCACTGAACACTGTGACAGCACTGCCACGGTATTCAGTGACAAGGGGACTCCCCGCGGGGAGTAAAGAATCCCCTGCGCTGCTTGGCTAAGCGCTGTGACCAATCACAGGCAGCTCTCAGCTGTCATTCATTGAATGGCTGCTCACTGACTGTGATTGGCTGAGTGCTAAGCCAATCACACACCTCTCTGTAGGCAGGTGGGGATTTTAAATCCCTGCCTGCTAAAACAACCTCTCAGCAGTGCAGTGAGAGCCAGCGGGAGGACGTGTCTGAGCCCCTACAGCAACAGAGAGGTGAGTATTTATTTTTTACTACAGTTAGGCCGGCTGTCCACGGGCGATGTGAAATCCCGCAGCAGATCTCCGCCGCGGGAGCTGCCGCTCGGTATCAGAAGCCGTCGCCGAATCTCCGCTGGTCAGCCCTATCTGACAGATAGGCTGGCTGCAAGCGGAGAATTGCAATAATTCTCCACTCGTGGACAGGGGCTGGCACTTTCCATAGCAATGCTATGGAAAGCGTTGGCCAGCATGATTCGACAGAGGTTTACCGTCGTCTAATACACTGCTGTGGACAGGGGGCCTAATGGGTGATTTTCAGGTAAGGGCTTATATTTAAAGCCTCTCCCTGAAAATTACTGCAGGGATTGCCAGCAGTCTTTGCTTTCAATTGGCATGGGCCTGCATTTACACATGTTTTTGCACGGATGTGGGCACGCAGTTTTGTGTGCACCTATGTACGTATGCACACGCTCACTTGGTATGCAAAACCTTAACAGAGTTATGCTCTGTTAAAATGATTAAGGCACAAACAGGCTTTGTCACTAAGAGGTTGACCACTTACAATACACTAAGCTATGACATACTACCACAGTTCAAAAAAGGTTGGATGCTTTGCAAAATGTTAATAAATGTAAAGAAAAAAGAATGCAATGATTTAGAAATCTCATAGAATCATATTTTATCCATAATAGAACATAGGACACATATCAGAAGTTGAAACTGAGACATTTTTCCATTTCATTAAAAAAAAATTAACTCATATGAAAATTGATTGGGACAAGGATCACAAAGGGCTGGAAAAATAAGTGGTACTTATGAAAAACAGTTGGAGGGTGAATCTTCTATTAAGTTACATGACCAGGTATAAAAAGAGCATGTTGGAGAGTCAGAGTCTCTCAGGAGCAAAGATGATCATGACCTGTGGCCTATGTACACCACATCCCCTACCCTGTGAGGACATCGTCACATAAAATCAAAGACTCATTAGCACATCGAAACAGTGACACTATAAGTAATGCAATACTGACACAATCCAACTGTGTTATTGCCTCTGCTGTGTGAGTCTGAATATTGCGCCAGGTGGATAAGGGCACTTCATCCTTTATCGACAGTAAACAGCCTGCTCTATGTTTGGTGGAGCGGTGACAGCTGCCACTGAATGGAGGTGTAACCTATAAAATAATAATGTGTGCCTATAACTTTAAGAAACGCACATACCCTGCTGGTAAAGCCATTATTTCCACCAGACAGTTGCACTGATGCAAAGTAATGCCACCATCCAGCTGAGGGTGACCTAAAGTTTCAAGCCCTGCTTTCTTTATACACGGCTCCTAGTATAGAAAAAACAGCTTTTCCCATAAACCTTCATTTACTTTTTGGCATCCATATAGCACATTTTTATCTGTCTTTGTTGCATTCATGCTACATTAAATATGCCTCAAGACAATTTATTTGAACATTTTTGCAATAAAAGTTGAATTTTAATAGGACAATTATTCCAGTAAAATAATCTCTAAGAATTGCCTTATACCCAAGATAATGAACTAGTAATACACGTATACCAGAAGGTCACAGAACTTTTTGCTGTATGATGATGAAGTTTTACGCACACAGCTGTGTTACACTCAGTACCCTGTCATCGTTTTTCAAGTTAGCTCCTGGTTTAAGAAAAACGTCATAAAAGTAGAGGGTTGACCGCAGTCTTTAATGATGCTCCCAGTAGACGCCACGTCTTGCACACAAGATGGCAGCAGAAATCACACAGCACCCTGGTCATGAAGGATCTCATGTGCGGTGAGCTAAATAATAACAGCAGCAACAATTACTGCCTCCTATAAAAAGCAATAGACGGAGGCCACGCTCTACACCACGGCAATTTAACCTTGTACGACAAGGAGATCCATGAATTTCGGGAGGCTCTCATACAGTCTAGAGCTGATCCTCATCCTGCATTATTCTCCTCCATATAATGAATAGTTTATTGCAGGACTTGATTTGATTGAGACATGTTATGACAGCCATGTCAGCCATGGATGAGGATCGGCCACTACACAATCTTATGTCCAATTCGCAACAAGTTGTCAGAAATTCATCATGTAGCTGCAGGAGGACGGTCAGAGCGATCATAAGGCTAATGACGGACCTTGTCTTCTCTTCCTCTTCTGCTTTGTGTCTTCTAAGGCCGGCTTCACACGGGCGCTAAAATCACGCGAGATTTGTGTGTTGCGAGATGCACAAATATGAACCCCATTCTTTGTGCGATGTTTTCCTGCATGACAACGTGATGCAATGTTATGCAGGAAACAAATCGTGGCATGTTCTATTATACTGCATGCTCTCGCATCACGGCGCCCATTGTTTTAAATGGAGCTGGCAAAGTGCACGTGATGCGAGATCTCCCGATGAAAACAATGGGAGATACGCTATGACTGACAGTCGTGGTGGAGGTTCCCTACATCCCCCTTGTAATGGCTGTTTTCACATGAAAACGCCTTGTGTGTTCTGGGATTTGACATGGATTGTGAGCGTTATATGGGGGTGGGATTCAGGGCCCAATATCACGCTCACCCGTGTGAAGTTAGCCAAACTCTATGGATATGTTTGATGTATACTTTGGGACCTTTCCCAACACATTCTGTATGCCAGATAGACACAAAAACACCATAATAGCAAAACTTGGCTTCTCCAACCACCAGTATAACCACTGGATAGGCGATGAGGGTTTGATTGGTACGATGTGACTACTGGAACCCTCTGAGATAATAAGAACAGCACACCCTGTGTGAGCAGAGCTGCACATCTTAGTTTTTTTTATACACATACTTTATTTTAAAGGCCTCACATCTGCAGCCTTTGTGGCTTAGGTCGGGTTCACGTGACCGTATGCTCACTGCGTATTAACCACACAGGTTTTGCACGTGTAATATGCAGTAGCAAATTCCCACAGACTTTAATTGTGCTGCTCACACAAGCCACGCCAAATATGTATGCAAAAAATTGGCGGCGTGTTTTATCTTGGCACATATAATGCGTGGATGCGTTACAACAATGCATGGGGATTGGTGCACACAATAAGTATGCATGTCATTGCTGTGTGCTTGCCTGAGAGAGATATGCGTGGCCCACTGGCAAACACTGTTGAGTGAGCCGAGTCTAAGGCCAGGCTCAAATGAAAGGGTTGGATTCTGCATGCAAATATCTGCAGTGGAAGACCTGCATTTGATCCCGCAAGCAAATTGCATATGGTCGCATATGCAGGCAGTTTTCCGCACAGATGCACATTTAAGGACAGCGTATCATCCGCGTGGAAGAATGAGCGCAAGCAGGGAATGACATCAGAAAGTTACCCAGCCCCCTGGAAACCTCCTTATATCGCTCAGGCGACATTCTTTTGTGGTGTCGTGGTAAGAGCTGTTCTGAGCACCTTCAGAACAAGATGCTACTCTCCAGGCTTGGCTGGTTTATACTACTTTTTTGGACATAGTATAAACCATTAAAAAAAACAACAAAAAAACAACACTTAAGGCCCTTTTACACACAAAGATGATCACTCAAATATAGCTTTTGAGTGATCATTTTGCATAAACTACTATTTGGTACTAATGCCTATCAGTAGCCTGTGAGCAGCCGGGAGCTATATTCAGAGAAGAGACCACCCGCTGTTCGCTGAATAAATTCCCTATTCTCTGCCATGGGGCTGACAGCTCAGACAATGTAATCAGTGCTCCCCGGGCAGAACACAGGTCTATCTAATCAGCCCTTCTGCCGAACTATGGATTTCATGCTGAACTAAAAATCATTGCTCAGCAGAAAAGTGAAAGATGGGCACATTAAAGGGGTTGTCCCGCGCCGAAACGGTTTTTTTTTTTTTTAACCCCCCCCCCGTTCGGCGCGAGACAACCCCGATGCAGGGGTTAAAAAAACAACCCGCACAGCGCTTACCTGAATCCCGGCGGTCCGGCGTCTTCATACTTACCTGCTGAAGATGGCCGCCGGGATCCTCTGTCTCCGTGGACCGCAGTGCTTCTGTGCGGTCCATTGCCGATTCCAGCCTCCTGATTGGCTGGAATCGGCACGTGACGGGGCGGAGCTACACGGAGCCGGCATTCTACACGAGCGGCCCCATAGAAGACTGCAGAAGACCCGGACTGCGCAAGCGCGGCTAATTTGGCCATCGGAGGGCGAAAATTAGTCGGCTCCATGGGAACGAGGACGCCAGCAACGGAGCAGGTAAGTATAAAACTTTTTATAACTTCTGTATGGCTCATAATTAATGCACAATGTACATTACAAAGTGCATTATTATGGCCATACAGAAGTGTATAGACCCACTTGCTGCCGCGGGACAACCCCTTTAATACCTAACGATTATCGCTCAAAAGATGGCTTTTGAGTGAATATTGAACAATAATCGCTGTGTGTAAAAAGAGCCTTTATTCTTGTGAAGAAAGAGACCAGAAGAATAAGCAGAGGTTGCAGACAGTCTGGATGGTGTGTTGCTCCCCAGGCTCTGTCCTGCCTTGTCTTCCCACAAACTCCTGCTTTCTTTATTCCATTTATATCTGGTCTACTGGCAACTTGCATACAAATCTGAGTCCATACGCAATGTAATTGCTTATGCACTGCGGATCGAACACATCCATCGAGAACAGTGGACTTCATGTGCGAGGTAAAATAGAGCATGCTGTGATTTTTCTTCAGCTCGCGGTATCTGCAATTTCTACCCTCAAATGTGAGAGAAAAGGCGAAAGTCAATGCTTTTGATTGACCACATATTACTGTGTGTCATACGTGCGGACAGCGATCGCGGAATCCACACTTTAAATCCGTTCATGTGAGATCGGCCTTGGAAACATTAAGAAACACTGAGCACTGAATCAACATTGTAGATCTCTATCCTGTTTACTACAATGTATCATTAGAGGCAAAATGTATCATTCTGGGGTACACATTGTTTATATAACATAGTTATTGTCTAGATTGAATACAATTATAGCCTCTGGTTGTACTGTTAGGCTGGGTTCACACAGGGCAGATTTGCCGCGGGTTTTTCCGTTGCGGTTTTGCCGCAGAAGAACTGCTTCTGCGGCAAAACCGCTTCGAAGGTTAATTTTGGTCTGCGGATTCTCCTGCGGATTTTCTTGCGGAAAAATCCGCAAGTGTTTTTTTCCGCAGCGCTTTTTTACATTTTGCAGTGTATTTTGAAGAATGGACACGCTGCTTCTTTTAAAACCGTGCGGCAGTTGCATTTCCGCACTACGGCTGTGCGGAAAAAATCCGTCCTGTGAGAACATCTTTTTCCCAAAACTCATTTGTGCTGCACTGCACTGCAAACGCAGCGGTTTTGGCGCAGTGCGGATATGCAACAGCAATCCGCGGCAAAACCGCAGCAAATCCGCCCTGTGTAAACCCAGCCTTAGGGTTGGGGACTCCGCTTTCCTGCTCTGTTCAGGGAGCAGGAAAAGGGAATCCCCGCAACCAAACACTTCCGCCTCAGGATGGAATCGAACAGCGCTGGACAGACCCCATTGACTATAATGGAGTCCGTTGGCTTTCTGCACAGCTGCCTGGCTTTTGGATGGAAAGAAAAATGCTGCATGCAGAACTTTCTCTTCCAGTATTTTCATTCGGATCTGTGATGGAATCTTCGGACCTAAGCTAGAACATTTCCATTGGTTGACTACAAGCTGAAGTCTTAAAAATGGTGAACACAAGATCTGGCAGATTGTTTCGTTTTTAGTCTTTTGTAGCTAAAATCCATGCAACTTTCTATCTAGAAGCCTTATATTTGAATTGTGTCACTTCAAGGTGAATGGCGACTCCCCGAGGTCCCCATCATGAAGAGCAGGATGCCAACAAGTCAACCGTTACTGTACGTATCATTTTCATATTCCAGCACGCTGCTTTTCAGTGGATGACCATGCTGAGATTTTCATTAAATAGATCAGGAAGATGTAATCGCCCCTCGTGTTTTTTTAAGCTTAATTATATTAGAGCCAGAGGGGGAACAGATGAAAAAAATGTTTCCTAGAAACATAAAGAAGAAAAGTGGTGGAATGGAGGAGGAGGGGGAGAGGTAGACTAGCAGGGTCTAGTGTAATACCGCAATAACCAGCAACTGTATAATTAAGGAAAGGTGATGAGATATCTGAACACATTGTATTCATTCCTGTCTTGTGCTGCACATGTGGTAATTAATACAGGAAAATACTAATTACTTTCCCCAAGTAAAACACATTAGGAGTAAGTGTGGTGGATGCGCCGTGCCAGTGTGCGTCCTGCTGCTGGAGACATAGCTGAAGTGCAGGCTTCTTAATGGCTGGCTGAGCCTCATAAGTGTTCAATAAAATGCTGCCCTTTAAGAGTAAAGGGTATGACAGACATTAAAGGGGTTGTCCCGCGCCGAAACGGGTTTTTTTTTTTTTCAACCCCCCCCCCGTTCGGCGCGAGACAACCCCGATGCAGGGAGGTAAAGAAAGCTCACCGGAGCGCTTACCTGAATCCCCGCGCTCCGGTGACTTCTCTACTCACCGCTGAAGATGGCCTCTTCCTCCGTGGACCGCAGCTCTTCTGTGCGGTCCACTGCCGATTCCAGCCTCCTGATTGGCTGGAATCGGCACGTGACGGGGCGGAGCTACACGGAGCTAAACGGAGCCCCATAGAAGACTGCAGAAGACCCGGACTGCGCAAGCGCGGCTAATTTGGCCATCGGAGGGCGAAAATTAGTCGGCACCATGGAGACGAGGACGCCAGCAACGGAACAGGTAAGTATAAAACTTTTTATAACTTCTGCATGGCTCATAATTAATGCACAATGTACATTACAAAGTGCATTATTATGGCCATGCAGAAGTGTACAGACCCACTTGCTGCCTCGGGACAACCCCTTTAAGCAGTGTGTAGACCAGCCCAGGGCACTACGTACCATGCTGGGCATGAAATGAGCTCACATTTCACTGCCTGCTAAATTATTTTCCAATGACATGCCAGGCAGACATTTGTCACAATACATACATAGGGAGGGGGTATACAGAGCACAGAGGATCTAATCACTGAAAATACAAATATTAGAAGAAAGACTAGTAAAGGGACATCTGCATCCTGCATTGATGGGGCTGTGAAGAGTAGAAGAAACAGCACCAGGGTAGGCAATGCAATCTACCTGTAGGAAGCTGGGTGGCAGCGATGCGGTGACCCCTACGAAGGCGCGTTCTGCGAATCGTTGTGTCCTATAATTTATCAGACATCCGCGTAAAAAGCGGACATGTGACCGATCCCATTGGGATGCATTGGGTCTATAGATTTGCAGATCGCAAGCGCATCTGCAGATCGGACCAAAAAACGCTTGTGTGACCGTGTATGTGTATGAGTGCGCGCATGAGTTGGGTGTCTCTGACTGTGATTGGCTACCAGGAAGAACTGAGAGAAGAAGAAGGAGGAGCCTGTGGGAGAATGAAAAACACCCCTATAGGATAAGGCGGGGCTCACATGGACACAAGCATTTTACTGCTGTGGAATCGGCGGTGGCCCGGAATACTGCCATGTATGCAGCAAAATTATACTAACTCACGCTGTCATGCGCAGTCCACCTGTTTTTTTCATTTTGTTTATATTTCCTGCCCCATTGTGTATGGGTGCACATATATATGCGCCCATAGAGAGCAAAGGGCTTTACCACAGCAAAGTAGAGCATGGTGCGTTTTTTTTTGCACTCATGTACTATGCAATTCCAACTCTCTAATTTGAGCGGAACTGCGTAAGGCAATGTAATTGATTGCCTGTGAATTACCACGTATTACAACGGCATATAGGGCACACGTAATACGCGGTAATCATACACCCATATGAGACCAACCTAAGTTTGATGTTAAACTTTAGTAGTTCAAACTTTCTGATAAGGGCATGCACAGGTGGAAGAGACTGCACCCAATGACTGCACAGGTGGAAGAGACTGCACCCAATGACTGCACAGGTGGAAGAGACTGCACCCAATGACTGCACAGGTGGAAGAGACTGTACCCAATGACTGCACAGAAGGAAGAAACTACACCCAGCAACTGCACAGGAGGAAGAGACTGCACTCAATGACTGCAGAGGAGGAAGAGACTGCACCCAGCAACTGCACAGGTGGAAGAGACTTCACCCAATGACTGCACAGAAGGAAGAGACTACACCCAGCAACTGTACAGGTGGAAGATACTGCACCCAATGACTGCACAGGAGGAAGAGACTGCACCCAATGACTGCACAGGTGGAAGAGACTGCACCCATTGACTGCACAGAAGGAAGAAACTACACCCAGCAACTGTACAGGTGGAAGAGACTGCACCCAATGACTGCACAGGAGGAAGAGACTGCACCCACCAACTGTACAGGTGGAAGAAACTGCACCCAATGACTGCACAGAAGGAAGAGACTGCATGTTGTGACTGGACAAGAGGAAAGAGATTGCACTTAGTGACTGCAAAGAAGGAAGAAATTGAACATAGTGACTGCAGAAGAGAAAGAGACTGCCACGGTGACTGCACAGAAGTCGTCAGCACCGCAGCCCAGTCTCTATTTCTTGCTATAAAGCATAAGGTGTTGATTTAAATGTAATGACACATTAAGTCTGAGACGTGCCGATTTCACCGGGTGCTGCTCCAGCGGCTGTATTGATCTGGTAACATTGATGGATTACAATGTGTCTGCAGTGGCAGGGCAGCTGTAATGGTTTTGCATTGTCTCAAATATGACTGTCAAATGGAGAGGAAGATATTTCCTCCTCTCTGGATTATCAGTCATGGAATAATCAAACTCTCTTTGACTCCTTGTCTACATTTGTTATTGTTGGAGGCAGGGATGTAGATATGGGGGGAGAGGGGATAGAGTTGGCGGTCTCACAGAACCCTGATGATTGAGGGGACCCATATCTCGTAATAAAGTATCAGTATCATAAACTGAGACCCTGCAGTTTAATGGCTGCCTTTAGCTGTAGCGATCATGGTATCTATATTGGTGGTCACCCAGCTATCTAAGATAGAACCTAAAATGTAAAATGCCTGTCCTGGAGTCGTCGTCTTCTCTCAAGTTCTTACACCTTCAATTCAGCCAGTTCTATCACTGTGGCTCAGCGACATATCCTGTCTAACATGGATGCCCCATCACTTCATCATCTTCAGCTTCTTCGTTAATCAGTGGTTACTTGCGCTGGAGTGTTCTCCTCTGGTTTTACTCCAGCTGTTTGCTCAGTGACTTAATTAAATCGTATTTGAACAAAAAATTATCATATTTAATATTGCTCTAAATCAGCCCAAGAATCGCTCATTATTAACCGCTGCTCAGAAGATTTTTTAATGAAATGCAAGTTCATTAACAGAAGTGATGAAACTTTCCACTGAATATGATGGAGCTGTGGGTTTCGCTGCTCAAAATGCAAATATAACTCCACATAAATGCAAATAATTGTTTAAAACCTTATGTATGGTCAGAGGAATGCAAAAAGGGAAAAACAGGGATTTTAAAACGTGATCAATTCGCCTATTGCATCTTTTGCCATCTTAAAACTTAATAAAATTTGATAAATGAAAGGGCCGCAAAACCATAAAAATCAAACAAAATGTGTTTGTGACTTGTGGTGGATGGAGACTGCCCTGGGATAGGACCAGTGGTGTCACTCAAGAGGTGGCATGTTCATCAGAGTGCCAGAAGCAGTTGAATTAGAGGAATGGGTTGGGTGGTAAGGTGGCCTCTCGGTCCATTCAATTATTGGGTCCTCTTTCTATCTTTGGATATTACTGTTTGGTGAATTTGGAAGAGATACTTCCATTCCATGTTTATCCAGGTTAGAATCGGCCTAGTAAGAGTACCCCTATCCCTGGGGCATAAGGAGCCTGCGCTAAACCGAATATCCTTGGAAAGGTTCTGTCCATATGGTAACTAGAGCAATATGTTCAAAGCCATCTCACACAGTTTTGCTGATTTGAGGTGAGGGCATAGTCCCAGGGCCCTTCCTTTGTATGGACCCTTGACTGGCTACATAGGTAGCCCTACGTCTTCCCAAATGCTCTTCCTTTGGTGGCACATACCACATACCTGCTACCATAACTTATAAAGCAATGAGCCTCGTGTGGCGCAGAGTGTAAGCTCTCGCCTACGACCTGAAGGTTGCAAGTTCGATCCCCACATGCGTCAGGTAGCCGGCTCAAGGTTGACTCAGCCTTCCATCCTTCCGAGGTCGGTAAAATGAGAACCCAGCTTGGTGGGGGGTAATTAAGTAATAATTAAGTAATAATTACCTGAAAGCACTGCATAATAAGTTGGCGCTATACAAATACCAAGATTTTTAAAGAGGAACACATTTGGCAGCTCCTTCTTGATTGGCCAGAGTTGCAGAAAGAGAGAGCTTTATTGACATTGTTGGCACGAAAGCATTGGAGAATCTATCATCTAGTGATTACTATGTCCACCATAACTTCATTGTTGAGACCTTACCCTCACTCTGTCTTAGCTGCTACAATCATACAGTATAATACAATATTGAGTTACTGTTATTCCAATCTATGGGCATTGATCCATCACCTTTACTGCCTATAGTTCTTAGGAAATTCTCAAGACTATCGTGATATTTATATAGATTCTAAGAAGCCATTTCTGCCTCCATTATAAACATGGATGGATTGGAATAACCAAAAAAATATGAGAAATGTTATTATGAATTAACAGTTCATATAACACGAAACATTTCTCTCTGATTCCCTTCACCAATGATCCCACCAGATACATTAGAAGACGTCTTGTACTCCAGGCTCTGGGGAGGTCCAGGGTCGTCTATGGCTTAGATTATGTGTCTAGTGCTCAGACTCTACTGAGCTACACAATGATTTGGCTCCTTACAAGCAAACAGTCATTTGGAGAACGACAGAAGAGCTTATGTGGATTTCACAATAACTAATACTGAGTCTTAAGTCTTTTTCCGCTGCCAAAACCTACATAGAGAGATGTCGGCCGCGAGTGGAAATAATAAGTCGATGGCGAACTTTACTTAAGTGAAATGTTAGAATCCTAATTTCTGGATGGAAACGATTGCTGCTTTATGTCGACACTGGCATATTTCTAGGGCATCACTTAGGGAAAGAATATAACAGGATATTTAATACACCGTGCCTCTTGCTGACAGCGGCCAACTACCCAGAATGCCCGGCGTCACTGCTCGGCTTGGGTGATTGCAACTTCTTATTACTGCTATGGAGCACAGCAGGTCTGAGTGACAAGATGGGTAAGAAGAGTGGCAGCATGGGAAGAGACGGAGGGTGAGATGCCAAACCTAACACTAAGCTTCTTAGACTTCAGCTTCCGCACTAAAGCAGATTAGCTTCTCCAGCATCTAAATGTTCATCGTTGGCAAAATGACGCCTATAATTACTATTTTTTTTTTTATTCTTTGAAACAATTTTGGCTTTCAAAAAAATCAGCATCTCTTTAGTTGCAAAACAAATAAAACATTTTGTGTGTCCTAAAAACTTCATTTGACTTCATAAACATGCACTTATTTTACTATCTTCCTGAGAACATGTCACCGTATTCCGCTTGAGCTTCTTTGTTGTTGAATGGAATGTCAGAGCTGTTGTGAAGACTGACACGCGACAGAGCAGTAGGTTCAATAGCGTTGCAACTACTTAGCAATATACAAGGTTTATACATCATTCAGGATCTGTACAGAGCTGGATGACAGCCCCAAAGGGGAATTGATATAAGCAGTCATCACTCCGCATTTGTTTTATCTCATGTCATTTAATTTCTATTGCAATGATTTATAATTTTCCAATTATCCTCAAGGGAGGAGATGAATAATTTTTTGCAGAGTTTTTCGATTTGGCCCAGGGTGGGAGGATTACATATGGAGATGTTTGTTGACTGTAAAACAACTTATTACTACAAAGAAACAGATTTTCTGATGAATCCTAGAAGCAATTTATAACACAATATACAGTACACGAAAAGTGTCTTATATGGGGCAGGGGCAGAAGGTATCAAATATGGAAGAGGTAAGAGAGGGGCTGTGACACTCTAATTTACAGTAACAGAACCTCTTGGCTACTTATTGGGGAGCTCCTTGAGTCAGACCTAATGCTCACCTTTAGTCTAACAGTAATCCTCAGCCCAACCCACACTTTGTCCCTAAACCTCAGTCTAACCATAACCGTTAGACTAAGCCTAACCTCAGCCTAACCATAACCCTCAATTTACAATTAACAGTCAATCTGTCCCTAAACCTCAATCTATCCATAATTCTAATCCTCAATCTATCCCTGACCCTTAAACTAACCTTAGGCCTCAACCTAAACCTAATCTCAGCCTAACCATACCCGTCTTTCTAAGGCCTCATGTCCACGGGGAAAATCAGGCCCGCTACGGATTCTCCATGGAGAATCCGCAGTGGGTCCCTCCTGCCCCGCGGACATGAGCGCTGAAATCAGAATATACTCACCTGCTGCGAGCCGTGCAGATGTGCTTCGGCCTGGCGGATGTGCTTGGTACGCCGGCTGCGTGCCGCGCGCATGCGCCGGGCACATACGCCGGGCCGAAGCAAGAAGATCCGGCCGGGAAGAAGGGAAGACACGCACGGCCCGCAGCAGGTGAGTATATTCTGATTTTAGGTCTCCCGCGGATCCGGACGGCTTCCATAGGCTTCCATAGAAGCCCGCAGGAGCCGTCCACGTGGGAGACCCGCACCAAATGGAGCATGGTCTGGATTTTTTTCTGCACGCGGATCCGCGTCTGCAGGGACAAATGACATCAGCAGGTATTTAACTACCTGTGGGTGTCTAATGCATCCCTATGGGGTGCGGATCCGGGTGCAGGAAAAACGCTGCGGATTTTAAATATTAATTTGCAAGTGGATATGAGGCCTAAGGGTACTTTTACATGGGATTACTGTTGTGCACTTTAGTGCCCTCCAGCCATCTCCTACGATTATTGCTTCCCATGCTTTTACACAGGAACGATGATTGCGCACTCAATGGAGACAGATCCTGCTAGAGATCTCTTCTGGTTGCCCATTTCCATACCAAGTAAATAGGCAGTCATTCATAGATGAAAGACTGCCTGTTTATACAGACCAACAGTCACTTGGTTTATAGGTGAGCTTTAAGCCAAGCGACTTCAACAAGTGAGTGATTCTCGCTCACTTGCCCTGTGGGATCCTGTGTTTGCGCAATATGACAGTCACCCGTAATTACTCATTTGGGTGACTGTTGGCCTGTTTAAAAGTACCCTGACTAGCCTAAACCTAAGCCTAACCATAACCCTCAGTCTAATCACAACTCTCAGTCTAATACTACCCTTCAGTCTAACCCTCTTGCTTATCTTAACACTAACTCTCAGTGTAATTAAGGCCGTAGAATCATTTTAGCTGACCGATGACAGACCTTCATCATCTGGAAAGAAGTAAGTCACATTTGAAATTTTGGTTTGATACATCAGACAAGATATTTTGCCCAGGCAAGATCTTTCCATAAAGGAATTTTCCCAGAAAGATCTTTTGTCACTCGCTGGGTGTCCTTGAGAATGTATGGGCAGTTTGAACAACAAGTATGGACTATATTGTGTATGGCTGTATTGGCATAATGATCATTCACCAGGAAAACCTTTGTTTAACCGTTGTTCAATTATTACCATCTAATGTGTATAGCCACCTTAATGCTAAACCTCAATCTTACCTTCACCCTCGTTACTCCTAACCTCAATCTGATCCTATACCTGTAACTCATTTATGAGGTGGTGCAGAATAAGTAAAGTCATTGATTCAACAAGATACTAATGAAATCAGCAGATTTCACAGTTTAGAGCTGTTATACAAACTTGTTATGGCTGTCTACCCAGTAGAATTGGCACTCTACTGACCACTGGTCCTCTTGTTCTGCGCAGTCCCGGCATACCCTTCATGTTATCTTCTATAATGAAGGGGAGCCCCCTTTATCATGCTGTGCATGGGACAATCCCCCTCTCGTCTTTTTCCTCTTCTCTCCATATCACCACTTATTACCAATTATTCATGTTGAAAATAAAAAATGTCTCTTGCCATTGACTAAGGTTGAGATGTGATTTACTACAGCAAACTCCAAGTGCAATTCAAAGCTCCACTGGGCTATTAATGGGAAGATGATGGAAATCGCTGTGTACATAGAAGGAATTAGCATTTGTGGGAATCAAGGCGACCAATATTTCAAGTCGATTAGCATAGAATCCTCAAGGCCCCACTGTGAAAAATGATTCACTTCTCCCCAGCAACAGTCACTAACATATTCTGTAATGAAGAAGATGAGAAATGCATTTCAGGAAATGTAACGCAGCCCTTTATATACAGAACTACAAATATCCCCAAAGAGCGACAGCTGGGGATAAAGATGGCTACATTTAGGATTGCAATAGTGGAATGTAGATTTGCTAGTAATTTCCACTAATCCATCATTTTTACATATTACATTGAAGCTTGGAATTTAAGTTTGTCGATTACTTGCATGAAGAATAAACAAACTGCTCAACCTGTCTGAGGAACTTCATGACCGGAAATCTGCACCCTTTGCAGTACATGTGCCACAGTCCTTCTACCCTGTAAGAAGTCTGGTCATTTATACTAGATGAGATAGTACTGATTGCTCGTAAAGCAGTAATTGACAAAATATGATCCCATCTGAAGAGCTGTAGTATGATGTGAGTTATCAGATGCTTACATAGAAGCAGCCAGAACATTAGGACCATCCAATAATAAGGTATTTCAGATGCTGCTGTGTCCTAATATTGAGGTAGTTGGGCTTGAAATAGTATTTGAGGGGGTCAATATCAGGAAACATTAGTAACAATGCAGAAGTTATAAGTCCTGTAACTTTTTTGGACATTGCAAACCTCCAGTATTCTACACCTGTGCCAATCCTGAGCCTGCAGGGGCTCAAAGGCCTCTCAGCCACAGAATTAAAGATGGCATATGAAGGTTGGAGTCCACAGTAAACTTTCTTTGCGAGGTCCCAATTTGCTTAATCAAGACCACACCTAGACTATGCTACTTCACAGTCTCACACCTAGATCTCACGCGTCACGTGTGGAGTGTATTAAAGGGCTCTGTCTCCTAGTCACAGACTCCACATCTAAAGGATTATATCTTTCTGCCGCTATTCCCTGCGTCTCAAGAGTTTGGCCTCCTTTTCCCAGTGTCTCAGGAGTGCTGCCTCATACACATTCCATCCCAGTTAGGCAATCTCACTCCAGGAGAGCACTCACTCTACAAGTCCACTCTACACTCTCATGCTCTTGCCAACATTACGGCAGAATTCACACTACACTGACACTGTGCCACCCCTCCTATTGTCGACCTAGTCCAGTATACTTTAGGACTTCACCCCATGCCACCTTTCAGATCTACAAGGCAATCACTTCTCATTGCCAGGATACTGGGATAAGCACCTCTCTCAGTTCCCCAATAGGACCTCACCACAGCCTTCCCCAGGTTTAAGCACAGCATCTTTCACTCTTCCAACAATGATTCTTATACCAGCCTAACTATTTCCACAGCCCCAACAGACTTTACAGAGCTAAGCACTACTGCTGATGAAGCACTTCAGTGATGAACTTAGAGGGGTTGTTAAATCAAATCAAGTTATCCCCTATCTACGCATGCACATCCTCTGCTGTCCACGCTTTGGGACCCGCTGGGACTGCATTTATGGTCCCCAGTGGGTGACCCCCCCCCCCCCCCACACACACACACACATACACACACTTATCAACAAGTTATTCCCTATATTGTAGATAGATAGTAACTTTCTTTGCTGGGGCAACCCCTTTAAGCAGCCCACAAAGACCATTAGCAAGCTCACCTCCTGCATTGCTCAACATTACTAGCATTAATCACTACCAGTCAATTTCCTATCTCACGTGGCCACACCATGAACTGCATTTTGGGCCTTGATTGGCACAACAGCTGCTCTGCTGCCCTCTTTGGATTTGCTTACACTCTGTGGGCAACCTCGTTCTCAGCTCTGCACAGTCATGTTTCGAGATCTTTAGTCAGCACCAATCTCCAGCAGCTCTTAAACTCAGTTGTCTCTGTAAAAGGGTAGCACTGCCACATTTCCCCTTACTGTTCAGTGGCTTACAGCCGCGTGGTGAAGCGCCACCCCCTACAGTTCAGGATCGGGCCAAAAGGGAGTAGAGCAAGTACCAGCTAAACGCCGGCTAGTGCAGCGCTGATCAATCCAGATGTAGAAAGGTGCTGCAGACACATTATCTGATAGAACTGCTCCCTGCCAGAGATCATCGTCAGGGAGTGGAGCATGAGGGGCGCTTCAGGGGCCATTGTATTGAAGCCTCCTGTGAGGCTGTGAGAGGGGTTCTGTCCCATGGGGATGAGAGCCGTGGTGGCTAGTATGTTGCTGGCTAGAAGGTCCGGCCCCCAGTAGGGATAATATACAGGATGGGGCTAGGCTGTGCATGAGCCCCTACCCACAATGATGTCATGGGGGCCATCTTAAGAAATAAAAACAGAATAAAGTCTCCCACACACTTTCTAATGGGACTTTGGGACTTTCTAATGTTAAAAACGCAACGCAGCGCAACTTGTGTTTTTGGTGCATTGTGTTGCGTTTTTAACATTAGAAAGTCCCATTGACAATCGCGTTAACAAAAAACGCAGCGTTACAAAAACGCAAGTGTTTGGGAGCCCTAAGGGGCTTTTTCTCATATTAGCATAAAACAAAAATCCCACATATTTGGTAACATTGTGTCTTTACTACATGTACAATAAGTTGAACATCCTTTTTATCCTGCATGGCAAAAAGTGTAAAAAAATGCTTAAAAACTTAGGCAAAATGGTAGTTTTTAGCATTTTGCCTCCCAAAAAAAGCAATAAAAGTGATTAAAAATGTACCCCAAAATGGGACCAATAAAAACTACAGCTTGTCTCACAGAAAATGAGTCATCACAGAGCTACGCCCATGGAAAAATAAAAAAAATTATAGGACTTTGAATGCAGCGATTAAAAAAAAAAAAGATTTGAAAAAAAGGGTTTTAATTGCAGAAAAGTGGAAAAACCTAAAAAATATATAAGAATTTTGGTATCGTTGTAATTGTACCGACCTGCAGAAAAAAAAGTATTGTGTCATTTATGCTGCATGATTAACGCTTTAAAAAAAAAAAATCTATGGCAGAATTGATGCGTTTTCTCTCTCTGCTATCATAAAAAAATAAAGTTTTACAATATAGTCAATGTACCCAAAAATGGCACAGATAAAAACTACAGTTCGCCACGCAAAAAACAAGCCCTTATACGGCCGTGTCGACAAAGAAAAAAAAAAAGTTATGGCTTTTGAAAAATGGAGATGAAAATCTGCCAAAAATCGTTGCGTCCTTAAGTCCAAAATAGGTCATGTCCTTAAGGGGTTAATGTACAATTACCCTCCCATGAAGTGACAAGCAAACAGTTGTTAAGTAACGTTCCATTTTTTATATGTTCTCTCTCCACCTCCATCTGCCACCACCATGCCATAATACACCACCACCACCTGCTTCACATCTACAGAAAAGCAAACCTGCCTCCACAGATGACCTGGCTTATCACTACATAGACCCTTTGCATAGAAAACTGGCACCTCATGCAGATTACCACACTCTTGCTGAATGGCGACATCTGATCTTATCGTCCCCACCTGAAATCATGGTAGTGCAGCACATCAGCTTCACCACGCTCTGTTCCCTAGCTACCACCAGGCGAGTTGGTCCTTGATTTGCTGCTGTTAGCTGTTTAGTCTTTCACGACCCTCGGTGAGTCTAAAGACGAGCTCCCTTCATGTTTTTTTGGTTTTTCACTGCTTCTATGAGTTGTGTGATATCCATGCCAGTGTCAGCTTTGACAGTATCAAGCCATTGTGTTCTTTGGTGGCCAGGTCAAAGAACACCATGGCTTGATACTGTCAAAGCTGATACTGGCATGGATATCACACAACTAAAAGAAGCAGTGCAAAACTGAAAAACATGAAGGGAGCTCACCTGGTCCTTCATACCTTCCCTGCAAGTTTCCCCCAGAAGACATTCATTCCACTGTGGCCTGCCATCCAACAGACTCATAAAAAAAACAAACTATATATTGTACAATGGAACTCAACATATATACATAATGTACGCAGTACAAATATATAACCATCTGTCTCAGATCAATGACTGGCTAAACATATATTGAAAAAGTATCAATATCAAGTATCAACCCTTAATACCATTTCACTGAAACATGGTCGTATTTGCTGTTCCACCATGTAATAGTGCCCTCGCTATGGACCCATAATGTAATAGTGCTTCCTCTGTGGTCCCACTAAGTAAAAGTGCCCTCTATGTAGCCCTACTAATAAGACCTCCTCTGTGGTCCCTATTAATTATTACTAATTGGGACCAGAGAGGGGGTCATATGACTAATATAACCCTTTCTGTGGCACCAATTGGTAACAGTAGGCCCAATTAATAATAGGTCTCTCCGCTGTAGCCCCTTGCAATTAATATAGGAAGTCTCCTCCTCTGGATATATTTACTGGCAGGATCCCACTGTGGTCCCTTGAAATTAATATTAGATTCCCCCTCTGCGGCTATAATTACTAGTAGGACACCTCTGTGGCCCTGAAACTCTGAACACTGGTAGCATCTTCATTACACACATGCAGGACTGACCTCTCGCACTGTGTGATGTCTTGGACAGCATAACCTTATTCCTGCCCTTGATTCCAGCTGTACACTGAGTGGTAGAGGTAGGGGGAAGAAGAGCGAAGTTATGCTGTGCAAAATATTTGTTCCCTATGCTTGTGTATGTAATGAAGGTGCTTTAAGGCTCTATCGGTGGCCAGAGTTGTCGGAGCAGAGACCAGGCAGTGCTAGACATTTGCTAAGGACTTGGCTTTGGGGTGTTCATTCCCAGTTCATGGACCCCATGCAGATACTGGAGGGGAGTTTAAAGGTGTAGTCTCTCCAGTCTCTCAGTAAAGCTGTAGTCCACCTAAAAGAACAGGCAACTACAAAAGAATACAAGAAAAAAAAAGAGCAGTCGGTCAGCTTTAAGCAGCGTGTTCCTTTAAATCTCTCACTCCACCATACCCACTAGCTGAGTAGTCTTGTGAACTCCTTCAGGTCAAGTGTCCAAACAAGGGTTTCAGCTTCTGGAAAGTGCTGGAGAAGATGTAAGTGAGACTTTTTGGCACATAAAATATGGAACTGGTAAATGTTGCCAAGTGGATCCTTCCACATCTGCAGCTGAAGAAAAGGACAGAAATGTTTGTTTCCCTGGATTCTTGCACATTCTTTTATAATGCTTCCTTCCACAGTCAGAATTGAGCACTGAACGCCAAATGCAGAGTGCCAAGCGCTACTTCACCAGGGGACCCGGAGCGGTTCTGAAATATTGCCATCTGTTTGTTGTTTTTTTTTTTACCTCCGCAACATTCAGTGAACTCTTTCATCAAAAATACAACAAAATTGCATGTCTGGTAAGTCAGCGCAGGCTCAGCTGTTTCCTAATTGTATCTGCTTCTGGGAAAGTTGGGTGATAATCATTATAGGCATCATTACAGATCCTGCAGCTGCTGTTACCCAGCTTTCCAAGGCTGCTAAAGGGGTTGTACCAGTGCTCCACAGGATTGGAGATAACTTGCTGAATGGTGAGGGTCTCACTGCTGAGACCAACATCAATCCTGAGAATGGGGGTCCCATGTCCCCCATTCCTCTCACTGTGGTGTTACTGCTGTTACAGTCTGGGACTGAATGAAGCACTGGTTGTGCTAGTGCACCTGTGCTCCATTCACTTTGAATGGGACTGCCGACATACCCGACTTGGGAAATGAATGGAGCGCTGACCATGGAGCCTGCGTTTCATTCAGACTGATGTCACTGTAGGGGTAGAAGCAACCCCCGCAGTGACCGGAGCGCAGGGCACAGGAGACCCGTTCTTGAGGTTGGCAGTGGTCTTAGCAGTGATCCCCACAATCAGCAAGTTGTCTCCTATTCTCTGGATAGGGAATAAATTGAAACTTTGGCAAAGCCCTTTTAAGTTGTACCTCTATACAGTTTCTAGGGCTGTGTTATACCCATAGGAGCTGTAATCGCAGCCACATTGATTGTTATCCAACTTTCTCAGAAACACAGATCTCTAAATATTTTAATGGCATGGCAAAACAAGACAACTCAACAGGATATAGATTTTCTTGAGATTTCTTCATTTTTTTTTAAAGTAGGCCAATAATAATATATTTCTTTTTTTGATCCAGACATTTACAGATCTGAAGTTTTATCTATAGCATTCGCAGACTCTCTGCCGACAGCAACCATGGTGCACTGGATTCTCCTTGTCCCATACTGCTGTGCTCCCTGGAGATCAGTGGCAGTGCCTGGCAGCCACTTATCATGAGCACATATCTAAAGAGTTAATTATCTGAGGCTATAACTGACAGCGATTGAGAAGATCACACGGCAGCAGTTTTCCTGCTCTCAGCCATGTTAAATGCGTAAAGTCAACTAATTTACTCCCGATTCCTGGTCAGAAATTGAGTTGTTGTCAATGATGTCAATCTGCTCTGGGAAAGGCGCAATCTGCAGAAATCTTCGGCTTCTTTTCCGCCACCGTCTGCCTTGACACTGAGGACATTTTGTTAAGCTGCAGCATTTCATACAAAGTGGCTCTCAACAAAATGTGTTTACTTTGTTTTTTTGTACAGTGACCTTGATGGTTCAGAAAATACTGAGATTGTTCTGCGCTGAAGAAATTACAGCCTTGGGAGAATCTGCAGTGACAGGATAATCTACATTACTCAGCATATTGCACACCTGATCCAAGGACAGCAGAGTCATCTCCGCACAAAAACACAATTCACAATTGTATCTTCTGATACTCTGACTATTGCGCAGACGTAATTCATAACCAAAAACACCATCATGGCAATATATCCTCAGTGATGTCACCGCTGCCCTCTAGTGAATGTATAGGCAGCATCCTCAGTGATGTCACCGCTGCCCTCTAGTGAATGTATAGGCTGCATCCTCAGTGATGTCACCGCTACCGTCTTGTAAAGTACAAGGGTGATGTATCAAATGGCGCCATGATGACAAACAGAGACGGAGACAAACCGTGCAGCAAAAATCAAAACTTTATTTAAAACACAAAAATTAGTCACACTTTACACTCCATAGGTGGATACTATACTTGAGGGCTTATTTAGACGACCGTATATCGGCTCGGTTTTCATGCCGAGCCGATATACGGTGTCCTTGTCTGCAGGGTGTGGAGGATGGAAGAGCCAGGAGCAGGAACTGAGCTCCCGCCCCCTCTCCACCCCTTGCCATTATTTGCAATAGGAGGGGGCGAGATGTTGGCGGAGCTAAGTCTTCTCGCTTAGCTCTGCCCTCACCCCGCCCCTCCCATTGCAAATAGTGGAGAGGGGCGGAGAGGGGGCGGGAGCTCAGTTCCTGCTCCTGGCTCTTCCATCCTCCCCCCCCCCTGCAGACAAGGACACCGTATATCGGCTCGGCGGGAAAACCGAGCCGATATACGATCGTCTGAATAAGCCCTGAACCTGTAACACAGTCCCAAACATTTAACCCCTTAAGGACTAGACACCTTTTACCCATGTGGTGGTTTTACTGCCCTATTTTTTTTCCTTCCGCTACCAAAATTTATTTTCCTGCAATTTTTTTTCCCGTAACATAAAGGGCTATATTTTTAATATCATTTTTTTCACTGACTTTTTCTCCGTTTTTTAGTTTTAATGGGAGTAAAAAGCTAAAAAAATATATTTTTTAACTTATAGTTGTTTATTTTTACAATTAGCATATTTACACTAAAGTAAAGTAGAGGAATGGGTTCCTCATTTTGTTTCAGATGTTTTGATATATAATTTGTAGTTTTTGGACTACAGGGCGCATATGGTGACAGTTTTGGTTGGCGTTGGCAGTGGGTCATTTTCTTTTTAGATATATATTTTTATTTTATTCTGTAATTTTTTTTACTTACTTTTGTCACTATTCTTTACTATCTATGTCCCCCATGACGTCATATAAGACCCCTGGGGTCACATTGTATTTTTTTTTATTTCATGCTTTTTCACTGCAGCTGGGGCATGCATAAGAGTAGCATCCATAGGAGCCCCAGTTACAGGGGAAAATATCCCCCTATAGTGACAATAGTAACTAACAGAGCTGATCAGGGTCTGATAGGAGCCAGCAGCTCTGCTGTGACTGAGGGCACCTGGTGGTCACGTGATTACAGAGTCGCTTAATGGAAGTAATACTTCCACTTTCACTCTGTTGTACATAACTAATTGAGCACTATGTAGCCTGGGAAGGAGAAGGCTGAAGGGTTAAAAATAGAGATGAGCGAGCATGCTCAGTAAGGTCAGTTACTCGAGCGTGCCTCGCTCATCTCGAGTGACTGCCTTCTCCTCCAAGCGTGCTCGGGGGGGGGGGGGGGGGGAGCGAGGGGAAGAGAGAGAGATCTCTTTCACTCTCCCCCCACTCTCCTCCGCTCTCCCCGCTGCCCCCCGAGCACACTTGGAGGATAAGGCAGTCACTCGAGATGAGCGAGGCACGCTCGAGTAACTGATCTTCCCGAACGTTCTCGCTCATCTCTAGTTAAAAACCATTTCTTCCTTCTCCTCCGGGTGTTCGGCTGTGTTTGACAGCTGGGGACCCGACCTGCTCCTGCTTGATTGCAGGAGTATAGACTTTAATCCTGTGCTGTATTTTTGCTATTGGCTGGCATTAAACCCCAGGCATTTGCCCTCCTGTCCTCCAGCCCAGGCTGCTCCTGGTGTACATACAGGGAAGACTGTCAATCACTAATAGGACCAATCACCATGCTTTTAGGCAGGAGTGCCCCACCTTGCCTGGTTAGTAAGGGGCAGGGGTCCTACTATCTCACCTAGAGAGGTACAATTGGTTCTTGCAAATTACTATAAGTGTGTTTGCGGGTTTTATTTAGACACCATCATGCGTCCATACGGAGGAGTGGTCCTTTAGAGCGCCACATGGATGTAACACGGCCTTAAGTGGGATTACTTGTTTCTTTTTCTGGATCTCCATGTCTGGCACCCTGTGTGCCTGACTGAACGTTTGTTGGAGCACACGAGATGAAGAAGAAGCATCACTGACCTGCTCTTGCACTCTAGTGAATGGATAGGCTGTATCCTCAGTGATGTCTACTGAGAATGATGTCTAGTCAGTTATATCTACTATATTTACTAAGTTTATATCATACGATATTGGACTTTCAGAGTGATTTATACATATGTTCCCTGTTTCAGCTGGATTATATGAGAAATGTGCCCTGGGTGTGGGGTACCGTATGTCATGTATATTGGGTGTGAATAAATAATGAACCAGTTTGGTGGTTCAAAACATGTAACCGTCTTCCAGGGATGTTTCTTGTGTTGTTAACATGAGCTGATAATTTTTTTTATTTCATCCTCTGATTTTTGAGTGCAGGAGGAACTATTCTAAAAGTTCACTGGATCCTCAATGATATCACCTCTTCCTTTACTTAATGAATAGGCGGCATTTTCAGTGTCGCCGTTGCTCTCTACTGAACAGATAGGATGTCACCACTGCTCTGTAGTCAATGTACAAGGACCACTTAAGGGGGTCATAGGTGGATATTTCCACGCTGATTGTTGAGACATACAAAATTATGTGGTGTTTGTGGCAATTTTTCATTTAGCATTACATTTCTGGGAACTATCTAAACAGTCTCCATCACAACATTACAGGAGTCGCCATGATCATCAGTACAAGGAACTTTTCATCCAAACTCTTCTGGTGCCTGATTCCATTCCTAATTAAAAGTGCAGCCAGGCATGATATAATTGAGAATGACGACTGTTAAATAATCTAATTATTTTTCTTTCAGAAGAAAACTAATAAAATAAAATAAAAATAAACAGAACATAAGAAACATGCAGCTGCCGGCTAATGAATCACTAATTATCCTCAACTACATTATGGCACATGATTTTATTATAGAACTGGAGAAGTTATGGGTGCTAAATTATTCGGTTTCTTAAATTACTGCATTGCAAAATACAGGCACAGTATTATAGTAGTTATATTCTTGTACATAGAGGGCAGTATTATAGTAGTTATATTCTTGTACATAGGAGGCAGTATTATAGTAGTTATATTTTTGTACATAGGAGGCAGTATTATAGTAGTTATATTCTTATACAATGGAGGCAGTATTATAGTAGTTATATTCTTGTACATAGGAGACAGTATTATAGTAGCTCTATTCTTGTACATAGGAGGCAGTATTATAGTAGTTATATTCTTGTACATAGGGGGCAGTATTATAGTAGTTATATTCTTGTACATAGGAGGCAGTATTATAGTAGTTATATTCTTGTACATAAGGAGCAGTATTATAGTATATTCTTGTACATAGGGGGTAGTCTTATAGTAGTTATATTCTTGTACACAGGGGGCAGTATTATAGTAGTTATATTCTTGTACATAGGGGCAGTACTATAGTAGTTATATTCTTGTACACAGGGGGCAGTATTATAGTAGTTATATTCTTGTACACAGGGGGCAGTATTATAGTAGTTATAGTCCTGTACATAGGAGGCAGTATTATAGTAGTTATATTCTTGTACATAGGGGGCAGTATTATAGTAGTTATATTCTTGTACATAGCAGGCAGTATTATAGTAGTTATATTATTGTACATATAGGGGCAGTATTATAGTAGTTATATTCTTGTACATAGGGGGCAGTATTATAGTAGTTATATTCTTGTACATAGGAGGCAGTATTATAGTAGTTATATTATTGTACATATAGGGGCAGTATTATAGTAGTTATATTCTTGTACATAGGAGGCAGTATTATAGTAGTTATATTCTTGTACATAGGAGACAGTATTATAGTAGCTCTATTCTTGTACATAGGAGGCAGTATTATAGTAGTTATATTCTTGTACACAGGGGGCAGTATTATAGTAGTTATATTCTTGTACACAGGGGGCAGTATTATAGTAGTTATAGTCCTGTACATAGGAGGCAGTATTATAGTAGTTATATTCTTGTACATAGGGGGCAGTATTATAGTAGTTATATTCTTGTACATAGGAGGCAGTATTATAGTAGTTATATTCTTGTACATAGGAGGCAGTATTATAGTAGTTATATTCTTGTACGTAGGAGGCTGTATTACAGTGGTTATATTCTTGTACACAGGGAGCAGTATTATAGTAGTCCTATTTTTGTACATAGGGGGCAGTATTATAGTAGTTTTATTCTAGTTATACAGTATTCTTCTAAATAGGTGGCAGAATAATTTTCTTCTATATGGGGATCTGTATGTGGCTAAATTTGAATATGAGTTTTAGATGTCACTGCTATGTCCTTAAGAGTCTATGAATGCAGTATAATCTATCCCTGTTTGACCTCTATGTCCAGCTGCCGTTTCAGACTCCTTTAATTGTATGCAGTGGTCTGTATTCCACAGGAAATGTGGGTTTCTCTTGAGATGGTAATGATTAGGAATTACACGCAGATCTTTTAAATCAGTAGTGAAGCAACCACAAGTTAAAAAGTTCATTTTATTTATCTTGCAGATCCCAGTTTAGAAATTAGACAGAACACGTAAGGAATCCTACATGAGCCGCAGTCCTTATTGTGCTTTTATTGTCTTGTTTCTGGACTGTGATCACATCTACACCACAATCACCATAACTCCTTCACCAATCTCTTGTCATCTCAGATGGAAGCTCATAGTGGATCAATAATCTGCATGCAGTGTTCCCAGACCACTTCGCACACTGCGATAATTATACAGGAGAAGGGACACATTGTGATTTATATATGAGATGCCGGTCAAGAGCTGCATGTGTCACCATAAGCAGGAGAGACAACCATATTTCCTGAGCTACTTAGCCAATAAAATAGATGTTGGCATCAAATCTCGTTAGAACTGATCCTCTAATCAAGAATATGAAGCAGCTTTCCTCTTTATGGGATTGCATAAAGAAAACCACAACTGTAACATTAAATCATGGTCTAAACTGCAACCTATAAAATACAACCAGCACAAGGTCATCAGGAGACGGGCTAAAGAGAAGAGTGAGCATACACCACAGCTGCCATGGCTGGTGAGGACGGTGGGTATACGTACATCTGTGATTATTGTGAAATGTTTCTATGTATCAGAAGAGAAATGCATTTTTATTATGAAGTCTCAACTTGGGTCATTGCCTTCAGAAACAAGAACATGTTCATGACTTTTATGACTTGGTAGAGTCATTAGAATGGTGTAATCTATATTGGGCATTTACAGTTAGAACTTCTAATCTATAGGAATCTATGGTGTTATCAATGGGATTTTTGTAGAAATTTACCTTATTAGCTTCAAAATCTTCCTACTTGAGAGTTAAGTGGTCAATAGGCATACAAACGCTCATGAAGCTGATGGTTACGTATTTCCCCTGAGTTGGCCTAGTGTACATGTTTTCAATATGCAGAGAAGAATAATGTAGCTGATTTAGTTAATTGAGCCAAGACCTTGTCATAAAATGCAAAAATATCGGACATATTTCTGGTGCATAAATGTTCCACAATATTCCATTTTATGGTTGGGTCTTCATGCTTCTCAATGGCTTGTTCTGATTAGTATGATGGTTTCCTTTTTACATGCTGCGGGTAATCCTCTTCCCTTCATTCTCTTAACCTCTTCTATAAATAATTGTCTTCTTATGCTCTGAGTTTTCTTATGTAATGTGCAGAATAAGAGGTCATGGATGTGACAGCAGTATTTTTGCACTGTTTTTAGGGAGCCGTCTTAGGGCTGTTCTGAACCTCTCTGAACCAGCTCTACGTCCTCCATGCACTACTTCACTACTATATTGGGTCCATGCCCGTGAGCGCTAAGACCTGCTTCTATTTGGTTGAGAATTCATCTTTTATCTGCATTGTTGTTGTGTTTACTCTCATGGTAATGTTTTTATCTAATGAATTAAAAATCTTTGTATTCCACTTTATTAGTGAACTTCATCTTTCAAAATTCCAGTCTTAAAAAATGTTGCCCTGTTATAGCAACAATCTTAGCTTCAGTAATGTAGAGCTTTACAAACAGAGGCATAACTTGGAGCTCCTGAGTCCCAATGTAAATTGAATAACAGGTCCCCATCTACCATGTGCTATTTATAATACTGGTATCCTCTTATGCCACAGAAGGAATTTTGGGCCCCCTCAGACTTTGGGGTTTTGATGCAACTGCTACATCTGTAGTGGCCCAGAAGTGTCCTATAAAAGCGCTATTGCCAATTTTATGTAGGTTTGCAATTCACCCAGGGCATGCAAGGGTTAACTCTGGGTTAATCTGCCCTGCAGTAGAACTAAATTTAATCTGCCTGACAACTAGCTATTTCTCATTGGCTGCTGGCAGTCTGAGCTCCAATTGTCAGTCTGTTTGAAGAATTGAACAATATTATTGGCTATTTGAAGGTGGAGTGACATTCATTGAATGGCTGAGAGCTGCCTGTGATTGGCTAAGCGCCTCAGCCTATCAGGAGCAGCTCTTTCAGCAGCCAGGGATTTTAATTCCCTGCTGCTGAAAGAACTTCAGTGCAGAGCCAGGGACAGCGGAGACGGGATGCGGCTGAGCCCCGGCAGCTGAGGAAAGGTGAGTATGATTTTTTTTTTTTTTACACCAGTTTGTGTTGTTTCTCAGAGAAGGGTTTATATTTAAAAAACAATTAAGGAGTGCCAGCAGCTGGATCCTGTAGTGCAGCTGTCATCTGTGACAGCTGCGGTAAGGAATTCTTTATCCCATGCGGGGATGAAGAAAACATCTGCCACATGTGGCAGATATGTTCTTTATCCCTGCGGGGGACACCATTACTACAGGGGTTACTGTGGGATGTCACCATTACTACAGGGGTCACTGTGGGATGTCACTATTACTACAGGGGCCGCGGTGGGATGTCACCATTACTGCTAGGGGGGCCGCTGTGGGATGTCACTATTAACACTGGGGCTGCTGTGGGATGTCACTATTACTACAGGGGGTCGTTGTGGGGTGTCACTATTAACGCTGGGGCCCTTGTGGGATGTCACTTTTACTACAGGGGGCACTGTGAGATGTCATTATTACCACTAGGGCAGCTCTGTGGGATGTCACTATTAATACTGGGGCCGCTGTGGTGTATGTCACACGCACCTGCGTGTAGATTGTATCTGATACGAGCGTCTGCAGCGTGTTCTTACGAGTAGATGACATTTAGAGTGATTCACAGTAAACATCATCTACTCTTGAGAACACGCTGGCCTGGATGCCGCCCATGCGCACAGCCGCTGGATGGGATCTAGGAGATAAAGGAGAAAAAATAAATGCTGTGATAAGCCACACCCTCAAACACATCCCTTTTTTACCATGGCCGCTACTTTTTTTGTTACAAAGGTGGCAATCCAACCCACAAGTGACAGAGGCCTAGTGATGGCCCAGAAGTGACAGAGTCCTAGTGACGGCCCAGAAGTGACAGAGGTCTAGTGACGGCCCAGAAGTGACAGAGGTCTAGTGACGGCCCAGAAGTGACAGAGGTGTAGTGACGGCCCAGAAGTGACAGAGTCCTAGTGACGGCCCAGAAGTGACAGAGTCCTAGTGACGGCCCAGAAGTGACAGAGGCCTAGTGATGGCCCAGAAGTGACAGAGGCCTAGTGATGGCCCAGAAGTGACAGAGGCCTAGTGATGGCCCAGAAGTGACAGAGTCCTAGTGACGGCCCAGGAGTGACAGAGGCCATAGTGACGGCCCAGAAGTGACAGAGGTCTAGTGACGACCCAGAAGTGACAGAGGTCTAGTGACGGCCCAGAAGTGACAGAGGTCTAGTGACGGCCCAGAAGTGACAGAGGCCTAGTGACGGCCCAGAAGTGACAGAGGCCTAGTGATAGCCCAGAAGTGACAGAGGTCTAGTGATGGCCTAGAAGTGACAGCGGCCATAGTGACGGCCCAGAAGTGACAGAGGTCTAGTGACGACTCAGAAGTGACAGAGGCCTAGTGACGGCCCAGAAGTGACAGAGTCCTAGTGACGGCGCAGAAGTGACAGAGGTGTAGTGACGGCCCAGAAGTGACAGAGTCCTAGTGACGGCCCAGAAGTGACAGAGGCCATAGTGACGGCCCAGAAGTGACAGAGGCCTAGTGATGGCCCAGAAGTGACAGAGTCCTAGTGACGGCCCAGAAGTGACAGAGGTCTAGTGACGGCCCAGGAGTGACAGAGGATATAGTGACGGCCCAGAAGTGACAGAGGTCTAGTGACGACCCAGAAGTGACAGAGGTCTAGTGACGGCCCAGAAGTGACAGAGGTCTAGTGATGGCCCAGAAGTGACAGAGGTCTAGTGATGGCCCAGAAGTGACAGAGTCCTAGTGACGGCCCAGAAGTGACAGAGGCTATAGTGACGTGCTCCTGACTGACGGTGACAGTGCAGCAGCCGGGGCCAGGATTTGTCTAATACTGGTAACAGGCCATGTTGTAGACTGACAAAGGTCAGAAGGCCCGGTATATAAATGGTGATATTGCCACATCATCTCTCCCAAATATTCACAGTCATCCTCCATGCAAATTATTTGATCTACCAATCTAATGTCTGTGGCGAAATGCCACCTAGTTTCACCCTATACTGGGGCAAATGCTGTTTTGCTTGCTCTGATAAAATTGCAATAAAGAAGGTTCATTTTTATATTTTCCTAACCATTAGCCTCCGTGTATCATTGACTCTTCATACCTAACTACTGTGCTATATAGCACTGGTGTCACGACATACAACATCTTCTACAGCGCCATAAAATTTGGTGGGCTCCGCGGCAGATGTCACTACTTTAAGACCTGTGCAGATGGCTGCTCTACCACCATTTTATTTCATATACCACTCTTATCATCCTACACACTGCAGGTACCTGAGCACAGCACATCCGCACCCCTAATGTCTACACCCCTAGATCCAAAGTATTAAACGGACATTAAGGGCTCTTTCACACAAACGATTATGAGTTAGATTCTGTTTGCTTTGCAGGAATCTAAAAGACGAACAATAATTTGTTCGCTTATTATTTGTCATTCAGTTTCAGCAAACATAAAAGTCAAACAGCATTTTGCCCATCGTCTTGGCCTGCTTACTGTGAATGAAGGCGGGAATAAGGAATATGGAACAATACCTCTGCAGACCTGTGTAAGGGGTCAAGCATTGATTTGAAGGAACACTGCCATCCAAGAGGTGGCGCCGCACAGGTGTTGTTCCATCTTCCTTATTTGCATAGAGGAGCATGCATGGCCTTATAAGTCTCCTATTCACCTTCTTGGTGATCTCTCCCTAAGGAGTGATGTTACACCTCCCGACCCACTTAATGGACATCTCACCAGCCAAGCCAGGATCCTACCGCACACTGATGAGGGTAAAACTCCCAAAACAGCTGTCTGTGTATGGATTCTGGCTTGGTTTTTATTTCCCAATCATTGCTCTACAGACCTGTATAAGGGGTCAATCATTGACTTGGAGGAATGCTACCTTCCAATATGTGGCACTGCAGAGGTATTGCTCCATCATCCTTATTTGCATATTACCCAGAGGAGCATGCATGGCCTTATAAATCTCCTCACTCACTTTCTTGGTGCTCTCCCTAAGGAGTGAGGATATCCCTCTCAACTGGAGGCGGGAAGAAACGATCTCTAGCCTATTCACTGAGCGATCATTGCGCCTGTGTAGAAGCACATGAGTAATTATTGCTCAGTCGACTGTCAGGGCAATTGTCTTGTTTAAAAGAACCCTAACTTGATTTTTTACTTGTCACATCTTTTAACTTTAAGAAAATAATGGCCGTCTCCAGACAAATTTGCTCAAATCAGCTTCTTTTTTATTACAGATACGAACCAATTCAATTCAAGGAGTCATCTTAATACGGGTGTTTCGCACACATAGCGGGATAATCCAAAATACAGAATACCAGATTATGACTCGGATTTGAAAATGACTTCATTCTGCAGATTTTGATGTGGATTTTGAGAATATTCCGCAGCTTTTTGCAGCATTCCTTGATTTATAACTGACAGACAAGTTTGGATCTGAACACTCATGTGCTGCTAATCATCTTATTTCACTGTTTTCGAAATAAATCAGAATCAAAGACAAAAGTCTGCTGTGATTTCGCCATCTCCCTTCCCCTCCCCCTCCGCTCTCCGCTCCATCATCATTTTGCTTATCAATCTTCACGTATTTTCTTTTTGCAAATTACACAAAAAAAAAAGCCGCCCAGAAAATTGCTTCCACTTGATACAAATCTCCTTGATTGTAGGAAGTTTTGCAGTATAAATAAATTTGCTTATCTCTGGTGTCACTTATAACATTCCCCAAATTCTATTTGGCAATAAAAAGGCGAGTTAACAATAAACACCACTGCGGTCTCTAAAAGGATTATTCAGATTTTTTTGACCTGAGCAAGCATTTTGCTGCCGTTCGTTTTAACTAATGTGGTTTGATAATTTCATGCATCTAAGATGTCACCGGGGGTAATAAAAAGAGCAATTTACAGCCACATTAAAAGCCGTGAGTTGGGAAATGGCCCTCATTGTGGAAAGACGCATAACAGACTTAAAGAAAAAATCCACTCTTTATTTAGTGATACAGCACACTGGTGAGCCCCCCGTAAGAGCAAGGCTGAGCGGACATGAAAATGACAGAATGGGAACATAGAAATGGCTTAAATTTTAGTCATGTCCTATGAAGCATCATTTACAACTGGTCTTTATAATTCTTTCCCAATCAGCACAGCCCTTTCAGAAGGCGGGGATTTAAAAATCTACTGAAAGTGCTGGATAACAGTGTTGGGGAGCCAGCCAGAGGATACGTGTGAGCGGCGGAGAGGTCAGTAGTTTTTTTTAAACTTTTTTAACCACTTATTGATGATTTTTCAGGGAAGGGCTTATATTTCAAGCCCTTCCCCAAAAATCATACTGCAGGGTTTGCCAAAAAACACTGCTTTCAATGGGACCGGCAGCAGCGCTGACCCCATTGAAAGCAAAGGAATAGCATGCTGTACTTCTGCCACAGCTGTGGCAGAAGTCCGCGGTATTCTTCATATCTTTTCAATGGGGCTAGCGCTGCTGCCGCTGGCCCCATTGAAAAGACTGGCGATATCCCGGTCTCATTCCGGCGGCTTTCTTGTGTTGCAAGGCGAGTGTTTTCACTTGCTCTCGCAGCGCTAGATAGAAAATATCACCAGTGGGAGTCCGCCCTCACAAAGCAAAATGTTAGGGGTCTTTAAATGTGGCCATTAAAAAAAAAAATTTCATTTTTAGGTCTCGTTCAGATGAGCGCTGTTTTTGCGCTGCTAAGCAGCAAGAAAACTGTGCTGCTATAGTGCTGAAAAAATTGTGGGAATGGGCTACTTCAAGCTACATGAAGTAGCCCGTTCACATGATCCAAGGTACGTGCTGCGTGCTTTCAAGTCTCCCATGGGAGTTTATGGAAAGCACGCAGGACCTTGGAGCCAACATGCAAGTTTATCTTTGTTAGATGCGCTGATTTAGCGCGTCTAACAATCATCCATGTGGAACCTAAAGGTTCCTATAGAAGCGTTCTGTGTGCTGTTTAACATTGTGAAATTAGTGCTCGTCTGAATGAGCCCTCATAATGTGAAAAAGTTGCGAATAAAATACAATGATGAAAAACACTGTAAAATTAGTTGGCCATTAAGGTGCAAATAGGCTTTGGTACTAAGGGGTTAACATAAATCAATCACAGATTTTATAAAGCACTTAAATGTAACACTACTTCAGTTTTGGAAACCGTATGACATTCAATGGACTCCCAACGGGCAAGTCTGCATTCCAAGCTCCACCTTCACCATTTTCTTAACACCAAGTGCCAGCTGTGGCTTGAAGGAATGAAGTAATACAAAGATAACTGCAAAAAAGAAGAGTAGAAGCCAAGTATAATAACAAATATACTTACAAACCCAGGCTTCTAAAGAAAAATCAAACAAAAACGGCTCCAGGGGACTGCACAGCTTAAAAGGAAGACTGAGTGCCCCCATATATAAATACAGAGAGGGAGGGGGCTTAAACTAATTGGTTGATATTGCAACCAAACCATTAATCCCAAAATTAAGAGGGCAGGTACTGCTATATGATACAGTGCAGCATGTATCTGCCCACTATAATTAACTATAGGGGATAGAACCAGAGTCCCCAGCAATCAGGAGGTCACACTTTCTATTGGGTCATACACTTTACTTCACGCCAGATGTAATGTTCTGGATGTTCTCTATGACATGCTGCAGATGGTACATTACATATCACTTCTCTCAAAGTGTTGCAATGTAAGCAATGTACCTCCAGTGAAGTATTATACAGTAATGTAGGTAGTTTGAGTGGCCGGTGGGGACCCATAGCTCCTGGGGGACCTAGGCTAACAACATTTGCCAAAACTTTGATGCGTATTATGATGTGGTGGCCCAAAGCTGCAGTGTTAATGTATGTGAATTATTGTTGTGAGTGCATCTAGTATTAGTGTGTATGTCTCTTTAACTGCGTGAGTGACGTGGTTGTACGTGTTGGGTAGTTTGGGGGTGAGGTTAGTAGAAGAAGTGAGAAAGAGAGAGAAGGAGTTGAGAGAATGTAGTCAGAGGAGGAGGACGTCCAGCAAGAGGCTGAGACATACCGTAACGGTTCTCCAGCTATTTAAAAAGAGAAGGAAGAGTGATGGCATGAGTCTAAAAGAAAGAGACTTGCACAAATGTCTTCACCATGTCAGGAGTGTAACCCCTCGGACGGTCTGTCAGATAACTGGGACTGAGGACGTTTGGAGTTCAGAGGGAAAGAGTCCCTTCTAGTAGGCATGTGAATCTGAGAGTGGAAAAAAAGGAAAAATTGTAGCAAGAAAAAGTGTTATTTCTACAAAGCTGTTACCGCAATGTATTGAACATCAAAGCTGGAAAAGCATGAGTAAAGTACAGCTGTGCACCTCTGGTTGCTTCCTTAAAACATTACTGTTGGACTGTGGACTCTTTATTTTTGCGCCGTGTGAACAGCAGCCTAGAAGAGGTACTGGCGTCACGTGACATCTGTTCAAGAATTTGGGGCATCATAAATCTGGATGCTCCATTTATTGTTCACACCCAATGACACCGCTGTTGGGAGAGATCATAGTGTCAGCCATGACCGCCTTAATAGTTTCCCCGTGGTCTCCCCGTGACAGTGGGCCTCCCGCTCGGGCCACTGCAATGGCTTTGTCACAAATTTACACAGCCCTTTGACCAGGGGTATGGTAACACTTATCTGCCAATGCTAGCAAATTAGGGCTCCCCCTTCACCATCATGGTGGATTAAGACTTTATATCTGGGCTTTTCCTTAAATTTGCCCCCCCCCCCCCTTCACCTTCAGAGCAGTGATGGTTAAGGGGGGGGGGGCACATTTTGAGAAAAGCCCAGATTTACGTTCTTAATCTGCCACTATGTGTCTCCTGCAGACTGTGGAATAATTGTGATTTAAATTGTTTTCAAGACCTAACGCTCCTTCATAGCCCTCAGCACACGTCGTCTTCTCTGAGATTACTTCATTAGACCTCTATTCACCTGCCGAACTCACTGGATCAAGTGTGTCCAATTATTCTACAGAGAGTTGCTTCAGCCTCAGTGGCCTCTTCCTATAGTAATAGCTGGATGAGTCTCTCCTTGTGGTCAGAATATTAATTTCCATACAGATGCAATCTTCCTCTCCATCATTATTGTGACACTGTTGCTTACTCTTGTTGACGGGAAAGCTGGTTGACAGTAAATATAGGCAGCGTTGTCACTCAGATATCTTACCATCCTGAACGTTTTTTCTGCATAGTTGATTATGTAGAGATGTGGGGGCCTGAATATATATCACAGGCATATATGTCTATATGTTTACTGCTAATAGCAACTACAATAACCTCATAATAAAGTGTATCACCTAAGTAGAGCTGCAGTTACTTATGGGGAGCCACTTACTTGAGTGCAATTTCAATGTACTAAGTAATGTGTGGCAGTGAGAGGTGCAGAGTACATAAAAAAATAAACCCAGTACTCACCTCCTGCTGCCACAATGCTCCCCTACCACTCTCTCTCAGTTCTCCACTCCTCTGTTGACAAGGTCATCAGCGGTATCCACGTGACCAATGCAACCAATAGAATGCCCGACAGAGAAGTCACTGATGACGTTCTGTAAATCTGCCTGACGGGTTTACAGAATGTCAACAGGTCTTCTGGCTTGGTGAAATCCCCTGTTGGATGCCGTGGCGATTGACGGCCTTTTTGGTGGTCCAGCGCCATGGTGAGTATATTTATTGCATATAATTTGGGGCATGGGAGCCCAAAACTGTTTAAAAGTAACTCAAAAAATCAGTTTAGCCTGTTAAGGACCAAGTACCATAAATATATGGGGCTTTGTCCTGGGCTTTAATCCAGCGCCATAGTAAAAATTTAGCGCAAGATTAGAAGTCCTGCTCCTGCAATCCAGGAGGAGCAAGTTGGGTGGTCAGCTGTCAGAGACAACCAAGGAAAATACAGAATCAGTTTTTAAGCACTTCTGCCTTCGTTTTTACAGGCAACAGCATGTGGGTGCAGCATAGACAGAAGGAGACCGCAGCAGTAACAGGGGCCTGGTGAGACATGGTGGCCCAGTGGGTAGTTCCTCATGCTGGGGATCTGCTCAGAGAGAAACCAAAGGGCCCTGACAACCTGGAGGCCAAAGATGAAAGACCCACCGGACCATTGGGGTTAAGTGCCCTACAGCACATAGGAGGAGAGGGCTCTCCCTCGGCAGTGGTGCTGAAGAAGTACAGTGGACACTTCAAGAGATCTGCATGCCAGAAATGGTGCAAACGAAGAGCAAAGCGAGTAACAAAAGGGGTTTTGTCAAAGTATGAGTGAACTGCCATCTCCAGGACTGCATAATGTTAAAATCCCTAGGGTGGGGGTGATGGACCCATGGGACTGTGATAATGGCGCCCTAGTTTGGGTTATAATGCTAGGCCTTGCTGGGTAATATTTGCGTGATACAGTAAAGATGTAACATATGTGATGTTAAGTAAATTATTACTCTGAGGTGCAATGTATATGATGTGTCTATGACGAAGGATGTGTAATCATTAGCAAAAAAGCTGCACCAGGGCAACAAAATGGCCAATGCTCATGATCCACTAAAGCTATATAAAAATAAAAACCTGTCTTTACTTCAAATCACATAGTAATAAACACTAGTAATTGTTTAAAACATACAAGACGCCACCCAAAGGCACTATGTATCACAGCCAAAAAAGGCATATGTATCCTAAATGGAACTCACAGAGTGTCCCTATATGCTGCCAAACAGGCACATGTACTAAACAGAGATCTAGATGTATCCTTAATAGCACAAGGACACTCGACGCTAGGCGAACGAGCTGCAGATAGGATCCCTAGGTAAAGTGTAGGAGTCAGCAAAAAGCAAGACACAATAGCCCCCTGACATGTTTTGCCTTTACAGGCTTCTGCATGGAATACCAGGACTTTTTAGTTCTTTAGTTGTCATAGGAGAGTTATATGTCCCAAGTTATTTTGCAACGTTCACGTACACAAACCCCATAATGGAGCGCAATATGTTCATTTCGTTGATGTTCAGTAAAGTTTATGTTAAAGAAATATGCTGCCTCTGCCTCCGTCTGTTATTGCTGCGCTATCTCATATCCTGCAACACGGGCACGTACCAACCAACTGTTACATTAGCAGACCCCAGGCCAGCTCTCACAGTGACTACTGTCACTACAGGGGGACATTTTCCCCTGTAAATTGGGCTCTGATGGATGCCCCAGCTACAGTGGGAAAGTGTGAAATAATAATAAAAAAATGACAGCATGAATGTCTCCTAGAGGTCTTACATGACATCATGAGGGACGTAGCTGGTAGAAAGAAAGTGAAAAAACGTTACAGAAGAAAATGCAAGTATATTTTAAAAAAAAGAAAGCAACCCACCTCCGAAACCAACCTAAACTGTCACCATGTCCACTTTATAATCTGAGACTATACAAATTATATATTAAAATATCCAAAACCAAATGGTGAACCCATTCCTGTACTTTATTTTAGTGGAAATACAATAATTAAAAAAAAAGAACTATACAATTTAAAAAAATCTTTACTTTTATATACATTATCCTTTATAAAACAAACAAAAACAAATAGCAAAAAAATTCTGTGAAAAAAGGTATTAAAAATAGCTATATATGTCATGAAAAAAATGGAAAAATAATTTTGACGGCCCAAGAAAGAAAATACGACATGCATAAAAAAACTAAAATGTGTCTGCTTCTTCAAGACTGAAACACGCTGGTCTTTAAAGGGGTTTTGTCATTAGAAAAAAAGAATCAAAACTTACCTATTCCTCCCTCGGCAGTCTTCTTACCACATCTTCTTGCCGATCTCTTGGCTCCTCCAGTCCCCTGGGTCACGTCACCTCGGATCCTCTTCTTCCTGTTTTGGAGCGTTCATTAGCTGCAGTTCACTTCCTGCAGGGCACTGAATGCTATTAGTGATGTAGCGTTTACTGCCTAGCATAGAATGTCGAATCCTCAGTAGCCTGCTTTAGCGTGTATGTATGATATCTCACTGCTAGTGTTTCATATAGTATATGAAACACTAGCGGCGAGAGTTCGCGCATGTGGGTTCACGCTAAAGCAGGCTGCTGAGCATTCTGCATTCCATGCTAGGCAATGAACGCTACGTCACTAGTGACCGGGTACACTGGCCTGCAGGAAGGAGAATGCTGGCAATGTATGCTTCATCATAGGAAGAAGAGGATCCAGACGGCTGGAGGTGAAGTAACCCAGTGGGACTGGAGGAGGTTAAGGGGTTGAAGAGGTACACCTTCATAAAACAATATCCCATATGCAATAGTTGCAACTTTCTCCAACCCAATTGGTGCAACAGTCCATCTCAATTCTGACTCCTAATAGAAGGAGAGAAGGTCCTGGAATCATATATACTATCACATACTCTCAAGCAACTACTCTGCTGTGATTGGCTAGTGCCGCCCACATGGACAAGACTGACCAGTCAGTGCAGCATGCAGTGTCTTAGATTACTATTGCATATTAATGCGCTCATCTGGTAGTGAGAGAAGTGCTGCGACAATCTTTATTTTTCCAGGACCAGAGAGACACTTTATGGCCAGTGACTCACTGCCGTAATCTGGCCTCCATTTTGCATCTGTAATACGGGAGAGTATCCAAGCCTGACTGCAGGTCTCCTGACCCGAACTACAAGCATCCTAATTGATGATCCTCAGAGTTCGGGTCAGCGCATGATGCACTTCTGTATTACGGATGCAAAACAGAGGCCAACATATGGCAGTGTGTCACCAACCTAACTCTTCCCACCTCCTCTTTTGTCTGGGCAGGTTTGTTATGAGTCACATACGGCATTTAAGACCTACAACCAACCAGATTGCTAGTTGTGTAGGGTTTTCATTTGTGTTTTTGACCAGTCTTCTATAAGGTAAAAGTAGCCCAGAGTGGACAAGTCCATTAAAGTGGTCTCTCTCAGCGACAAGTGCCCTTTAAATTGCCTGTGACATAATTCAGCAAAGCTGCAAAAAACACATAATTTGCAAGAAGTTTCAGCTAAAAGCAAAATTGAGTTAAAAATCATAAAATAACAAGAGTAATAGAAACTATTGATAGCATAAAAAAAGAGCATAATCACAGGCGAATAATGAACCTCCCCCAATGGAAGACGCCTGTTTAAATAAACCGAAATCTCGCACAAAGAATTATGTACAATAAGCAACAAGGAAAATTATAAATCAACAAATGGCGCTTTCAGCCGAGAGAAGAAAGAATCCATTAACCGCTCTGAGCAATTGGTTCTATAATACATTTAAATCCACTGATATTGAGAAAGCAATTTTTGGAGTCTAGTTATAAATTGCTATTGTAATTATGTAACTACAAAACAAACAGAACAAAAGATTATAGATGACTGAAGTCTCGGGGCTTTCACTTGCGGGATTTGGCTGCTCTGCGCAAGAAATGTTATGAAACACAAGATACAATGTATTCTTAGTCAAACGAAAGCTGCACATAATTAAAAACTTAAGTTTTGTTAAAGGTGAGATGGCCATTCAGGTCACGAAGTTTTGTCAGATGGTCATGACATGTGCGAGAAACTTTTAGGGCTAAAATAAAGGCTGAACTTCCATGGCAAACTGTAATGCAGAGCAAATCCCCAGGAATGGTGATGTCACTGTACTAGCATGATGATGACATCACTGGGTGTCCTTCTGCTAGAAGAACTGCACTAATTTCAAGAATTGGCCACTACTGGCCATCCATAGAGGGGACATCATGTATGTATAACATCAAGATCAGGGGACCCTTTTTCGGAACCCATTGTCAGACAAGGCTGGGGAATATACAAGTCTACCCTCTCCTCTAATGTCCTAGTAGATTTCGCTTTACCTGGGTTCAGTTGAGCCTCATGGTCATCCATTTTAGGCAATGGCTTTCAAGCCATGGTGGGTCTTGCCAGGTTCATTGGGTGGGCCATCATCAGTTGTGCCACAAACTGTACCCGGCTGCAGATTCGGTGATGAAAAAGCTGGACAGTGGATATAGAATCTCTGACTCACCACAGGAACTTTGTTTGATAATGTACAACAACTTTCCTTCACAGCAATGGTAGGTGGTCTTGCAATACCGCTTGCAGCGATCACCTGTGACCTTATCATTTTTCTTAAAGCAGCATAAAACATATTATATGCAAAACCCCATTAGAACCGAACCCCTCTTAAGTATGCATGGTTAGACTGGTGTGCAGAATATTGTGAGAGCTCAGCTAAGTTTCTACGAGTGCCTTTTTATCATTCCAAGAGGCAAACAGTAGAATTGGAGTTTACTATATACGGTAAGTCACAATAAGTACAAGGTAAGAAAAGCAAAGTTTCTTGCAGCTTGACTTCTACAGTATGTTGAGATCGATAGGCATAAGCATTTGCACCAACCTTGCCAAGGAGTATGTAACCAGCCATATAATGATTCTCTATTCTCTTTCTAAAACACAAAGGACCGGGAATATCCTGCATTGTAGATTTAAAACGGAATCTGCATTCTGGCATCCAGTCTGCGGGTGCAGCTCGTCCAATAATGGCAAGAAGCGGCAGAGTCATGTAAAACGATTCCATGTTTACAAGGTGAGAGGAAATGAGCAGAGATGTTGAGCATCTGTGCGTACAGTCAGGCGGCATTAGTTAATCAAGAGCAGCACAATCATAACAATAATCCCGGGACGGAGCGGCTGCTTATTACATCTGGCAATCTCTGAAATCGCTGCCTCCATCTTCTCTTTGTGCAGAGAATGTTCCATCACTTAGACATTATTAATTCCCAATAAATGGTCTTCCAAAGGTTGAATCTGTCATCTCCTTTATTAGTGTCGCCATCAACAACAAAACATGTAGAACAGATGCAAAAAAAGCCGGCCGAAAAACAGACCGGGTCACCATGGAAACAGGAGAAAGGCAACTACGGCAAAAACGACGAATGGAGGCAATGACGTGGGGAGTTTATTGCAATATGGAGACTTATTTACTCAGTGCTAGAAATTAAAATTTTCCAATTTTGTGATTTCTTTGCTGTGAGATAAGAAGAAGCGGATACCTTGCGGAAATTCTGCAACTTGTACTCTGCTGGCTAATTAACATTAGTCAATGCAACAAGTGGCGGAATGTCGGATTTAGCAAGTCTCAATCCCAGAGCTCAGGATGAGGCGGGAGAGATCTGAGACCTTCACAAACTAGAATGTAACATTTCTGTAAATAAAGTTGTGTCAACATTCTATCATGAAAAGTTTCTAAAAGACTTTCTATGTCAATTTCACAGCATGTCCAGATCTCTGCTTCCGACCATCGAATTGAAACATTCATTGTTTATATCAAGCAGCTGAAAAGTCAACCTGTTTACACAGTTTTGGGTTTGTTATAATGTACTGACTACGCTACTGTGTCTTACAAAAAGATGGAAACAAATGAAAAACAGGTCAAGCGGAGTAATAATAATAATCTTTATTTGTATAGCGCAAACATAATCCGCAGCGCTTACATAGACAGGGGGAATACAGAAAGACAAAAGTACAAAAATTATAGAACCACGGTTACATAGTAATCAATTTAACGAAGCAGTAGGGGTGAAGGTCCTGCTCCAGCGAGCTTACATACTACAGATAATGGGATGATACAGAAGGTAAAGGGCTGGAGATGTGCACGGTATGGTGAGGTGGAGAGTGAGGGATGCTATACACATAGACAATGGTCAGACATTAGGCCATGTGATGGCAGAAACGGTGTGACTGCAGGGGGGCAGTTGATGGTGGCTAGCAGGGATTGCAGTCAGTAGGTCAGGGGGCATGTAATCAGGTGGAGTACAGAGAGGTTTGGTTTAGGGGATATGTTATGCCTCCCTGAAGAGGTGCATTTTTAGAGCATCCCTGAAGTTTTGTGAGTCATGGATTGCCCGGATAGCCTTTGGTAGTGCGTTCCAGAGGACTGGTGCAGCTCTGGAGAAGTCTTGGAGGCGGGAATGAGAGGTTCGAATTAAAGGGGCGCTCAGTCTGATTTCATTAACAGAGCGGAGGGCGCAGGCTGCGTGATGGATTGAGATGAAGGAGGCAATGTAGGGCGACATCGCACTGTATTTAACGGGTAGCCAGTGTAGTAACTGGCACAGGGCAGAGGCATTCGAGTAGCGGCTGAACAGGAAGATGAGCCTGGCTGCCGCATTCAGGATGGATTGGAGGGGGAGAAACTGGTGGAGGGGAGGCCAATCAACAACGAGTTGCATTAATCGAGGCGAGAGTGGATGAGGGCAACAGTGAGTGTTTTTAGCGAGTGGAGTAAACAAGTTTACATCATTGGACTCTGCTTGCCTCATTATAGTAAGCCGTCCCATTACATTTGATTACCATTTTCAGTATCCATACAGAACCTACTAACAGAAATCTTTAATACTGTCTGAACCTACCCTTAGGGTCCATTCACATGGACGTCATTTTGATGCAGAGTAGGTGCATCCAAAAAATCGCATCTAAAAGAACCTATGGTTTCCTATAGGTTCTTTCAGATGAAATATATTTTGACGAGCCCAAAAAATTATCTGTCAAAAGATAAGACATAGGTGCAATTTTTTAACGCCAAGATTTCTCTCCATCAATAGATAGGACAAGTCCAATCTTTTGACGGCACAACACTTACGAGAGACTATGCGAGCTGACTGGCAAAGGGAGGTGGAGGAAGTTTAGCAGCGCCGAGCACTCTTAAACAATGACAGCTGATAAACTCTCTCACTGCCGGGAGAAAAAGGGAGGCATCTAGGAGCACTAGAACAATGAGGAGCATCCCTGCAGAAATGAAGGGAGTCCCCATGGAGATTCCCTTCATTGTTCTGCTGGCCAATAGATTTCGGGGCTGCGGCCATGTAAACTCCTGGAGAATAACCATGTTGTACGATTCTCATTTCCCAATCGAATGAGATGGTGATGTCATCACCAGCTTGTTTGGGCTTGTTGAGAATCGTGCAGTTCTCATTCACTTCTCATTTAATGCTTCCTATGTGAAATACATGAACGATCAGTGTTTAAACTGTCCGACAAGTGGATGAGCTGGCACTGATTTTTTTATGCCGTCTGAAACCGAACGACGAACGAGAACCTCACGCCTCCCGTTTATCAGTCCATTGTTGGATTGCGTTTAAACTGAATGATTATCATTCAGTTTTGCTCATTTGAATGATTATCTAAATGATAATTGTTCCATCTAAATGCAGCATTAATAGGATTAGAAAACGTTAATCTAGCGAACTCCAATAGGCGCCATACTTGCTAGAGTTAGTTTGAAAGATTGTGTAGGATGCTGCTGATTATTAAAGCAAGTTAAATGCTAAGACTTAATGAGGAAAGTGATATAAAGTTCTAATATCTTATGAAGAATGCTATAGTGACTGACGTAAAGGATAGAAATCCCAAGGCTTATTGTAGGAAATGCCGTAGTATTATACCTGCTAGAGTCTATTGTGCGTCACTAATGTTGATTATGTAAGTGCCTATGTTTATTGTGATAATGACTGATGGTTATTGCACTACTGATGATGACGATTGCGAACAACCATGCAGATAGGCCAATGTAACTGTCTCTGTTGTGGACATTGTACATGTGGTCTCATTCCCACACTTGGTGGCAATTAGAAGGTGTACATCATTGGATCAATGTCCTGGGCAGGGCATGTGTGTCAAACAGGCAAATGGTAGAATAGGTTTTGTCCTGTAGAGTGGTGCCTGTTGTGGTGTAAAAGGGAGGGTGTGACACACAAGTTGTTGTGTTGATGGTGTTGATGAAGTGCTCAAGCAAGCCTGATGTCTATGCAAGCTTGGGTGTTGCCTAGTCAGTAGCCATGATAGGAGCTGTAAGCAAGAAACCCAGGTTCAAGTTTGTGCTGTAATGAGTTCTGTTTTGATACCTATAGTTATGTAATCTGGATGGTATGAAGGTGACTGACCACTATACATTACTGCAGTTTGCATATTTCTCTATGGAGTTTGAATCAACACCACCCAACGAGACCTCCCATGACGCTTAATACAGTTGCGTAGACAAAATTCGCTGTGTGGAGGCAAGGCTAATCCCAAATTCTTGAGATGGATGATGACTCAAGAATGGTGAATGAGACCAGAACAACAGTTACTGATACTTTATCAGTTCATCAGTAACAATTTTGGTCATCCAGATTTTGATTTATCTGCAACGTAATCTGCTTGTTAGGTTTGTGCTACTGGGACCTGTAGTTCTATTGGTTTCCAGGAGCACACTTCCACAGGTGTAGGATAATTGAGCTGGCTGGGTGTGGAGTTCTCCAGCCAGCCAATTTCCACTGGTCTGCTGCACATATATACAAGCCTCTCTGCTTGGAGGATGCTGTATTTCCAATACCCTGGTGTTTGCAGTTATGGATGTTGTTGTGTATGAATGAACAGTGTTGAGTTCTGTGTGTTTGTGCAAGTGGCCGGACATGAGCTGAACAGGCATGTTCAGTGCGTACTGGTGTGAGCAACGACTTGTTCTGTGTGTCTGTGCAGGTGGCCGGACATTAGGTTTGAACAGTCCTGTTCAGGGTGTATGATGTTCTGTGTGGTATGCAATCCCTGGTGAGTTGGTGTAAACTGTCTTCTGTCCTGCTTCAGTCATTACCATCTAGGGCTTCGCTGGCAGGATTTATAGTAAGCTGTCTTGTGAAAGTAGGGACGTGTGAGACAACGAGGATCCTTGTCGTGGGCTTGTGGCATAAGTGTCTTGGCCAAGACACAAACCAATACCTTCAAAGTTACTGTAGTAATTCCACCTATTTATGTAAGCTAGTATGCTTGGTGAGTGTCTTAAGTGTTTGTCAGTCATGGTTTATGTCTGTCCGTGAGTTCCGTTTGCAGCCTACTTATTCAGTTCAGTTGAAGGTATAATTGGAGCACGTTGGAATTTCTATCCTGGGTGAAAGCTGTCTACTATCAGTTACGGTAAGTACTGGTTTTCTTTCCTTTTGCATTTGTTAGTCTTTATAAAGTTTCTTTGCAATGTTTAGTGCATCTCTCCAGGTGCCTTATCAAAGATAGTTAGGTCCTAGGTGAAGACCGTGGGGCTGTTCTTACCAGGACACCTTCCCCGCTTTTAGGCAGGAGTTCCCCATTCCTCTAATTTGTAAGGGACAGGTTACTCCATCTTATTTTGCCTGGAGTGGTATAGTCAGTTAAGTATTTTGTGTTCTTTTTGCATTTCAGTGTGAACACTGCCCTGCATCCATGCTGGATGGGCGCGTGCTCTTGTGCCGTGCAGATGTGACACTGTTTCTCACAATTTGGAAAAAAGTTTGGTAAGTGCACTGCGGCAAGTGCGTGAGAGGTCTCATTGGGTGGTGTTGATTGAAATCTGCTATGACTACACATTTGCTTTGTTCACCTGACATAAAGATGATCTCAGTATGTTTTTCTGAAGATAAACACCATCAATCACATTGCCTATAATGAAGAAAATCACTCCGCTAACATGAGAATGAATACATGTATCTTAAAATGAAGCACGCCATTGTTTTTTCTGGTAAAATTCTCTGCCAGTTTGATATATCACACTCCTACCTTGCTACTGGAAAAAGTAAAGTTCAATCCAAGATGGCGGCATTCAAAATGGCTGTCATGTTGGTGACATGGCCTAACAGGTTTCCCTCTTTCTCAGAAGCTTGTATGCAAAATTAGATCACCGTCTGAAAAATCCTTTCCAGTCTATTTGGATGCGTCTACACTTTTGAAACATCGTGTACAGAGACTAAGGGTCCTTTTAAACGGAAGGATTATCGTTCCAATGAGCAAAAAAGGGATGATAATCATTCATTCTAAATGCGAGCCAATGACTGAATGATGAACATGAATTGTTCACTTCTCGTTCGTAGTTCATTTTATATAGGCATAAAAATCATCGTTGGCTCGTTCACTTCTCGTTCAATGTTTCACATAGCCAATGGAATAAAGGCAGCGCTCCTGGGATTAGAATCCAGATGATAGTAACTCTAGCAAAAGGCAGACTTACCTGGCGTAGGCAATTAAATTAAATGATGAATATTAGTAGGGATGCAGATCCTCTATGGTCACATGGACATCCAAGATGCAGGACAGCATCAGTCGGGGGCTCCAAATCCAAAAAAAACTGTTTTTAAATGTATTTTGTGTCTACATAGCTAATATGAAACACTGAACGATTCTCGTTGAACGAGTCAACGATGAAACTGCCTGGCTAAACGAGCAACATGAGTACGAACAAGCTAGCGATAACGTCACTGGCTTATTTGCTCGTCCAAACAGGAATCGTTTAGCCTAGCACCCTAAGACTTGATTCCACAGGGCCGGCAAGCTTTTGGACCGATATCTCACTTGCTCGATATACCTGCTTGGCACTTTGACTTTAAGCACTTATATGTGATGCACCCTGCTAGTCTGACAGTACATGATCTCCATATATAAGACTCACGGAGGAACATGTGATGGCCATTACAGCTCAATTCCTCATCTTATTTTTATCCTTTTATTAACCCCTTTCCACCCTAGGACCTAAGTTTACATTCTATGGTTGGCACAGGGTCAAAAGCTAAGCTTGCACTTCCGCAGCAGGAAATGGCTGTGACAGGTAGCCAGTCTCCGCTGCAACAGTGGCGATCAGTAAGAACACCGATCCCCACTGTTAATTCCTTACATTGCTACACTGTTAACCCCTCAACATTGATCGCTGCATACAAAAGGTCCACAGAGAAAGCCTGCAATGTAAATACAGAGGGACAATGGTTTGCATGGCAACTAGATGCAAGACAATGGTGTCTGGGTCTACAATGGCCTTTAATCACTATTATTATTCATAATACATTGCAGTACAGAAGTACTGCAATGTATTAGCATAGCGATCAGTTTGACAGATTCAAATCTCCTACAGAGACATAAAAAATGCGAGAAAAAAAAATAGTAAAAGAAACACATTAAGAACCCTTTTTTGCGCACTGACTCCGCTTTGTTTCGAAAAAATGTAAAGAAATTAAAAAAACATATTTGGTATCATCACATTCATAACGACCCATAGAATAAACTGACACACTTTTCTCCAGCAAAGAAATGCTATAAGAAGAAAGGTAAAAAACAGAGCCAAAATGAGCATTTCACCTCACAAAAATGGCAAAAAAAGTCACATGTACCCCAGAATCATATGAAAAACTACAGCTCATCACGCAAAAAACAAGTCCTCACAGAGCTCTGTCAATAAAAAAAATAAAAAGTTATGGGATTTTGAACACAGTGATACAAAAATGTATTTTTTTTCTAAAAAAAAAAATAAGAATTTTTTTTTGCGCAAAACCTAAACTAATATATAATTTTGGTATTGTCATAATTGAACCAAGCTGCAACAAAAATGTATCATGTCATTAAGGGCTCATTCACATGGACGGTTTTACGCAGCTAAGTTACATGCGCAAAAAAATTGTGACTTATAGAATCAATGGTTTCCTATGGAAACATTCATATAAATGATTTTAAGCTGCGCAAAAAAAAATCGTACCTAAAAAGATAGGACATCAGCAACTGAACACAGCGACTGAAATTCCCTATTGTTCAAAAAGATAGGTCTTGACTAGAGATGAACGAACGTACTCGGATAAGCACTACTCGTCCGAGTAATGTGCTTTATCCGAGTACCTCTCTGCTCGTCCTGAAAGATTCGGGACGCGCTGCGGAGCGGGGAGCTACGGGGGAGAGCGGGGAGGAACGGAGGGGAGATCTTTCTCTCCTTCTCTCCCGCCCGCTCTGCCCCGCTCCCCGCTGCGACTCACCTGTCAGCAGCGGAGCGCCCCGAATCTTTCAGGACGAGCGGAGAGATACTCGGATAAGGCACATTACTCGGACGAGTAGTGCTTATCCGAGTACGTTCGCTCATCTCTAGTCTTGACCTATTTTCTGACTGAAAAACGCAACTAACTGACAAAGTGTGGATGTAATGGGAAGTGAGATTAGCAGCATTAGCTAAACATTGCCATTGTTTAGCTACTGCTGCTAAACAATGGCAATGGGAGGGTGAAGGAACCTGTGAGTTTGACGCCCGTATGAATGAGCCCTGATGCTGTATGATTAACGCTGTAAAAAAGCAAAAAAAAAATGGCATAATTAATGTCTTTTTTTCCTGCCCTACAAAAAATGTATAAAAGTTCTATGATACATTATATATACCCCAAAAATGGTCCCAATGAAAACTACTGCTGGTCACGCAAAAACCAAGCCCTCATATGGCCATGTCAGCAGAAAAATAAAAAGGTTCTTGCTTTTCAAAAATAGAGACGAAAATCCCCCCAAAATCGACACCTCTTTATGGACAAAATAGGCCGAGTCACTAAGTGTTAAATACAATGTTACTAATACTAGAAACACAAAGACGATGACGTCAGCCTCCAATTACATGTGTTCTTCCATGTGCCGCTCCCTGCAGATGTTCCACCCTCTACAATGATTTGATTTGTGGTATAATCTATAACGTTACAACAGGTTCTCTATTATTATCCTCCATCAGTTACGTATTAGCCTCTGCACAGTCAGGGGCCATCTACAACCCAATCTCATATCTCTTGTCATTGGTCTAATCCCTAGAAATGGAGCTTGTCTCTGGACATTTAATTAGGTAGAATCAGGAAAGGCCGCTCGGCTTTAGACTTTCAAGATCATTAGCGATATAAATGAGAAGTCGTAAAGTTAAACACGAGTCAATTGCTTTCCACGTAAATTAATGATGCATCTTGGTGCCGATGGGGCCCAGAGTTCACTACAGATCTGTAATATGAGGAAAGGAATTAATGAGCAGGTGATTCTCCTTTAAATAGACACAGAATCGGCTTAGAGGTTCGAAGAGATGAGGAGTTTCAAAAATCTTCATTTTATACATACTTCAATATTTCATCCTCACGTCAGTCTCCATCAGTCATGTCGTCACGGGCAGACCTAGATTATAGCATGGGGAAAAGAGGCAATCGCTCTGAGTTACTAACTGTAGACTGAAGTTCTCTAAACTTTTACCCCCTGGTAGCTCATAGTGCACCTACAGTACCTTATTATTGAGGCACCCTATAAAGGCATTATTTGAGTTCTATATAACATTGCCATTTTTATATGGCCACTGTATGGCGCTGTCATTATGGTACAATTATTTAGATCACACCTGCCAATTATCCTGGAATATCCGGGAGACTACCGCTTCTACTACTGGTTTTGGCTTACAAACACTGCCATCTGAATAGGACCTAACACTCTGCAGCATCAGGATGTTGTCTACAACAGCACCCTGGAGCAGTAGTAAGTGCAGGAACAGAAAGAAGTATGTATCTCAATGTCTGTTTTGATTATATGTGCACTTTTGATAGTCACAAGTCACAGTATCTGTGAGGAAGTTGAATAAAAAGGCTTCAAATTAATTGTTTTCCTCTATATTTATTGACATAGAGACGCAACACTCTTAGTAGTTACAGTCACTTTAAGCGGTCCATAAGCACAATGATTAGTCTCTACAACTGATGTACATGCCAGCTTTGTGGCTTCTCCGTCTTTGGTAGGTACAGTCTCTTTAATAACAGAACGGAAGTGTCACAGCAACATACTTCTAAGAGTTGGACTGCTCAAGATGGCTGATCTTGATGAACCTTCAATGCCACTATGGGTCTAAGGGATACCACCAGCTACTACAGCAACCCAGTCTAGACATTGTCATGGCGTTGCACCAGTCACTTGTATATGATGTCCTGGCATTTGCAGGGGTCTCTGCTAAGTCCTGAATCATTCAAACCAACCTCAAGTGCATGCACTTAGCTGGCACACTAATGACACATGCCTTTAGAAATGTAGACATGGTTCCTGGCTTCACCCTATTACAGCACACAGTCTGAATGTCTACTTGGCCTGTGTCCATGAGTCAGCCTATGTCCAGTACGATTCTGAACTTCTCGAAACTTGAAAGTATGCTCCAGGATGAGATGTAGTTATAGGCTCCCTTAAAACCATCTCTCAGACTCACAAGCTTCTGCAGCCCTTACAGAATCTCAGAGTAACCCCTCTTAGGCATTCTAGCACCAAGACCCATCTGACTCTTATGCTTGCACCATCCTCATATGGTGGTTTCATAGGCTTCTTTCCACAGGCTTCAGTCACTCCTTTGGCCTCTTTCACAGCCTATTATTGTGCTCCTTAATGGCTGTCTAGGCCCAGACATCTGCTCTTTCTTACAGCAGATCTTATTGTAATAGAGAGCAGACATCTTGGACTAGACCACCATGTTACTCATGCACTTCCTGTGCACACATTCACCAAAGGAACCAAACACACTTGGGTTTATGACTAGAGATGAGCAAGCACCAAAATGCTCGGGTGCTCGTTACTTAGGACGAACTTTTCGCGATGCTCGAGGGTTCGTTTCGAGTAACGAACCCCATTGAAGTCAATGGGCGACCCGAGCATTTTTGTATATCGCCGATGCTCGCTAAGGTTTTCGTTTGTGAAAATCTGGGCAATTCAAGAAAGTGATGGGAACGACACAGCAACAGATAGGCCAGGCGAGGGGCTACATGTTGGGCTGCATCTCAAGTTCCCAGGTCCCACTATTAAGCCACAATAGCGGCAAGAGTGCCCCCCCCCCGCACTGTCAGCATAAAGATCGTTCTCCTCTGCCATAGCTGTAACAGCTGTGGCAGAGAAGAACGATGTTTGCCCATTGAATTCAATGGAGCCAGCAATACAGCAGGTTCCACTGAAAGCAATGGGCTGCCGGCGATCGCGGGATGAATTGTCGGGAAGGGCTTAAATATATAAGCCCTTCCCTGCAATTCATCCAGAAATGTGTTACATTAAAAATATATACCGGCGTATAAGGCGACAGGGCGTATAAGACGACCCCCCAACTGTCACCTTATACGCCGGGAATACAGCGGAGCAAAGAATAAAAATCATTACTCACTTCACCCGGCGTTCTGCGGCGTTCTGCGGTGCTCCTGCAGGCTGTCGCTCCCTCCTGGTCCCCGGCAGAGCATTGCTTTCTCTACGAAGGGCTTTAAATCCCCGCCTCCAGAAACACACGTGCCTTCAGCCAATCACAGCCAATGACAATGATGTCATTGAATGGCTGTGATTGGCTGAAGGCACGTGTGTTTCTGGAGGCGGGGATTTAAAGCCCTTCGTAGAGAAAGCAATGCTCTGCCGGGGACCAGGAGGGAGCGACAGCCTGCAGGAGCACCGCAGAACGCCGCAGAACGCCGGGTGAAGTGAGTAATGATTTTTATTCTTTGCTCCGCTGTATTCCCGGCGTATAAGGTGACAGTTGGGGGGTCGTCTTATACGCCCTGTCGCCTTATACGCCGGTATATATTTTTAATGTAACACATTTCTGGATGAATTGCAGGGAAGAGCTTATATATTTAAGCCCTTCCCGACAATTCATCCCGCGATCGCCGGCAGCCCATTGCTTTCAGTGGAACCTGCTGTATTACTGGCTCCATTGAATTCAATGGGCAAACATCGTTCTTCTCTGCCACAGCTGTTACAGCTGTGGCAGAGAAGAATGATTTGTCTTCTATATGTTCTCAATGGGGTCGGCGCTGCTGCCGCCGGCCCCATTGAGCGCATATAGAGAAGAGAACAGAAATCGCTGATCGCACATAGGTGCGATCTGCGATTTCTATGGCCTAAGAAGGACCGTTGGGGTTCTTGAAGCCTAAAATCACTCCTAACACTCTCCCTATAGCAGCTCCGGCATCAACAACACTTTCCCTGAACTATGTCAGAATGCATCTGTGGCGAGCCGCTGGAGGGGCAGATTTTAATACTCGGGTGACACCTAATCTCGCCAGCCACTCACTGCAGGGGGGTGGTATAGGGCTTGAACGTCGCAGGGGGAAGTTGTAATGCCTTCCCTGTCTTTCTATTGGCCAGAAAAGCGCGCAAATTTCTCAGGGAAGAAAATGAAAGTAACCCGAACATCGCGTGGTACTCGTCACGAGTAACGAGCATCTCGAACACCCTAATACTCGAACGAGTATCAAGCTCGGACGAGTATGCTCGCTCATCTCTATTTATGACTATGCCTCCATACAACATACATTAGTGATGGCCATATCTGGCTGACAAGTCCTCCTCCTGTTGGATGGCATCCAGGAGCACCATTCCTGGTGTCAGCAATTTAATTCAGGAATACTGACACCAGCTCCTATTCAATGTGCCAAGGAGTGCCCGGCTTCTGTGGGTACATAGCATACACAACACAGTAACAAGTTAGCATCCTCACACATTTACATATGTTAAAAAAACTTTGTAAAACACAATAAACTAACTTTGTAAAGGCACAAGTGTGTCAATTGTAATTCAACCACTTACAATCATTCTAGCCCTAATCTGCTCTTAAAGGGACTGTGTCTATAAACCAATTTAATGATTCTGTTTGGGAACGTGACAGGGGACGGGCACAGCTGTATGGAAAAAGAAAAATTTGCGGATTGTGTGTGGACAGCACAGGAATGGGGTGCAGGTGAGTATAAAATAATAGATCCCTTGGCTCCCGTCACCTCTTTGAACATCACATAACTTAGTTTATGAAGCTGTTCCAAGGTGTCTGATCCCTTTAAGTTGTAGGACAACTGCATGTACATGTAATAAAGGTACAATATATACTAATTGGGTCTGTATACATGTGGGTTTGGTCTGAAGTCTGTAAACAAAGGGTCTGGTGTGTAGTCGGTATACAGGGTTGAGGGATAATCTGGGGTTCGTATTTTGAGGGGGTTGCTCTGGTATCCATATGTATTAGGGGGTCTGTATTTCTTTAGAAGGTCTGCATTTGTTCACGAGGTCTGACTTGGAGACTCTGTAAAAGAGTGTCTATATATTAATTGTGTGGTCTGTATTCATTTTGTGGTCTGCAGAAGAGGGGTCACATGTACTAGGTCGGCAGTGTGTCCTATATAAATAGGTAGGGCATAAGGAAAGCATTTTGCTCCTGTTCTTTCCCAGTCGCTGTGTAGCATTAGGCATTTGCTGCATTAATTCAGGGCATAGCTCACAAAAGTCCCATTTTCATAGGACGGTCGTTCAAATGAGACTGCAAGAGCCGTTGCCTATGCGGTTTTCAGAACTAGTGGCATTTCAATGCAGAATGGGGTCATGGTGTGAAATGTTCCACAACGTGGATGTAGGATTTAATGTCCTACTGATAGTAAGATCATTTGTTTTTCTTTTCTGTATTTTATTATCCTGATTCCACGTCAATGTGAGAACAAACAAAAAAACTTTGGTACCATGTTAGCCAGTAGAACAAAATGTGATTGTTCCGAGCAAGAGAAACCAAGTAATTTTGTAGACAGGATACCTTTTAATGGCTAACAAAAATGCATGATGTTACAGCGAGCTTTCAAACTTATGCAGGGTTCTTGTCCAGGCTTATGAGGAAAAACTCAGAGAGGTTTGAAAGCTCGCTATAACATCATGTATTTTTGTTAGCCATTAAAAGGTATCCTACAAGATTACGTGATTTCTCTTGCTGAAAACAATCACAATGTGAGAACAAGCACTACATAACCACTAGGAGCTTCACATTTACGGCAGTCAGTAAGGCTGTGCTTATATATAATTTGGATTAGTGCTAAAGTCAATGGCTACATCACATACACCATAAAAGTGCCATATAGGGATGAGCGAGCATACTCGGAAAAGCACTACTCGCTCGAGTAATTTGCTTTATCCGAGTATCGCTGTGCTCGTCCCTGAAGATTCGGGTGCCGCTGCAGCTGACAGGTGAGTCGCAGCGGGGAGCAGGGGAGAGCGGGCGGGAGAGAGGGAAAGAAAGATCTCCCCTCCGTTCCTCCCCGCTCTCCCCTGCAGCTCCCCGCTCCGTGCCGGCACCCGAATCTTCAGGGACGAGCACAGCGATACTCGGATAAAGCACATTACTCGAGCGAGTAGTGCTTTTCCGAGTACGCTTGCTCATCCCTAGTGCCATAATGTGTCGTATTGACGGTTCCAAAAAATGAACTTTACAATAAATAAGAGGGAAATGATGTAAAAGGATCTTCAGTCCAAAGGTCCAAATCTGTAGTTTACCTCTAAATGCTGGTTAAATTAGCTCAATTTTTGTTTATTAGCATTTAAATATCAGTGGCCCTCAGTAGATTAGTACAAACCTCTCTGTGCTGCTGTGGCTGCCTGGTCCTTCTACAATATAACCTTCAGCCTCTAACCTCCCATAAGATCAGCACACAGCTCTCCTGGAAACCTTGGTGCTTATGAGGGTCCTGATATGGAAAGGGCCATTTGCACGGGACAATTATTGCTCACAATTAGTTTAAACTGTAATCGTCCTGTGTAAATGCAAAAAAAGTAATTTACTATTTGTTCACTTCTTGTTATCGCTGGCTTTCAGTCAGCATAAAAACCATCGCTGGATCACAGGATTCTCGCTGTGTGTAAACGCTCCCGCTCAGCTCTTCACCTTCTATGAGAAGCCCGCGGTCCAGTGGTGAAGTCTGTCTGTCTAAATGCTCTGCACAAGCGCTAACGACCTCAGCTTTGACATCAGCACTTGTGCAGTTGTTTACCCGACTCTCATCCAGTCTAAATGGGACATAACTCTCACAAAGTACTGAGAGATTGTTCTCAATAATTTCTGGCTCTCCCATTGAAATCAATAGAGAGGCAGCACACATGTGCGACCTTCTGCTTCCTCTATTTAGGGACCTTTAGGACCCCCATTCCCAAGATCCCTGTGGATAGGGAATAAGCTTATATCTTGGAGCAACAATTTAATCTTCTGAAACACTCTGTGCTGCTCAGGGAGCTTAGTTTACATAAAATGTCTAAAGGCCCATTTAGACACAACGATTATCGCTTAAAATTCGCTCAAAAGCCATCTTTTGAGTGATAATCACTGTGTCTAAACACGCGGCCATCGTGCACTTTTCTTGCACTATTCGTTTATCGTTGACTTCAAGCCAGCTTGAAAATCATAGTGCGGTCTTATGAGACCGCATGCTGAGCTCTCCGCGGGTAGCGCTGATAGCATTCTTTCAGCTACTATCTCACTCGAGACCAATGGAGCTGAATGCAGATAACAGACCTCTAGCTGTTATCTGCATTCAGCAAAAGGCTTCATTTGCACGCTAATAAGCTACTAAGTAGCCGAATAGTTCCTTAGTAGTTTATGCAAAATGATCCCTCAAAACTGCTGTTCAAGTTTTTTGAACAAATTTTCAGCGATCATCTTTCCGTGTAAATGGGCCTTAAATTTGCAAGCTGTAGAACAAAAAACTATGGATTCAGTCACTTATGGGGAGAGAGACGTGGAGACAAAGGCCGGGTCTATACGGGGGAGGACTTGCAGCGGAATGTCTGCAGCAGGCATCTGGATCCCCTAAAAGCTTTGTGAATAGTTAGAAGTCCCATACTATAAGGGCTCACTCCCCTGAGTGTTTTCCGCAGGCGTTTTTTGGTGCGTGCCAACAAATCCCCATACACTATCTTGGCATATATGAGCATGTAATGTACGCATAATAAAGCATGTAGCGTTCTTTTTTGCACACGCATTTTGTGCGCTGTGGGTGAGAGGCACCGTTGAAAGAAATGTCAGTTTATTATTGCGTATTACATGTGCAAAATGTGGTAAAAAATGCTCGAGTGAGAAAGCCCTAAAACAGTTTTCAGAAAATGACTTAATAATGCAAATGGAAAGAATGGACAACTCTGCTGAGCTCTCATCTGAGGTCATTTAACCATCCAGATTGAGGCTGGGGCTCTAAACCCGCCGTTCCGGCCAGACCTGCAGATTTTTATCATACTAAGAAAACGATTTTGCTGAAATGTTGGAAGGGGGAGTAAAACTAACAGCGGCGGGCATTAATGAAATGGCTATTATATGCATTGTGCAGGTGAGGGCCAGGGGCTCAGAGGCAATAGTGATCATTAGGTTATAACGTTTGACTGTGTTATAATAAGATGTTTTGCAGGGGAGCTACAAAAACCGAGAATTTCTGAAAAGCTTCATTTAATCAGCTCAAACACACATTAAAGCTCATAGACTTGGATGGCGTCCTCATGAATAAAAAGTACACAGGCCAAATGGGACAGTTTAGGAATATACCAAATACTGCTGCAGATAGCAAGATTATGGCTAGAAAACATAACCTAAATTAGAAAGTACTGGAAGAGACCAGAGGGGAGAAGGAGCGATAATAAATGTATAAAACTGGAAGAGGAAATATTGCAACACAGCCAAATCTATAAAACGTTTGAGAGATGTAACAAAGTCTCTAGATGAAGACCCAGGAACCACATAATGAGTTTTAAGTTGGATAATACAACCCAAAACTTAACAGAAGGTGCAATACTTGGGTCCTAATTAACTTCTCCGCAGAGAGAAGCCCAACAGATTGAGTTTTTCTCACATAGGAGCCCCTCTGAGGCTTCCTGTTCCGACCCTGATGATCAGCTGTTCGCTGGGGATCCTGGGTGGCAGATCCCAGTGATCAACTATTGATCACCAATCCTAGGGGTAGGTCATCAATAGTATTTGGCCAGAAAACCCCTTTAACTTAAGGGAGGGAGGGTGAGACAGGCTATCTCCAGGAAGCAAAACAGGATAAGCAGGTAATAGGGAAGGGGGATATATAAACTTTATAGCAGGGAAGCAGATAAGAGGTGAAGAGGCCTTTTCTTTGGCTGTAGCCTGGAGTATGCCCTTCTTCTCATCGCAGCGGAGGGTGGAAGTGTTTAAACAGTTAAATAATAAATATACCATCAAATTATATGGCTCATTTGCTAAAACACCATCTAAACCAGGAGTGTCCAACCCGCAGGATGGCTATGAATGCAGCCCACAGGGGACTGCAGCACTTCGTTATAGACAGGGCCAGCAGCTGTCAGTGACAACTTCACTACATGTGGCTGGAACTTTGTATAAGAACCACAGTGGCCCACTTGCCCAATGACTACTGTGTGAGACTGTGAAGTAACGGAGAACGGAGACAGTGGCACACAAGAGAGAGGAGCCTGAGGGTGAGCACTTATAGTTCAGCCAATGCTGTTGCTGCTCCAATTTGTAGGAGAGTCACTGTGAAGAGCCAATAGGGAGCAATGCTAACTGAGTCTGAGCCAGCAAACCTCCTCATAGGTCCAGGCGTCTGGACTCACTAAGTGAGCTGCTCGATGCCGTTGCTAGCTCCACCTCTTCCTGCCCTCTAATTCTCTCTCAGGCTGTAGCTAGGCCAGTACCCAGTGCCCGGTAGCATCCATGCCCTATTTTGCCACGTAATCTGCGTGGACAGCCTCCATTAAGCCCTTCATGCTCCTATGTATGAAGAGAGGTCGCGGGGTGACCTCTCTTCATACAGCGCGGGTGTCACTTGCTTATTACAGCTGACACCCACGGGCAATAGCTGCAATCGGCCGTATGGCCGATCACGGCTACTAACCCTTTAAATCCCACGAACAATGTTCAGGGGTCCCGTACGGCCCCCCACGGTGAGATCGGGGGAGCCGTGCAGGTGTCATGGCTGCCGGGGGCCTTCTGAAAGGCCCCAGGGCTGCCTTGAGAGACTGCCTATGAAGCCATCCCCGTGGCTGACTGTCAGAATGCAGTATGGCGTAATGCTATAGCATTAAGTCATACTGCAGGAGTGAGCAACGCATCACATGTTGTAGTCCCCCAGGGGGGCTTAAATGTAAAGAAAAAAATAGAGTTTTATTAATTGTAAAAAAAAAAAGTAATTAAAGTTTAAATCAGCCCCCTTTTGCCATATCTATAATAAAAAAAATCAAAATCATATTTGGTATCGCCTTGTCCATAAAAGTCCTATCTATCAAAGTAGTGCACTATTTACGGTGAACGTTGTCCGAAAAAAAAAATAAAGAACGACAAAAATGCATTTTTCAGTTACCCTGTCTCCCAGAAAAAAATGCAATAAAAAGCGATCAAAAAGTCGTATGTATTCCAAATTTGTACTATCATTCCAAATTTGTACTATCAGAAACTACAGGACATCTCGTGAAAAGTGAGCCCTCGCTTAACCACGTTGATGGAAAAATAAAAAAGTTATTGCGTGCAGAAGATGGCGGCAGAAAATAATTGAAAAAAATTAAATGTCTTTAAAAAAAAAAAAAGAGTAGTACAGTAAAAAAAAACTATACAAGTTTGGTATTGTAGTAATCGTACCGACCCATAGAATAAAGTTATCATGTCGTTTTTGTTGCTGTTTGTGCACCGTAGAAACAAGACGCACTGAAAGATGGCAGAATTCGGTTTTTTGTTTTTTTTCATTTTACTCCACTTAGAATTTTTTAAAAGTTTTTCAGTACATTATATGGTAGATTAAATAGCAGTATTGAAAAATACAACTCGTTCCGCAAAAAACATGCCCTCATACAGCGACGTCGATGGATAAATGAAGGAGTTAGATTTTTTTAAAGGGGGAAGGAAAAAACTAAAATTGAAAGAAAAAGGGGCCGCGTCATTAAGAGGTTAATGTTAGTGGAGGCCGTCTGACCCGAGCCCATACACTATTAACATTGCATATGGGCTGCAGGTACCCACATCATTGCTAAGTGACACGTGGACAATACAAATAAACAAAAAAAAAATGTATTAATAGCACATGACCGCCGGCGAGCCGCCGCAGTCATTCGCAATACAGTAATAGCAGAAATGCAGGGTTGCCAGCCGGGCTCGTAGATGGCCTCTGTATCTCAGGTGGATATTAATTGATTATGAAAACTTGCATGAAAATACAACCGATTATTTCCAATGGCTGTACTTAAATGGGCGACTTTTCTCTCACAGCGAAGTTGTGAGATGGAAACACCCCAGCATGTTCCATTTTTGTAAAAATTTCACACGAGAATAGAACATGCAAGTATGCGGTCTACCGCACAGCACACGGATAAAGTGTCTTTGTGCTGTGCGATACGAGTCATGCCCGAGAATATTGGATGTGAGTCAGTCTTGGCCATGCGAATGCACCCCTAAGGGTACATTCACAGGGCAGAATTTTCACATGTGCGAATTCCGCCTCTGAAAATTGTGGCAAAATCTGAGGCTTTCTGCTGCTGTTTTGGCCTTGGATCTGCATGTGGATTTCACTTTGTCAATGAGCAAAATCCATGTGCGTATTTAATGTGGAGCCCAAGACAATGCTTAAGGCCCATTAACACTGAAAGATTATCGCTCAAAATTCACTCAAACGGCAGTTTGAGTGACAGTTTTGAGTGATCACTTTGCATAAACTCTTAAGTAGCTAATTGGCTACTTAAGAGTTCATTAGTGTGTAAATCAAGGCTCCTGCTGTATGCAGATAACAGCTCAAGGTCTGTTATCTGCTTTCATCTGCTTTGTTCCTGGAGCTGTCAGCAATATCCTGCTGAGAGCAGGATAGCAGCTGGGAGAATACTATCAGCACTATCCCGCTGAGAACTTAGCGCGCAGCGCTGATAAGGCTCATCGTTGACTTCAGGCTGGTTTGAAGTCAGAGATGAACGAATAGTGCATGAAAAGTGTGCGATGGGCAGGAGTTTAGACATAGCGATTATCGCTCAAAAGATGGCTTTTGAGCTAATTTTGAGCAATAAGCGTTGTGTTTAAATGGGCTTTTATTCTTCTAATGTGGCCCAGATGCCAAAAGGTTAGACACCCCTGATATAAGCATTCTACCCTGGCCTGCAGTGAGCTTGCACACTCACCACTCCTACTCCCTTCCTGGATGCCTCAATCAAGTCTCATTATCATATAAAAGGGTTGTCACCTGGAGAAGTAAGTGGTATTGGAATAGGATTGCAAAGGAGTAGTCCATTGGTACCAGTAGGATGATCAGGTGTCTGTCATACTGTAAGATGAAATTGTAGTCAAGTCCAGGAAGATAACAGGTAATAAAATAGTCTTTAAAACACAGGGTCAACAAATAATCCAGGTCAACCTGGGTCGTTGGAAGAATTTATACAAAAAGAGGAGCTAGAAGCAACAGGAAAACCCACAACCAGCGTTCATCAAGTTGTTGTCTATATACTGTAGGTATGTGTGAAATACAGTATACAGAACATAAGACGAATAGACTAAGTAAGAAATCTGACTTTTTGATGCCTTTTGCAGTATCCAAAAAGTGAAACATTTTTATTTAGAAATGTTACAGAATATGTGATAAACTTCCACAAATGAAAAAAAGATTTTTTTTCTTCTGTGAATATGAAATCATTGACTGATTCTCGGGACTGCAAATTGTAGAGAGTGACACAATGTTCCTGGTCCTGCAGCAGCACATGACCCTGAAGCTAAAGGGTTAAGTGCACCATCAATCAACATCTCCATTGTTGGCTCCGCCAATAAGATATTTTCAGTAGCAGGTTTATATGAGATGTGGATTCAGGACCCACAGATTCAGATATACTCAGTACACTGTCCAGGACCCAGAGATTCAGAGCTACTCCGTTCATTCTTCCCCAGAATAGATGTACGGAGTTGTTCTGGTCTTATCACCGCCGCAGCAATATGGTGACGGTGGATATTTTATTCATAGTGCATAATAAATAATTCTAGTAATAACATTTTCTGTTCATTTACGGCAACAAATAAAGAGCAGCCAGTTATGAATGGATTAGATCCTGCAGGGAGGAGGTCACAGAAAGTCCACAGAAAGTTTCACTGAATAACTTTACACATGACGGAGGAATGTAGAAGAAGACGCTGATACATTGTAGCTTGTTATATAGAAATAAGGAGACAATGGGACAAAGATACAAATTTCTTGAATGGTTTGGGAGCCACAAAGTTAATTTTTCAATATAGATTTTGGCAAAATTCTGGTTATTGATCATCTATGAAGGTATCATAGGAGGGGCAACTGTCCACTATAGAAATAAATACAATGGGGCACTTACAGTTCAGTCTGTAACTTTGTATTAGGGCTTATTCAGACGGGCTTATATCGGTCGGGTTTCCATGCCCGGCCAATATACGCTGTCCCTCTCTGCAAGGGGAGGAGGAGGGACAGGACGTGAGCTAGTGCACTGAGCTCCCCCCCCCCCCCTCTCCACCCCTTGCCACTGTTTGCAATGGGAGGGCAGGGTGGAGCTAAGTCCCGCCCCCTCCCATTGCCAACAGTGGCGAGGGGCGGAAAGAGGGTGGAGAGGGGTTGGGAGCTCAGAGCACTAGCTCCCGTCTGGTCCCGCCTCCTCCCCTTGCAGAAAGGGGCTGCATATATTGGCCGACGTGAAAACTCGACCGATATATGCCCATCTGCATAAGCCTTTATAGTGTACTTGGAGTTTCAATTCCTCCACATTTACAGGATCTCTGCTTGCTGACAGTGATAAGCAAATTAGAAGGAAAAGCCATAAAGGACCAATACCTCTCAGGGTCCTTTTACACTGCAAGATAAATTGGAGCGAGCATGTAACTGGTAATGAAGTAGCGATTGTATATTGTTCTCTTGGCATAGATTTACACTAAACAATAATTAGGAAGTTTCGATCATTTACTGGGTCAAAACCGAGCCTCTAGTCAGCCCTTCTGCCACTGTTTTCTATTCAGCAAATCATTATGACGCCTATTTACACAGAAGGATTTGCAGCAGGTGAACAATGATTTTTAGGTCTGCATTAAAGATCCAATATGCAATAAACTAACGATTTAACGCTGATCATTTGGTCACTTCATGAGTTCACACCCAACAATTATTGTGAAGACCACTTGAGCTAATGACTATTCGTATGATAATTGTGCCATGTAAAAGGGCCCTCAGAGATGAGGATTTGTTAGGCAGGTCTCACACAGGCGGATTTAAATTGCGTAATCCATGGTCGGCATCTGTACGGAGGATCCACAGCAAATGGCATGAATCGCAAGGTATGTAAAAATCACTTTTTGCTTCGCACTCACGGAAACGAATTGCAATTTCCGCGAGTGGAGGAAAAATCACAGCATGCTCTACTTTTCTGTGGACTCTGCGGTGATAGCCTCCATTGAAGTCAATGAAGGCCGTCCGACCCGCAGCCCATCCGCAAATGACGTTGCGAATAGGCTGCAGGTACCTACGTCATCGCCTAGTAGCAGCGGCGCAGGAGAAACAAATGTTTAAAAAGAAAAATCTATACTAAGCATGACTAATGGTATGCGTCCGCGGTCATCCGCAGTACAGGAAAAGAATGTATGCAGGGTCGCTGGCCAGGGTTACAACTGGATTCTGTCATGGGAACCCGAATCATTCGTGTGAGCCTGGCCTTCCAATTGTATCTAGTCTAGACAATCCCCTGTGAGCTAAAACATAACAGCGCAGATCTCTTTCCTCACTTGACCCTGAAACCCCTCTATTACATCAGGGTATACAGAGGGAATAAATTGCTTTGCCAACCTCAGAAGGATGAAAGTCTGAGTCAACCTAGAGACGGCTATCTGAATCATGCAGGCATTGAACTCCCAACCTTCAGGTTGTGAGCAAGAGCTTAGAACTGCATTTCTGCCGCCTTAGCACTCTGCACCACAGGGTACTCCTAGGAGTGCTATCAGGGGCGTAACTATAGAGGGTGCAGGGGATGCAGTTGCTCCCAGGTCCAGGAGCCTTAGGGGGCCCATAAGGCCTCTCTTCTACATATAGGGAGCCCAGTACTATGAATAAAGCATTATAGTTGGGGGCCCTGTTACAGGTTTTGCATTGGGGGCCAGAAGCTTCAAGCTATGTCTCTGTGCAGCATGGTTTAGGTATGGGTATGGATACAGATACAAATAGAGGGGGGCCCCAGCTCACGTTTTGCATCAGGGCCCCTGAGCCTTTAGTTACGCCCCTGAGTGCTATCTATAGATACAAATATATGAAATGGTGTAAGCACTTGTACCCTATTTACAAAGCAGCTGGCTGCAAGTTTTCCATGATTTTTCTGTCCGTATAGATGCACTCTTCTTTCAAATACATGTAATGTTCCATCTTTGTCACATCCTCTCACATTATGTATCTTTACATCACAAGCGTTGCCAACTCTACTAAAGAGTCCAGAAGTAGTCCTGCCAAACAGAATGGCCAATCAATGACACCTATAACTATGCCTAGCGGCCCTGATATGGGGGCACTCTGAGGGTTGTGCTCCCTCCATCACACCTGAAGCTTTCTTGAAATAATTTATTAGAAGTTGGCAGCTGTGCTTTACATTCACTTCTTACCAGTCCTTTCCTACTATATAAAGTCTGAGGCGGACACAACCAATCCATTCTGCTTGGATGTCTTGCAGCCTGATAAAGTATGTGCCCCTCCTCATCCAGACAATACTGACACTCCACATGTTCGGTAAATGTTATTCTGCCTTTACAGCCATAACCACATGGATCCTGAGTCTGCGCTGCTCCATTCCCACAGTTTGCTAAGAGATGCCTGCTAGAACCATTAACCCCAGTATAAAGGGCCGGGCTCAGCTCCCATGTCTGTTCATTAAGCCTTCTGCACGTTTATGGAATTTCAGAGCTCAGGACCCAGGATTATGATTTAGAAGGTGGGTGCAGCAACGACCAGGCTCTCAGACATTTTATATCCGTATTAAATTCCACAATGTAACCGAAATCTGGTGATTATTTCCTTGGTTAGCTGTGCAGGAAGGATGACCTGTCTGTGGCACCCATGTGGTAAACCATCACTGGGGCTGGTACCATCATTCTCCAGGCCTAAGCCTCATAAGAGCAGCAGGGGTGCCAATAAAGGACCTAAACCCTAGAATATTTGCAGCACATGAGCGGAGGGGAGCCAGAGCATTACGGGTCACATGATTGACATGGCTACTTCTTTCTTAGTGCTGATGTTGGGGGTAAAGCACTCCAGGGTCACCTCATTTATTGTCCTATGAATCCCAATGCAAAATCTGTACTTTGCTGACTGTCAGATGCCATTTATAGCATTGTTCTCCAGTCATATACCTAGAAGAGAGGGGATGCTTTAGCAAAATATAAAGGGAACCCCTGACCAAGGGGCTTGGTATTGCAACCTAGATCACAAGGACCTGGTGTTTCTCACCTTTCCTTTGTGACTTTTGTCAATTCCTACTCCTTTGCTTGCTAGCAATATAGTGTCTCTGAAGAGAAGAATCCTACATAGGTTTTCACCACCCAGAAGAAAAAGCGATTGGACCGACCAGGGTCGGACTCCTTTTCTTCTGGAGCCGCGTGGTCTTCCTCTATGATATGCACATTCATGTTGCTGCCCTCTTATGTCATAGAGGAGTTTTTGTGTGGATGGACTGATAGATCTATGGATGGATGAATAGATGCTGAAGCATAGTTAGCAGGTCTTAGAACTAATTCAAATTTTGTACCAGTGCACCCCCTATAATTATATCACTCTGGTAAGAATTGTGAATGCAACTTTTGGAGGTGGCTTGAGTAAAGGCCCTTTTACACGCAACGAAATTCGTTCAGACAGCTGAAAAGAGGTGGGATTGTTCAAGGCAGAATGTAACAACAGAATGCTGAATGTAGCTGTGGATATGGTGTATAAGATTAGTAAAGCAAAGTTATTTAATACTAAGTAGAGATTTATCCTATAAAATATTGTTCAGAAGTGGAGCTGGGTATTAGCTTTTCATTGATTTCACATCAGACATGTCCAGTTTTTGTTTTGTTGCACTCCCTGGAGGCTTTACTATGGATTTATAATAAGAAGCTTGCAGCCTCCTCTCCCTACACATCAAATACAACCTAGAATTAAGTCAATTAACCTACTAATGAAGCCGCATGCAAAGCAGGGACAAAGTTTGCAATAGAATTTGCATTTGTTTTGCATAAATTGCTGCAAAATTGCACATTTTAAATTGTGAACTTCCTGGAAAAATAAAATAACAGTTTAAAATGATACAAATATATTCTCATAGTGATCCGAACAAGATTCTGCCTCAAACGTATCCAAATATATCTATTCTTCCCTGCTGGCAGTGCCCCCTCCTCATAGTCATAGAACACCCCAAAACGGGACAATTCCTGCAGCCGTCAATCCAGTCTCCTTGAATGCGCAGCCTCCTTTATTTAATTAAGCTTCCTTGCTCTGTTCCTTGCTTTAGGTCTCTAATTTATTTATGCGTGAATGCATTAAACACACAGACGTCTGGAATTGTCCTTGTGCAGGATGACAAACATCTCAAGCAAAGACGACTGAGCTTTCTGTGACACCCGTGATGTGATTTCTTAAAGAATTCTTCCCCTAATTGCAAAAGTTCCCCTGAAAATATAAATCCTTAAGTTGCCTGCTTCTGGTAAGTTGCGCTAAAAGTCTATTTAACTGTTTTGTGGTAATAGTTGTGTTTGGGAAAGCTGGGTGACAACGATGAAGTTTGCATTTAGGGTGCCAACTGGTGTTATCAGCCAGCTTCCCTGGACTGTACCTCCTTAGGCCGCTTGCAAACGGCACAGCCGGATTCCGCATGCGGGAGCCCGCAGCAGAATCTGGCTCTGACCCCGGCCGACAACCCTGTCTTCTTTCTTCATTATCTGTACTATGGATGGCTGTGACGAGCTGCCGTCAGTCATGCACAGTAACAGAATTTTTTTTCAAATGTCTATTTTTCCTGCGCCATCACTAGGCATGATGCAGAATCCACGACCTGCCCACAATGTTAATTGCAGACGGGCCGTGAGCTGGACGGCTTCCATTGACTTCAATGGAAACCGCCAAAGCCGCCCATTTCGTTGAGTGTGCTGGAAAGATCGATTTCCCATAGTATGCTATGAACGGTATTTGCTGCGTATGTCAACCGCAGATTCCGCAGCAAGAATCCATTTGTGCGCAGGCGTCTTTATGGAGTATTATGTACTTCACTCTTGTATTGCTGCATCATTGGACTGATCTACCGTTCAGGACTCTAGGAAAGCGACATCCTCTGTGGAATCTGTAATGGTCATGAACTGGTTGTCAACCAGCTTTCCCAGTGCCATACCCCTCACTGCCATACCACTACGTCACTGGCAAGATTCATAAACTGCCAAATAAAAGAATTTCTAGTAGGGATGAGCGAACGTACTCGTTTCGAGTAATTACTCGATCGAGCATCGCTATTTTCGAGTACCTGGCTACTCGGGTGCAAAGATTCGGGGGGCGCCGGGGAACGGGGGATGGCGTGGTGGAGCGGGGGGTAGCAGTGGGGAACAGAGGGGAGCTGTCTCTCTCTAACTCTCCCCCCCCCCACTCCCCTCTGCAACCCCCTGCTTACCCACGGCGCCCGCCGAATCTTTTCACCCGAGTAGAGAAGTACTCGAAAATCGTGGTGCTCGAGTGAAAAGGGGGCGTGGCCAAGTACGTTCGCTCATCTCTATTTTCTAGTGATATTAGTGTTAAGGAAAGCTGGGTGACCATTTATAAGCTTGTCAGAGTAGCTCACAGAGATTATTACATTTCCTAGAATCCTGCAGCAGACTATAATAATGCATTACAGCATAATCATGAAATATGCGTGGGAGCTATAATGTTGATCACATAGACTGGCAGCAGGAACAGATATGACTAATTGATCATTTCTAAGTCTTCCTACTGATGCTATAGCGGGACATACTGTACATCTTGGCATATTGGCCATTCAGGGACATAGGTGACAGTTTGTATGAGTGTGGTAAGTGGGGGGCATATTAGTAATCACCCTGCTTTCCCTGCCTAGTCATTCAGTGATATCTGGGACTATTTGCAGCCTGTCCAGGATGGGATCTACACTGATATGGTAAAGAAATGTCTGGTTGATCGCCACCACGGTGCCTCTGGTATGTGGGCCGACACCAACCCAGTTACAAATCACATTTTAAGTGGTTCTTTGTTAAAGTTTGAGCGCAACAATTGTGTTATGCTCCCTCCCACACAGAGATGGAAGTGAGGGATATAACAGAGGAGTCAAAAAGCGCTGCTGCTGCAAGGACGTATGTGGGATCACAATAATGGGGAATAAAGTGTTGGCAAATGCATTAGGGCGAGAGCCAGCTGTGCTAAGAACACAGCGAAAGGACAAATGACAGTAGCGCAATTGTGACTTGTCACATCCAATATTTTTAGACTTCACTTCTGTGCGGCGGAGCTTGACAGTCATTCTTTCCTTTAAGTGCGTTCTTTCTTTGCATTGTTCCATGTTTATTGACTTGTATTGTTATCACAGATGCATGCAGTCTTGTAATGAGTGCAAGGTAAAGAAGAAAGGTCAAGTGATACAAATTGTTATAAAATGTAAGCTATCTAGCCGGTTCCTGTTATATTGCAGAGAATAAAAAAGCGCAGCATGCAGGAGGGGGTGACGACAGACTTGGCAGCAGTAGTGCAGTTTTACATAGTCAAACAAAGTTAATACAAAGTTAATGGTGATTGTCCTGGTATTCCTTCAGTCGGGACACATATGGGATTACATCTTACCTGCATGTAGGGATTTTTATTTGCTTTAAAAGGGTTTTCCAGGAGCAAACCTATTTTCAGGATAGGTCACCCACAACACTTTGCCCAGGGTCTGCTTCTAGGGCTCCCCACTGATCAACTGATTACATGCTGCTACGGATGGCCAAAACTCTGAAAGCACTGTCCTCTGCATAGGGTTCTAGCTTGGCCATGCAACTCTTCCACTGAATGAATGGGAGAGAGGTGCAATACCAAAATGGACCACTGCTTAATGTATGGCACTTTGACATTTCTGGTTGTTCATAGCAATTTAGGACAGACCATTCCTACACCAGAATGATAAAGACTCCTCATGCTGAAGCCTAACCAGATGGCCCAGACTAAAATAGGAGTAAGTATGCTCAAAACTATGAAATGCAGGTGTAAGTGCCTCCTTATCATCAGTTAATATTTGTATTTCCCATGCCATCAATAGGCAATGACACGGGTACCCGCGACCCATCCACAACGTTAAGTGTGGATGTGCTGCCGGTCAGACCGCCTCCATTGACTTCAATGGAGGTCGACTGTGTGGAGTCTACAGCAAAATAGAGCATGCTGCGGTTTCTCCTCCGCTCGCAGAATACATACTTAGTTTCTGTGAGTGTGAAGGAAAAAGCGAAAGTACATAACTTTCAATGTGTGCGATTTCCTGCAGTCGCCGACCGCGGATTCCACAATAGGAATCCAGTCGTCTGAAGCCAAATTAGACTGGCAAGTAGACTATGTTGTAAAGAGCTGCTGCAAGTAAACGCTTGGAAGTTATGAAGCCAAATCTCACGGCACTGGAGAGTATGGAGTCCTCCTTAACAGTGCCACTTCCAGGAGCTTGCCCTCCAAGTACAGAAGCCTGATGCCAGACCACAACACCAATGGTGATTTCTAATCCAAAAATTGTACAGAGTTGAGTGCCGAACCATAATTAAAAGAGATTTCCATCTGAAACTGTTCACTATGTGGTCATGTCCTACTTCTGCACTACACCATCAACTGATGGATCGGAACCCATGCTCCCGGGACTTTTGTCAATGGAATGCCAATGCTGCGACTTTCTACCTACCAAAGGTGATCCTCTGGATTGAAGACATCCCTAGCCTGATACTTCCCAAATCAGGCCAACCCAGTACCTGTATATCTGCTTAGTGACTTCTAAGTGAAAATAATAATGTATTAATAATAATTTTTAACCAACGTTAAGAAAATCCCATGAATCCGCAGAAAACATTTCCAGTCTAATCCAATCTGCATTTAATCTGTTACATCTTTGTCTCCAGGATGTATTTTGTTGAGTATATTTCTATTTTTTTCTATTTCTCATTTATATTCTTCTCATGACTTGAGTATTGCACATACAATAGACATGGCTGAGCCTCTACTATGTGGAGTCATGTTCTGTAATGGAGCCTTCCTGGGGCAACTGAGGACACACGACCCGCTATGTGAGCTGCTGAGATGTCTGCCTAATGTTTATTACGCCACCATCCCAATGATTCATTCTGCAAATGAGAACTAATAAATTAAGATTTGAGACAAAATTCTAATCAATCGTCAGCCTGCATTGGAAAGCGACCCAGGATGCGAATCTCTGAGGACTGAAGATGGATTGATGTCCGCAGTGATGTATGAAAAGGGTCCTGGATTCATAAAGTGTTATATTAACAGTGTCTAGGCAATACTCAAGGATTTGTCATCCAAACAGATCAGCAGATTACAGCAATCACTCATAGTCATAGCAGCTTTGTTACAATGTGTCATTCTGTAAACAGCAACAATAACAGGACAAGTCTGACAGAGATATGCATAATATAAATAGAAGGCACAACATGAAAGCACACAGGTCAACATGATGTGCACATCTCAACTTATAACCAATATATCTGACTGCAAGTAGATTCACTGGGAGGATCTGACCCATTACCATTAATAACAGAGTGTTTGAACATTTATTTATGGGTTGTATATGATTAAAAAGTCATTATGTAACTATATTTCATTACTTATCCTGTACAGATCCTGAGTTACATCCTGTTTTATACTTCAGAGCTGCACTCACTATTCTGCTGGTGGAATCACTGTGTACATACATTACATTACTTATCCTGTACTGATTCTGAGTTATATCCTGTAATATACTCCAGAGCTGCACTCACTATTCTGCTAGTGGAGTCACTGTGTACATACATTACTTATCCTGTACTGCTCCTGAGTTACATCCTGTATTATACTCCAGAGCTGCAATCACTATTCTGCTGGTGGACTCACTGTGTGTATACATTACATTACTTATCCTGTACTGATCCTGAGTTACATCCTGTATTATACTCCAGAGCTGTATTCGCTATTCTCCTGGTGGAGTCACTGTGTACATACATTACATTACTTATCCTGTACTGATCCTGAGTTATATCCTGTATTATACTCCAAAGCTGTACTCACTATTCTGCTGGTGGAGTCACTGTGTACATACGTTACATTACTTATCCTGTATTATACTCCAAAGCTGTACTCACTATTATGCTGGTGGAGTCACTGTATACATACAATACATTACTTATCCTGTACTGATCCTGAGTTACATCCTGTATTATACTCCAGAGCTGCACTCACTATTCTGCTGGTGGAGTCACTGTGTACATACATTACATTACTTATCCTGTACTTGTCCTGAGTTATATCTTACAGAATACTGAGTGTAGCGCTGAAGTATAATACAGGATGCAACTCCAGATCAGTACAGGATAAGTACCTTGGATACAAGATGTGATATGGGAGGGCATGAAGGCTCTAGTACCCTGTTGGGCCACCTCTAGCTTGAATGCAAGATGTGTTAAGGACAGGCATGAAGTAATACAGGTTCCGTATAGTATCCTGCGGCATATTACATTTGCTATAACTGAGCCTCTAGAACATGCCAACTCATAGACTGTTGAAGCTGGCATGCCAGATGGTTCCATACATGTTCTTTTGGTGATAAATCCAGTGACTGGGCAGCCACAGAAGTGTGACAATGTTGTGGGGACATCCCTGTGACCCCCTTGTGTGTGTGGCCAAGCATTATCCTGTTGGAAAATACCTCTTGGAAGCCACCATGAGGGAACACATGTGGCTGCACGATGTCCTGAACATATCACTGACCTGTCATTGTCCCTCGTACCAATACTAGGGGTGAACGACTGTCGTATGAGGTGGCCTTCCAGACCATCACATCAGCAGTAGGGGCAGTATGCCCCTCCACAGCAAAGGCAGGATTGAAGCGCTCACCCCGAGGTCTCCATACATGAACAATGCCATCATCAATGCCCAAGCTAAACCTGGATTCATCGCTGAAGACAACCCGGTTCCACTTCATAGCAGTCCAGGTGTGTGTTCCTGACAGCACTGCAAATAGAGGAGACAGTGGGTGCATAGGCGTACCGGTAGGGGGTGCCGGGGTCGCAACTTGGAGAGAAGACAGGGGAAGAGGAGGGGGGCTGGGGGAAGGAGCAGAGAGGACACAGACACAGACTCACCTGCTCAGCACAGCACAGCATCAAGTGGACCAGGGATGATGATGTCATCTCCCTGCTGCTTCCCTCCTGATGACACAGCTGCTCTCCTCACCAAAAAGTAGTCCGGCCACCAGGGGTATGTATCTATCAATCTGATTATCTACCTGTCTGTATGTCTTTCTATGTGTCTATCTATCTATCTATCTATCTATCTATCTATCTATCTATCTATCTATCTCATATCTATCTATCCATCTCATATCTATCTATCTATCTATCTATCTCATATCTATCTATCCATCTCATATCTATCTATCTATCTATTTATCTATCTCATTTCTATCTATCTATCTATCTATCTATCTATCTATCTATCTATCTATCTATCTATCTATCTATCGCATATCTATCTCATATCTATCTATCTATCTATCTATCTATCTATCTCATATCTATCTATCTCATATCTATCTATCTATCTATCTATCTATCTATCTATCTATCTATCTATCTATCTATCTATCTATCTATCTATCTCATTTCTATCTATCTATCTATCTATCTATCTATCTATCTATCTATCTATCGCATATCTATCTCATATCTATCTATCTATCTATCTATCTATCTATCTATCTATCTATCTCATTTCTATCTATCTATCTATCTATCTATCTATCGCATATCTATCTCATATCTATCTATCTATCTATCTATCTCATATCTATCTATCTCATATCTATCTATCTATCTATCTATCTATCTATCTATCTCATTTCTATCTATCTATCTATCGCATATCTATCTCATATCTATCTATCTATCTATCTATCTATCTATCTATCTATCTATCTATCTATCTATCTATCTATCTATCTCATATCTATCTCTCTATCTATCTCTGAATCTCTCTCATATCTATCTATCCATCTATGTATCTCTCTCTCTCTCTCTCTTAGGCCTCATGCCCACTTGCACGCACGGTGCTGAATCCTACAGTGAAATCCGTGCATGCCCGCAGACATGGAGAGGGAAAATACATTATACTTACCTCTCTGGACGCTGCGGGGCTCTCCTCTGTGCTGGCCGGATTTTCTTTCTTCCGGTCGGCGGACGTGCTCGGCACATCGGCAGCGTGCCGCGTGCATGCGCACCAATATTTAAAAAAATCTCCTGTTCTCCCGCGAATCCGTGGCACAGTACAAAACAGCTGTGGGTGTGCCGCAGATACGAACGGCTTCTATAGGCTTCAATGGAAGCCGCAGGAGCCGTCCGTGTGGCTGATCCGCAGGAAAATGGAGCATACTGCGATTTCTTCCTGTGCGTGTGACCCGCACGCCGGGAAGGAATCCCATCTGCATGCTTTTAGCTGCCCTACTGATGCTAATGCATCCCTATGGGCAGCAAGACACACGGATCTCTCGTGTGGAGGCCACGCGCAGATTTTATAAATAAAATCCGCACGTGGACATTGGCCCCCAGGCATAGGTATGGGACGACCGGGAAAAAGGGTCCAGGGGGGGCCCCAAGCTGAACTTTTGCACCCGGACCCCTGAACCTTTAGGTACGCCCCTGGGTTGGTGTCAAAGTCAGTACACATAATGAGTGTTGTGAGACTAAATGTCCTTCAGCCAGGCGCCTGGAAATAGTTCTGACAGACACACAGGGGCCTGTAATGATGGTGCCACCTGTCTCTGGATGGCAGATAACACCAGTGGTCTGTAAAAGGCATCCTGAGCTCAGTCAACTTGTGTTTGTGTCCTCACACATCCACTGGTCACAACACCTCCTAACAGTCTGGTCAGAACGGCCAAGGAGGCAGAAAATTTGTCGATATGACCATCCGGGTTCTTGCTTGCCAATAATGTGCCCTTCTCAAACTCTATTAAGTGGGTGAAATCTCTTTGATTGCATCGTGGAGGTGTCTAGTGGTCAACAAGCTCTACACAAGCGGAAGAAGAGGTCACTGCATACAAGGAGCCTCTGAGAGCCTTTTATAGGCCAATGGGGGAACCACATTTAGTGTCTCAGGTGGCAAGACCGTTCATCTAATCATACCGCAACTCTAATCATTTATATATCTGCCTGAGATGTAACTGCATGCCGAGTTTTGCAGCAAAACAACAACTCCTTCTAGGTGCCTGATTTTTTTTAACAAAGAGTGTATAATGAGACAGGTATGTGCAGTCAAACAATGAACCGCAGCGAGCAGCATGAAACAATGTATGTTCTGTAAAGTGCTTATTCTGTATGTTCCGTACACTTACATCTGATGCTGGCACAGACGACACGTAGACTTTATACACCCCATGCTGTGCTCGGCTCTGATCATTCAGCTTCCCCACACTCAATCTTCTATTTCCTTCTGAAGTCTTCTGGAGCCACAGAGACATCTGCACGAGGCACTTAATGAGCTCTTTGTGTTCACTAATTGTTCTCTATGACTATTGTGATCTGTCCGAGGTCTTTATGCTGCTGGACTTTGTTATTGGTTAATAGCAGTTAATTCCACTTTTTGGCTGTTTCGCCGTCCTCGGCAGGATGAAGTCATGTCTCTAAAAGTCACTAATCCCAGCATGCTGAGCAACGCACTCAGATTACTCTGTGGGTCAATTACGTAGGTGGGAAGCTGGCATCTGAGCCCGAGAATGTGCAGACTTTGGATACGGGAATGCAGAGCTTTGGTCGGTGTCCTTGTTCCTATGATGTTGCTGCGCCTGCTACTCGTATAGTAGAGCTTTCTGGAGACTTAAGATCTAATAGTTTCTGTGATTCTGTCCCAAAAAGATAATAAATACTTACATCTAACGGAGTATGGATATATAGTGCAGAGCTGTGGAGGAAATTTCCTTACTTGAATGCTGACATGCGCTTACAATGTACCGGGCCAGTTTCATACAAGCATGTGTCCCAGTCTGACTGTAGGGTTTGCTGACCCGAACAGCTACCATCATAGAGATCAATGATGCTTGGAGTTCGGGTCAGCAGACCCACAGCCTGGCTGGGACCCTCGTCCGTATTACGGATGCTTAAGTGCGGATGGAATATGCTTGCATGTCACTTGCCTAGCAATAAGTTCCCAAACTTTGGCATTGCTGTAGAATGCACACTGACATTCTGTAATGATGTACAGTACAATGTAAGTGAATGGGATTTAAAAAAAAAACCTTTCATTCACCGCAGAAAAAAGTCGACAGTGGAAAATAGACATACTGCAGATTTTCAAATCCACAGCATGCTCTATCTGTTGCAAACAGATTTTTACCATGGGTTTCATTCATTGCAATTCAATGCAATGAGTGAATTCCTGTTGGAAAATCCACACCAAAATCTGATGGGGATTTTGGTGCAAAATTTGTGGCAGATTTACTCTGCAATGTGTGATCATACTCTAAGGTCTTCTTCACATGGCCGTATGCGCAACTATGCTTGTCGCTATGGTGCGTTCTTGCGCATGAATGTTTTTTTGTTTATTTTTCTCAGAGTATTCAAATCAATGCCATAGCACCGGGTTTCAATAAAACTGCAGGAAGATAGGTCCTGCCCTATCTTTACCGCACATAATATTAACTATATGAGGGAAATATAGGGCAAGTCCTATCTTTTCTTGCCTGTACTATTAACGCGCAAGAATCCCACTAATGAAAACAAAACTATTGAAATCAATGGCTTCACTTCCTACCGTTATGCGGTCAAGGTTTTGCTTCGCCTTGTTATGTGTTCATGATTATCATGGCCAAATAATGGAACAAATTCACAGGCATGTGAAGAAGCCCAATAGTAGCAACAAAGCCCAACTCATGGCAATCACCCGTAGGCTTCAGGGTTGACTTACATATGAGCTGGAAGCTGACATTGCTGCTTTCGAACAATAACTGTAATCAACCAGAACAACGAATGAACAATTCATTTCCCCTCTCCAGGTTACTCTTGTCCTCGACCGTTATGTTGTTGGCGAACACAGGAATTATGTCTTATTAACTGCTGTGAAACAGTTTTTTTTAACAGTTCTTACCCGGTAACCGTGTTTTTCGATCTCACACAAATTTGCCGTTGTTGGGTGGAGGGGAGATAAGCGAAGTAGCAGTAGGCTCTAAGCAGAGGCGTAACTTGAAGCTTCTGGACCCCAATGCAAAATCTGGAAACAGGTCACCCAACTATAATGGTTTATTCATAATACTAGGTAGGCTTCCTATATGGAGAAGAGAGGTCTTATGGGCCCCCTAGGGCTCCTGGGCCTGGGTGCAAGCACATCCTCTGCATCCCCTATAGTTACGCCACTGGCTCTGAGAACTCTTGTATCTCATTTCCAGAACTGAGGACATCATGCTGGTATGGCAAAAGTTAAATCAACCAAACAGTGCACCAGGAGAGACTTCAAAATATGTTGCAGTAGTGTTGTGGTCAAGATTCACCTGCATGTTACAATGGCGTTGTGGTCAAATTCCGGTCTGTGTGAAAGCACCCTAGATGAACCATGAAGCTTGGGTTGAACAAATCAAAAAACCCAGCCCAGCGAGAGCTGCAGAGCAGGGAAATGGTTGTGAATAGTGGAATGAATCCAGTATATAATATAAATCCTGCGATTATGAGAAGTAGCAATGCTGCCTCCATGGCTGTGATTCACGGGGCCCCTGGGGTGGTATTTTACAATAATGGCTCCCATGGGATCTTGCAGCACAGGGACCATATTATACAGTTTACTGAATATAATTATTCTTTACTTTTAGAATTTCAGCTCTTTCATCTTGATAAATATTTATTTCTTGATGTCTAGAAAATAAGATTTGACTCAAAAAATGTGTCTTACTCAGAGAATGTTTTTGATCTTGTATTTGGCAGGTAACATAACAGGAGCAGATCAGACGCTGAGAGTCTACAAACGTTATCTTCATAAATTACCTCCTTTTCAAGTACAGAACAAGACTTCAGATATCCAATCATAGAAATAAAGCCATGAAATACAGAGTTCTGCAACTTTCTAATAGACTGTGTTTCAGTTTGCTCAGCATTTTCAAGATCTCTGCTTCCTGCCCATGATGGCAACGTTAATTGTTTAATTCAAGATGTAAACCTCCGTCCTGACCTAATACTTGTTAACAACTGAGTGTTTCTTACAATTGAATCTATACTAGACAGTCCTATGGAAATTAAATGGCCTGGATTTCAGACTGATAGATATTGCCTAGTTTAATGAGGATTGTCTAATCTGGATACAATAGTAACAACCTCTGCCTGTGAATAGTATTAGGTCAAAACAAGTTTTCAGCCTCTGGATGTTATAAAGATTTTCTTTTTTGCCTATTGACAACATGCACAGGTCTTAAAAAGAGAAAGTACCTAATGTGAAACACTGAAGAGGTTAATAATTGATGGTCGGTATGTTTCACCTCGGTTCAGGTGTTACTCCCAGTGGATATGAAGTGAGTTCGTGTCTCACTACGGGAGGCACGGGAAAATCCAGGAAATGAAACATTATCTTCAGCAGAGAGAGTTGCTGGAATGTTTGGTAAAATGTGTTTGGGCCAGTTTTTTTTGGAATGGATGGCAGGCTTGGTAGTGGGGCTGTCCATTCCACTCCCTCCACTCCAGGTCTTATTAAGGGGAGGCAAGATCCTCAGGTGCAGAGCCTGGGTAATTACCCTGTCCATAAAAGTCAGCAAATCTGCAGACAGAGTTGAGACCTGGGAGCAGCTAAGAATGCTGGAGGCTACTGGACTCAAGAAAGGCTTTATTTCCTGACCAAGGAAAAACCTGGACTTTCTTCAAACCTTCTGTGTTTGTGCGGCTGCAGCTAGCCATCTACGTATATTCAGGGACGGACTCTGTATAGTAAGTGCTGGAGAAGCAGGTTTTTGTGTGTGCCTGAAAGCTAAGGCTGTATTTTGTTTCTTTTTGAAACTGTTTAATAAACGCAGGCCGAGCCTGTATTTGGACTATACCTGTGTCTTGCTCTCTGACTGCCGTTCACACTGCTATCCCACGCTCTACCTGAGCTGACTCTTCCACACTAAAAAAATGCAAAGCCTTTATTATTAGCTTAAAGGGGTTGTCCCGCAGCAGCAAGTGGGGTTATACACTTCTGTATGGCCATATTAATGCACTTTGTAATGTACATCGTGCATTAAATATGAGTCATACAGAAGTTATTCACTTACCCACTCCGTTGCTGGCGTCCCCGTCTCCATGGCTCTGTCTAATTTTAGCGTCTAATTGCCCGATTAGACGCGCTTGCGCAGAAGGGTCTTCTCCCTTCTGGTCGGTCCGAGCACGAGCGGCGTTCTGGCTCCGCCCCCTTCTACGCGTCATCGCGTAGCTCCGCCCCATCACGTGTGCTGATTCCAGCCAATCAGGAGGCTGGAATCGGCAATGGAACGCGAGGAAGGTGAAGAAAATCCACGGTGCACCATGGGAGAAGACCCGCGGTGCACCGTGGGAGAAGACCAGCGGCGCCATCTTTAAAAGATGAAAAGAAGAAGCTGCAGAACGCTGATGCAGGTAAGCGCAATGCTATTTTTAAAAACTAACCAATGCTTTCTTTTTAACAGGGTAGAATGCGGGGGTAAGTGAAAAAAAAAAATTTTCATTTCGCCACGGGACAACCCCTTTAATTTGGGAGCCAGAGTGTTAAGGCAGCAGAATGCAGTCCTAAGCTCTCTCTCATGACCTGAAGGTTACAAGTTCAATGCCTGCTTGGTACAGGTAGCCGGCTCAAGGTTGACTCAGCCTACCATCCTTCCGAGGTTGGTAAAATGAGTACCCAGCTTGCTGGGGGGTAATAATAAATAAATTACCTGTTTAAGTTGGCGCTATACAAATAACAAGATTTATTTATTTTACCTGGCATGTGCTAGATTGCAGAATGTTCTGTAGTATTAAACAATCATAGTAAGGAGTATAAGATGTTCATGTAAAGTCATCAGTCTCATTATAACTTTTTCCTGTCTAGTCTGATTATAAGATTCCAGATTATCTTGAAATTCTGCGCCTGAAACAACCACTGGATGATCATAATTTCTGAATGACTGCATGCCAGATGACAGCAACCTTGGGGTGCTTTCACGCAGGATAGAATATTCTACTGGATGCTGCAGAGTATTATGCTGTTGAAATCTGCACCAAAATCCGTGTGTCTAATGTGCAAATTTTGATGCGGAACTGAAAATGGCAGATTTAGGTGCAGATTTTGACAGCGGAATATTTTGCAATGTCCTTTGTAATTTTCTGTCCCATGTAAAGGCATGCTTACTGATCGGGTCTATCTAGTGAATGCTACAATACTGCACTCCATTGTGAACATGTTCATTTCTGATGCTGCTGCACATTTTTCTTGGAATTGAGAACATTGCTGGGATAGAAATCTGAGGAAACAATGAAGGACGATGAATGTCACAATATCCTGCACATTGTGAGCACATGATCATTCCTCATTGTTTAAATTTCAATGTGCTGTTTTAATATGCCAGATATTATTCCTCCTGGGTAATGGAAGCGCAGAAGATAAATTGGTGTCCTTGTTCCATCGCCACTGCCATGTCCCCAGGTAGACACAAAATCCACTGATTGCAAAACTTCCTGCTTCCCACATGTTCATGTCCTAGAGGCACCAGGTCCGGTCACTAACTGATCCTACACCGAAAATCCAACATCCCTATCAAGAACGCCCTAACAAAGTCCTCCCCAGAAGAAGCTGTGGAACAAGTCATGGGGTGTATGGAATTTACCAGCCAGGTGCCATTATCATCATGTTAGGAAACCCTGAGTCTACAGCGACCAAGCACCTGAGTAACAGCAACTATAGCAGATATGATAGAAACACAGTCAGGAAGTAATGCCGCCATTGTCTCTGATAAGGGGCAACTTGCTCTGGGCCTCCAGGATAAATGGTTGTGATGGCATGAAGCAGTGAGGGACCTCACTCATATTGTTGTGGGCATTCTTTGCTCCAGACATTATTGCCCAGTTTCTCCTGTCTAATGGTTTAATGCCCTAGCTCATTGTGTCCAGTTTTTTGTTCCACATCCCTGGCATCCATTAGTGTCCTAGTCTTCATGCCCAGTCATTTAGTGTTGCAGGTCCAGTTTAAAGTGGGTTGAAAATGCAGTCCCCAATACAAAATGATTTAGTTTCTGGTGTCCAGCAGTTTTCCATTCCACTCCTTTTGTCCATTGCCTTGATGCCTTGTCTTAGATGTCTTGTGATTTGGTGCTCAAGTCCTTGGTGTCCAGTGATCACATATCTACCTGCTTACACCCAATCAGTGCTTTGTTCCATCTGTAAGCTTCATCATTTCATTTCTGTACATATTCTTCTTCAGACCTTCAGACCCGTTTTTACAGTTTATCCCATCTAATGGACCTAGAGAGGGTGGTGGTTTATGCAAATATAACCTAAAATGCATGTTTCAGGGGGGTATTGTGAGTGCTCCTGATCTGATCTTGATTGTGGGGAATGGATCCACAATCAGAGAGTTACATGCTGAGTGGCATGCTTCTGGGGAGCTCAAGAGTTTGATGCTCTGGGTAGGAGTGTCTTGACCTAGAGAAGGAGATCATAGTGTCATAGATAAAAGCACAATAGGAATGGAACTGATTATTTCCCAGGTCCTTGGAGCTGTAGGCAAAAGCTTTGTAATGCATTAGTATGAATTCTCAATTATGTCATTGGAGGAGCTTGTGTAAGATGGCATCCTATGTGAAGGCGATGTGCATGTGTAGCAGACCAGACCGAGGAGGTGGGCAGCAAAATGATGGTAGTCATGGTGGCACAGCTGCTCCTCTCTGCAGGAAAAACGTGCCCTGGCTCAGCGCTACATAGTGGTAATTGGCAGTTCGTTCTTCAGGCGCTACCTGTGGAGTAGGGTATATACATACTGGTAGACACCCATTCCAAGCAAAAATAATAAATGCAAAAAGTGGAGAACTAAGCAAAAAGTGGAAAACTAAACAAAAATGGGGGTAGTAGTCCCTGTCCCTGGAGAGTGTAGTGCAGTATCTCAGTGCAGATGTTGTAGATGGTGGGAAGGGACTCCAGGAGACAGATGGTATAGTAAACCATTCGACCGCTTTATTTCCAGAGAAAGAGAGGGAGACTTTCATTTGTAGATATTCACACAACCTAACTTATGTTACTTCAGGATGACGGATCACAATTAAGTGCAATGAACATTTTTTGACACTTCTCAGACCATATCTCTGCAGTTTGCTTTAACTTCCAGCTTTTCTCCCTGGCTTTGACTTTTAGTTTCTGACTTAAGTTTCTCTCTTTCTTTAGTTTCTTTTGTTACTTAATTAAAACTCTTTCATACTCTCTGTCTCACTTTGGCTTCGATTATACAGTACTAGTTGTTGAGTACTCACATTTACTTCTCCTTCCCACCACACTGGTTGCTTATATGATGACTTGGCAGAGGCTTTCTTCTTCTCCCCAGGCTATATCTCAGGCTTCTTTGAACTTGACTGACTTAAACTTCACCCACTCCTCCTTTGATAGTGTCACACTAGCTCCACCCGTAAAGGGGATTCTATCCTACCAACCACATATCCTCTTTCTTACTGTAACCTGGCTAACCACATCTTCCGGCTGCTTCTTGGTGACCTGAACTCACTATAGTCTGGAGAACATTGCCAGAAAACATCATACAGTGAGACATGGAACAACACCACACAAGCATCAAACTCCACATTTAAAACACCTAATAATAAACATGATTTAACTTTACAGAAGTGCAATAGTACCCAAGTCTGGGGTACTACACATGATTAGCAAGCAAAGTGATTGTATTGTGCAATGTCCCCAAACAACCGGATGCTTGGCGAGAATCTGTGCTAGACACCAGAAGGAGCTCTGGGAGGAACACTATTTGGTGCAAGTCTAGGTCCTACAGGTAGGAAGACAACAAGAAATGCTCTGTGATGAGATTGGAATCATTGTTTCTGCTCAAAGGTACCAGCCTCTCTTGGACTGGTACAAAAGGGAGCATGAAAGGGGTGGCATGCCTCACTGGAATGTTACAGAAACATTTTGGAGCAAACTATAAATATTTATTTCTAAAGGCACAAGACTCTTAGTAGTTACTATCACTTTAAGTGGTACACAAGCGTAATTGTTATAGTCTCTGGATTAGGATACAATAACTTGAGAGTTCTTCATACATGTGGTGGGCTCTTAATAGCAGAACAGAAGAAGAGTTGAAAAAATGTTACAGTATCTTGATAAAGCCTAGAGGTTTTAATGGGTAACAGAGGGAGTCCGCTCTCTCTTTTAGCCCATTACATGCCACAGTCGCACTGATTGTGGCATGTAAAGGGTTAAACAGCTGGGGTATGAGGTTTTGCCGGTCCCTGCTGTAAGAGCAGGTGCGAAGCAGTTATCACATAGCCCGTGCCCCCGGCTCCCCTGTTCAGGCTTCTGATGCAGCACCGTAAAAAGACACATTGATCAGAATAATAAGCACTTTAATGACTGCTGCAAAAAGGTGCATGGGCCGTCATTAAAGGGTTAATATGATTTTTGTTAGGCAGAAGAACAAAAAATAGCAATTCAGGCTTTTTTCCTACATTTGTTTACAACGTTCACCGTGCAGGATGAACATCGTGATACTTTTATAGATCGGGTCTTTACCAATGTGGCAATACTATTTTATATATATACATTTTTTATGCTTTTGTGTAAACAATAAAGATTATGAAAAATGTCTTTTCTTTTAAACTTGAAATTTAAAAAAAATTCTCTTAATTCTTTGCAAAAAAAAAAGAAAATTTTAAAAACTTCTCTCTCTTTTTTTTTTTTTTTTACACAGAATAGTCTCACAAGGAAGTTTAAAGATTTGATCATTCCACTTTTTATATAATACACTATCTATGCATTATTATTATAGATGTAGGCTGGACCCCAGTATCTGTTTTACAGGTCGGCCCTCGGTGCCCCTGTCCAACACTGCACTGGACTTAAACTCCCTCTTCCTGCAGGATGGCACAGTTCTTGTCATCAACTGACAGAGGCAACTATTGAGACAGTGGTGCTATCATGTTCATCCTGGACTGCCTACAAAACTATGCCTTGTAAGGTACCGGAACAGTCAGGACAGGCGTGTATGCTTCCTATTAAAGGAGGTTTAGATGGAGGAACAGACCAAACAAAAGAGTACCAATCTAAGCGGGATACTCTGAAACCCTCTGACAGAACCTGCCTAGAAGTGAAGCACCCGCCCCGAAAGGGACGACCACACTACTTGCACAAAGCCAGGTTCAGAGTCACAGGGGAGCTAGAGTACAGAAACTGGGGACAAAACAAAACTGACAACAAACTAAAGACGAGACTACACAGAATACAAAACAAACAGGAACACAGGGAACTAACCAGAAAACAGACAGACAAGCTGAGGGTACTGACAAGACCAGAGATATAGAAGTATAACCAGCACTTCCAGCCAGGAAGAACAGGATTATATAAGGAAAAGAGAGAAGCTGATTGGTTGTCAGAGCTGTCAATCAACACAGACAGCACAGTGACTGACATAATTAATGAACTACTGGTTAGCTAAGAGAGCTGTCAATACCAGCCACAACCTCAGCCAACAGCAGCAAGGATATATTAGCCCTAACTAGTCTGGACAGCAGATATTAACCCTAGCTAGTATGGGCAGGACCAATTGAAGAAAATGTGTTCTGGCAGTGATAGTTTTAGGTGCACTAGATACTACTAGTTGGTCCAATCTTTAAAAATTGTTCATATCCTGTTTTTTTAAATCTTTGAAAAGTGCTCCCTGGGTCATGTCCTAGACACTAAGGGTACCTTTACATGGCACGAGTGTAGGGCGCATAAGTATCTGACAGCAGTGCCAGTGACAATCACTCCTGTACTTTAACACAGGAGCAATAGTCATTCAATTGAATGGAGGCAGAATGGCCCACCTGCCTTCATTTACAGTAAACAGGGGTCGCTCCTAGATTGAGTAACTCCTGTTTACACTGAGTGCAATGCCGCTCGCTCACTGGTCGTTTTGTTTCAGTGAGCGGAAATGAAACGATTAGCGACAAATGAGCGACTTCTTGCTTAGTGCTCTGTCGGGGGCTGTGTGCACACAGGGTGACAGTTGCCCAAAATCGCTCATTTAAGTGATTATTCGGGTGACTGTCAGCCCGTGTAAAGGTACCATAAGCTTTTCCAGGCAGAAAATGTATATACAGTACACTGCTTCAGCTATCATGGGATAAGGTGGAGCAGCATGGAGTTGGAGGGGTTAGTAAATGGTTGGGGATTTAAAGTAAATGATGGAGGATAAAGTGAGGAACAGCAGACTTTGGTTATACCTATTACATCAACACTTGTAGTCCAGCGATGTCACTAATGGTGTGAAATCTTAATGCAAAATGTGTCATGGGGTTCCCAATTTTCACGTCCCATTTATAGCACTGTTGGCAACTTATATGTCAAAGTTGGTGCCTTCAGGCCCCAAGACCCAAATGTTACCGCAACCACTGCATCTCCTATAATTACACTCTTGTATATGAAACATCATTATTAATCCATAAACCTCAGGGCCCTTGTTTCCTACTGTAAATGCGCTATTGTAATTGCATCATAATTAATAGAGATGAGCGAACGTACTCGGTAAGGCCGATTTCGCAATCGAGCACCGCGATTTTCGAGTACTTCACTACTCGGGTGAAAAGTACTCGGGGGCGCTGTGGGTGAGCAGAGGGGTTGCAGAGGGGAGTGGGGAGGAGAGGGAGAGAGAGAGAGCTCCCCCCTGTTCCCCGCTGCTACCCCCCCGCTCCACCACACCACGCCTCGCCCCACAGCACCCCCGAGTACTTTTCACCCGAGTAGTGAAGTACTCGAAAATCGCGGTGCTCGATTGCGAAATCGGCCTTACCGAGTACGTTCGCTCATCTCTAATAATTAACCCTTAAGTGTTAACCTCTGTATAATCCGTGTCCTGCTCTAATCTGCCGTGAGTTTTCTGGAAGCCGATCTCTTCTCTATAGACTAGGATCCATTATTTATGATTACAAGCTCCATGGATCCTGGGAAGATTTGTGACAGTAACAGTTTATATCACTCCGAATGTGGACTTTGATGTATCTCCTGCAGAATTCACGTCCCCTCTGATATCTTCATTCTCTGTGAAAGGGTTTATGGAAGATTTGTAAAGTTCATGTCTTCCCCTGAGGTGAGCAGAATACAGATATATTGATGTCTATGACTGTATAGTTGATAAGGTTGAAAACAGGCTCTGTCAAGTCCAACGTATAATCCTACCGTGTTGATCCAGAGGAAGGATAAAAGCTAATTGTCCTATAATAAGGGAAAAATTCCATACTGAGCCTAAATATGGCAATCCAAATAAATCCCTGGATCAGCATCCACTCTCCATAAATCTAGTATCCAGAACTTGCAATATTTTATGTTCAAGAATCAACCATTACAACATCCTGTGGCAGAGAGACCCATAGTTTCACTGCTCATACAGTAAAGAATCCCTGTCTATGACAGCACTTCCCTTCCTCTAGAAATAGAGGATGCCCCCTTATTATGGCTACAGGCCAAGTTGTAAAAAGGTCTCTGTACTGCCCCTTTAAATAGTTTGACATTGTAATCAGATTGCCCCTAGACTGAGTAAAGGTACCGTTACACAGGGCAATTCACCCGAATTATTGTTGGAAACAGTGAATTTGGGCGATAATCATCTGTGTACATGCAGCCGCCGACAGGGCTCTGAGTGAGAAATCGCTGATTAGTTGGATGAGCAGAATTAAAAACCAAACGACTGTCGGGCCCTGTGAACAGGAGCTGCTCAATGTTTGAGCGACACCTGAATGGAGGCGGGTGGCTGGAACTATCCATTACCACTCTGCTTCCATTTACTTGAACGACTATTGCTCCAGTGTGTAGGAGCAATAGTCGGCGGTAGTCCGTGGGAAGGCTGACAGGCGCCAGACAGTCCTCCCGTGTAGGAGCACCTCAACTACAAGTTTAATAACCTGTTTTGGAACTGCAATCCTCTTGCTCCCTTAATTACTATGGTCACCATGTTCTCAGTATATTCTGGTGAATCCTTATTCCTCTCAGTACAACTTCTGTAAATCAACCAAAATCCGATCAGGTTGTGGAATTTCTGCCGGTTTCATCACATCTACAGAACATTCTGTGTATTTACATCCATCACACTATGCAGACAGCAGAGAGAACAGCAACCTCAGCAGAGCTGTCAATGGAAGGAGCCATGGAGCGTCCTGGTAACGACATGTCAGGAAGTGGCAGGTAATTGTCACATCCACTGACGGGGAAATGATGTTCAATTTGGCAGCTGTGGCAGAATGAAATTCCACTACACGCTGGACACTTTGTATCTTCTCATGTATGGAGGTTCAGTGAAGGAAAAATGACAAACAATTGCTAGAAAGTTCCTCTATACAGTACAAAAGACGGAAATCAAAAGTTCCAGAGCCGATCACTGGGGACCTAGTCACCAGGAAAGGTAGCCTGTAACTGTATCCACCAAAGGGACTGTGAAAGTGCCATTCAGGGGGCCTCTACCTTAGAGGATCTCCTCCACAGGAGAATGGAAAGTAGGGATTAGAAGAGTATCAGGAGTTTTGATTGAACACTTTTCAAAAAGGCATTATCTAGTTAAACGTCTTAGTTCTCCCCCAAACCCTACTGTTCTACCTGTATACACCACTCCTCTCCCCTTGAACACCCCTTGTTCCAATGCCTCTTCCATGGGGCTCATGAGGCAGCAGTACAGATATCTATCTACCTTTTTGGAGGACCCCCACTTCCTTCAGAGCTCAGGGAATTGCCCCAGTTTCTCTATCCTTATGATAAACACTATTGTCATTTAGCCAACTTGCCACAGAAACTCCCTTACAATTTGCATTCTGTTACCTGTGGAAAAAGATATAATTTAAAGCTTCCTCCATTGCTGGGTTATAAATGTCACCATCAGGGGCGTAACTATAGCGAGTGCAGAGGGTGCGAGTGCAGAGTTACACCAGGGCTCTGGAGCCTAAAGGCCCATTTAGACACAACGATTATCACTTAAAAGCTGTCTTTTGAGTGATAATCGTTGTGCGTAACTGCACTAACATCGTGCAGTTTTCGTTAACCAGTCGCTAATCGTTGTCTTTCAGTGTGATGAAAGATGACGATCAGCCTTATCAGGAGGTCACAGCGGGATACAGCTGATGCTATTGTTTCAGCTGCATCCCGCTTCCTGAACACAGGCGGGGTATGAAGAACACAGCGGTCCAGCTGTGTTCTGCATACTGCGCTCGGAGTGTTCAGCTGTATAACAGCCAAGCGCTCCGAGAAGAGAACAGCTGGATGCAGAAGACAAGCGGCCCCGCTTGTCTTCTGCATATCCCGCTCGGAGCGCAAATTGATCACTCAATGTTTGAGTGATCACCTTGCGCTGTAAAGGCACACAACGATTATCGCTCAAAAGTCGCTCAAAATACATCTTTTGAGCGATAATTGTTGTGTCTAACCCAGGCTTTAGGGAGCTTTCACACTACATGAAATATTGTGGAATATTTCGTCCATGAATTCTGCATCAAAATCTGCACTTCTAACTGCAGAATTTGATGCAGAATTGCCAGCAGGGTTCTGCTATTTTTAATTTCGCACCAAAATCCACATATTAGCAGTGCAGATTTTGGGGCTGAATATTTTTGCAGAATTTTTCGTCCTGTGTGCAAGGTCCCTTTAGAACAGGGGTCCCCAACTCCAGTCCTCAGGGACCGCCAACAGGTCATGTTTTCAGGATTTCCTCAGTATTGCACAGGTGATGTAATTATTGTCGGTGCCTCAGACATTGCCACAGGTGTTCTTACTATAGGATATCCTGAAAACATGACCTGTTGGTGGTCCCTGAGGACTGGAGTTGGGGACCTCTGCTTTAGAAGGCTCAAAGGGGCTCTCTTCCCCATATGAGGAAACCAGTACTATAAATGGTGCATTATCGTTGAGGTCCCTAAGGACTGTAGTTGTGAAACACTGGTCTACATGACTATATATAGGAGATGTACACCAACTGTAAGTATATAATTATATGCAGGAGACACCCAGGTTATACCAGCATAGTCTATATCACTCTATATAGGAGATATATGACTTATACCAATTGTAAATATATAATTATATGCAGGAGACACCCACGTTATACCAGCATGGTCATAGCACTCTATTTAGGAGATGTATAACTTAGACCAGCTGTATATATATATATAATTATATACAGAAGATACCTAGATTATACCAGCATGGTCTATATCACTATATATAGGAGATCTATAACTTATACAAACTGTAAGGCTGGGTTCACACGGGGCGGATTTGCCGTGGAAATTCCGTGTGGAATTTTCGCCGCGGCAAATCCGCATGCGGACGCTAATTCCGGGATTAGCCAGCCATCTGGACGAGATTTCTCAGAAATCTCATCCACACGGGACTGCAAATCCGCTGCGGCTAAGTCGGCAGAAGCCGCTGCTGCGGCGCGGATTTGCCGGACACAGCATGTCTATTTTTTTTTTTTAACGCTGCAGCCACGCTCTCCTCTATGGAAGTGCCGGCCGCAGAGGAAGAGCGAGCGGCCGGGCCGCTTCAAAGCCGCCACGGCCTCTTCCGCGGCGGTTCTCCCGGCGGAAATGTCGCGGTTTTTGCTGCAACCAAACCGCGACATTTCCTTCGGGAATCCGTTCTGTGTGACCGTGGCCTAAATATATAATTATATGCAGCAGACACCCAGGTTATACCAGCGTGGTCCATATCACTTTATATAGGAGATCTATATATATACAGCTGGTATGAGTTATACATCTCCTATATATAGTGATATAGACCATGCTGATATAATCTGGGTATCTTCTGTATACAATTATATATATATATATATATATATATATATATATATATATATATATATATATATATATACATACACACACAGAGATATATATATATATACATATATATATGCAGAACATACCCAGGTTATACTCACCTCATCTGCTCTGTTGCTCCCTGGCCATTGCAGTCGGCGCAGCTGACTTCTGGGTTGCAATGATGCAGAGCAGATGAGGATAGTATACCCTGTTTTTTCTTATTACTGAAGTCATTATGACTAAATAGGGGGCACTAAAGAGGCCTCTATTGTTGAATTGGTGGAGTGGTGGGGGTCAAAAAGTCCATTATTAATGGATTAGGGAAAACAAGGCCCATTATTACTAAAAAGGGGCAGAATGAGCCATTATAACTGACTGGAGGCTAAGGGGGTATTATTACTGAGTAGAGGCATAAAGGACACTATTATGGGATACAGAGGGTATGGCTTTATGTTAAAAGGACGTGCCCGTCATAAAAATTTGCTGCGGCATGCTACGAGTACTGATACAGCTACCCTTCCTTTTGTTGTTCAAAAGTAGAGAGATATGCATGCCATCAGTCATTAGGACGAGCAGGGCGGAGCAGGATTTAACCAAATTAGTGTTCCTTTAATAAGTAAAGAGCAGGGAAGATTAGTAATTACTTCTTACAATGTGCACACTGCTCTAGGTATGGAATACGAAGTGACAGATGTAATTAATAGAAGTATAACAGGAAGAAGAGGGAAGAATCTACCATAGAATAACCTAATGGTAGCAATGTGAAAAACATCTAATTACAAACAGACATCTGAGACTAGGAAGTCTGATCTATCTATCTATCTATCTATCTATCTATCTATCTATCTATCTATCTATCTATCTATCTATCTATCTATCTATCTATCTCATAGTTATCTATCTATCTATCTATCTGTCTATCTCATATCTATCTATCTATCTGTCTATCTATCTGTCTATCTCATATCTATCTATCTATCTATCTGTCTATCTATCTGTCTATCTCATATCTATCTATCTATCTATCTATCTATCTATCTATCTATCTATCTATCTATCTATCTATCTCATATCTATCTATCTATCTATCTATCTATCTATCTATCTATCTATCTATCTATCTATCTATCTATCTATCTATCTCATATCTCCTATCTATCTATCTATCTATCTATCTATCTATCTATCTATCTATCTATCTATCTATCTATCTATCTCATATCTATCTACTATCTCTCATCATCATTATATGTTTGTTTTATTACAGTTTACTTGACAATCAGTTAACAGCCGTTTTCATAAAGATGTAAGCACCAGGCAGAGAAAGATGAAGGAGCTGTGCTTCTTAAGACTGACATATGGAAGTCTTGTTATAGTTTATTGCACTAAGTGATACGTTAAGATTTACAGAACTCTCTCTCTACATCCAGATCCTCGAGTCTATAAACTCATGCCGTCTCTATAAAAAATACATAATCTCCATGAGCTGCGCACTGTAACATGTTGTACTCAGGTAATTATCACAGCGGGCGTCCAATCACTGCAAACCTTTCATGGAACGTAAATAAGCGCATGGTACAGAAAGCTATGAGGAAGAGGGCCAGAACTTTATCTCACTGGAAGCCATGATGGTTGGATGATATTTATATAGTAGACCAGCAGCTGCATAATACCATATCATGTTACATGGCGCCGTATCCATTCACCTCCACTTTATTTTTTCCTTAAGAGACTGCATTGGCGGTGTCTTACTCCTAAGAATCACTAGCACAAAGGGGACGAAGGTTCTGAAGAATTCCAGTTCGAGTTCATTAACAGAAACTAGAAGGGTCTGATCATCTTTTCTGTCATTCTATTTTTGTTTGCATTTTTAAAAATCTATGCAGGGAGCGCCTCCTAGTGGTAGGTGCAGGAAGGCAGAATTTCTTCATGTAACTCTATGGCTCTTTTTTTCTTGAAGTTTTCTGTTCCACCACTATTGGCCTATGTGAACACGCTCCAGCGGTACAGCCCTACCACCTATAGATGGCTTTTCTTTATCTTGACTCTTGTGCTATCAGAGGGGTTTATTTACACTTTGAATTATTTTACAATTGGTCTTGTGTTAAAATAAGAGAACTATAGCTTTTTACTGGGTTATAGTAAGGCTACTTGTTGGGGCTCGGTTCAGGGTTCCCATCTCTCTGCTCCATTTTCGGAGGAGGGAAACTAAAATAAAACGGAAAAAAATGGACCAGTTTCTTTCTCTGTTCATTTCAGTGGGGTTTTAAAAAATAGGGGAAACAAATGAAAATGCTATGTTTGCTTCTATTCTGCCAGGTTTCCGTTTTTTTTGGACAGAAACATAACTTTCTGCACTGTGCTATCACGGTCAAGGTAAAATGGGTTGCATGTGATGAGGTCTCAGCCCAGATAGTGCCATTTATCAAACATCATCATCAGCCTGCGTGTATTGTCAGACTGAACACCTTCACCCATTACAGCAAGATCATTTTTTTCTTATATAAAACAGCTAAACGATAAAAGAAAATATTCTGATATATGACTTTGATAAAGAACGGCTTCGTAGAGCAGACAGAAAATTGCGTCCATTTCAGTGTAATGTTGATGAATGATCCTGTTCTGCAATGGACATAGCATAGACTGTGATTTCTGGGATTAGGGCCCCAATTTCATTTCTAAGGCCGGGTTCACATTGTGCTAGATCATATTTTCTCCAGCAGGCTTCGGGGTATTTCTGTAGCTTGCAAATTGTATAGTGTGCACACATCATCGACCAGATCAGACACAAATGCTGGTCTAAACTGGGAGAGTCTCTACAATATGTAGAGCCTCAGGCTTTTTATTATAACACATAACACCTGCCCTTTAATGGGCGTGCAACAGATTACATCAGTAACATATAAGATTCTCATTTGTCGGATCATATAGAATCTCCCGCCTCTCTGCCCACCCTTCCTCAAGTCCAATGTAGCTTGGACCTTGTCCTAGCTGAAGGAATTTCTGCGTACGTGACAATTCATTGTTTAAATAACTTCAGTGTGGGGGGTGGAAGAGGGCTAGGAAAACACTCAGTATTGAATACAGGTATACGTATAACACTATGACCTTTAACTCTTAGAGGCTGCTTGTGCAACTTTATGTAGTCAGCTAACATTACACCACACATCTTTCACCATGCCATTGTCCAACAAATACCATGATGAGATTGTGTGGCCATTAACCTCCACAAAGTTAAAAGTCATTACAATAGCATAATACATTTGGTTTATACAAATCAATAGACATTTTATACTAACTAATTATCATGTCTATCACAACATGACCATGTTGGTACAGCGTATTCCGTGTGCAGGTCTTGCTTATGTAATACGATTTAACAATCTGCCTGAGGTGGTCAGGTTGTCACTCACTCAACTTATGCGAAATACATGAAAAAGCCTCCATGCCCACCCATACTACATCTTGTATCCAAGATAGATGTGGTACAACAGGGTACTACAGCCTCCATGCCCGCCAGTATCACATCTTGTATCCAAGCTAGACATGGTACAACAGGGTACTAGAGCTTTCATGCCCGCCTGTATCACATCTTGTATTCAAGCTAGAGGCGGTACAACTGGGTACTAGAGCCTCCATGCCTGCCCGTATCATATTAGTATCCAAGCTAGAGGCAACCCAACAGGGTATTAGAGCCTCCATGCCCACCCGCATCACATCTTGTATCCAAGCTAGAGGCGGTACAACAGGGTACTAAAGCCTCCATCCTCATCTGTATCACATATTGTATCCAAGCTACAGGTGGCCCAACAGGGTACTAGAGCCTCCATGCCCGCTAGAATCACATCTTGCATCCAAGCTAAAGGGCAGTACAACAGGGTATTAGAGCCTCCATACCTGCCTGTATCACATCTTACATCCAAGCTAGAGGCGGTACAGCAGGGTACTAGAGCCTCCATGCCTGCCCATATCAGATCTTGTATCCAAGCTAGAGGTAGCCCAACAGGGTATTAGAGCCTCAATGCCCTCCTGTATCACATCTCATATCCAAGCTAGAGGGGGTACAACAGGGTACTAGAGCCCCCATGCCCACCCGTATCACATCTTGTATCCAAGCTAGAGGCAGTACAACAGGCTATTAGAGCCTCTATGCCGGCCTGTATCACATCTTGTATTCAAGATAGAGGTGGCCCAACAGGATACTAGAGCCTCCATGATCACTAGTATCAGATCTTGCATCCAAGCTAGAGGCGGCACAACAAGGTACTAGAACCTCTATACCTGCCTCTATCGCATAATACATCCAAGCTAGAGGCGGTACAACAGGGTACTAGAGGCTACATGCCCACCCGTATCACATCTTGTATCCAAGCTAGAAGCGGTACAACAGGGTGCTAGAGCCTCCATGCCTGCCTGTATCACATCTTGTATCCAAGATAGAGGTGGCCGAACAGGATACTAGATCCTCCATGATCACCAGTATCACATCTTGCATCCAAGCTAGAGCCAGCACAACAGGGTACTAGAGCCTCCATGCCTGCCCATATCACATCTTATATCCAAGCTAGAGGCAGTACAACAGGGTACTAGAGCCTCCATACCCACCCGTATCACATCTTGTATCCAAGTTAGAGGCGGTACAACAGGGTACTAGAGGCTCCATGCCCACCCGTATCACATCTTGAATCCCAGCTGGAGGCAGTACAACAGGGTACTAGAGATTTCATATCCCCCGTATCACATCTTGTATCCAAGCTAGAGGTGGGACAACAGGGTACTAGAGCCCCCATGCCTGCCTGTATCACATCTTGTATCCAAGCTAGAGGCGTTACAACAGGGTATTAGAGCCTCCATGCCTGCCTGTGTCACATCTTGTATCCAAGATAGAGGTGGCCTAACAGGGTACTAGAGCATCCATACCCACCCATATAACATCTTTTCAAGCTAGAGACAGTACAACAGGGAACTAGAGTCTCCCTTCAAGGGGCCAGTTTTCTGCAATAATTTCTCTTTTTGTTCTGAATAATGGTCACATTTTTAATAAATAAAAGGAATTTCCATCAGTGATTATTTTGTAATGTCTCTTATGAACCCTAACTTCTCCCCACCCCCCACAAAAAAACAAAAAAAATTTAGATATCATACATGATTATGGTATCCCATTGTGTACAAATATTTGGATCCATCATTCTGCCAAAACTTACTTTGTCACAAATTTTACCACCATCCTGGAAATAGGAATTAATGACTGCAGGATTGGATTTATGAAACCTCAGTAGTGACACCTGTAGGCCAGAGAGATACACTACACTTCTTAATAAATAAATGATGCGGAGAACAATTTTGGAGATTTACGTGGCGCTTTTCCTCTATTTAACGTTATACGGCGTGCTGCAGGGAACGTTACGTTCATGAATAGCAGAGCAGATTGTAATGAAATCTTCAAATTTACAAGCAAATTAAAAATGAGACACAGATGGTGGGATTTTTATGGTGATATAAAATTCAACTGCTCAAATTCAAAGTCAACAAACCGCAAAGGATCAGAATCCAACCTGGAACCGCAGCTGAGGAGTCACTAAATCACAGACACGAGATGAGGCCGGAAAAAATGTCAGACGGGGGTCCAGTGCTAACAGTAACATATGGTGCTATGTGGGACGGCAAGTAGCATCTACTACCTGGACTCAGAGCGCTGTCACCAGGTGCCATCTATGGCATTACATAGGACTGCAGGTAAGGGTACTCTTACACCGGACGACTGCCCCACAGCCATCCCAATGATTATTGCTCCTGTGCCTTTACACAGGGGCGATAGTCAGTCAATGCACCGAGCACACCGGAATATTTCTTTCCACCGCCCGCCTCCATTCAGAGTACACAGGGAGACGTTCGTAGTTGAATGGGCGAAGTGAGCGATTCTCAGTCACTCGTCTTATCAGTTTCCATGCTTACACAGGACAGCAGTTACCTGTAATCACTCTTTTGCGCAAACACTCAGTCGACTATCGGTCCGTATAAAAGTATCCTAACATCTCCTGCACTATATGACGCCAGGGAGTTATCACTCTCTGATAGGGCTTGTTCGCACTAGCACTGCTGATTTACGTTGTTTGGCTTTGTCCTAGTAGCCAAACACAAGGGAAAGCAAAAGTTCTGAATTTGGCACATGCCAGACTCTAATGGCACCAGAAGGACCCTGTTCACAATAATGGGGTCTGTTCGGATTGTGGTATGCCCTCCAACATTTTCCTGGGTAAGATAGTGCTGCACAAAGTGCTATTTTGCCCTGGATTCTAACAGATGTCGGCGAACCCCAGCTGCAGATGTGAATGAGCCCTTAGCTGTGGTGATACATAGGACTGAATGAGCCCTTAGCTGTGATGTTACATAGGACTGAATGAGCCCTTAGCAGTGGTGTTACATGGGACTGAATGAGTCCTTAGTGGTGGTGTTACATAGGACTGAATGATCCCTTAGCAGTAATGTTACTTAGGACTGAACAAGCCCTTAGTGGTGGTGATACATAGGACTGAATGAGCCCTTAGCTGTGATGTTACATAGGACTGAATTAGCCTTAGTGGTGGTGTTACATAGGATTGAATGAGCCCTCAGCTGTGGTATTACTTAGGACTGAATGCGCCCTTAGTGGTCGTGTTATATTGGACTGAATGAGCCCTTAGCGGTGGTATTACTTAGGACTGAACAAGCCCTTAGTGGTGGTTTTACATAGGACTGAATGAGCCCTAAGCTGTGATATTACTTAGGACCGAATGCACCCTTAGTTGTGGTGTTATATAGGACTGAATGAGCCCTTAGCAGTGGAGTTACATAGGACTGCAGTTAACATCCACAACATGCCCACTATCACTTATGTGAGAAAGTAACTGCCTCAGTCTAAAATATTCTCAATTTTTTTGTGATGGACTGTAAAATTAAACATCTAAACAGAATCTTCCAGAAATTCCCATTTGTGGGGTCAGTGCTTCACTCTGCACTGATCTGAGCCCCTGCACCTGGCCAAAACCGGTGTCATCCAATTATCCTGATTTAAATGAGCAGTAACACGGATGTGCGCCACTCACCGTCGCAGGGAAAGTCGTGGTTATGGCAGCTGATGGCAAATGAGTTTTACAGACAAGATTTTAATTCATTCAAATGATTGTCTGTGAGATGAATATGAGAAGTGACAGACGGATTAGAAGCTTCCTCTGAGGAGCCGCAGCTAGAGAGACTACAACTTCCAAAAAATAGTCAACTGCGGAAATAAAGAGAAAGTCCGGCTGAATACAGACGCAGGTGAAATCCAGCTGCCGGCTCGCCATAACGGTCGGGTGACACGTGGAGCGGATAACCCTTATCTGCCAGATCCATCTTAGATAGAGGGAGGGGCGTCATCTATCTGAGGTGTCTTTTAGTCAACACATTTGTTTTTGTCGCATTTCTACTGAAAATGGTGTAGTGTAGCTCTAACATATCGCGCAAGAATTGCCACGATTGGAAACCTCTATGGAAGCTGCAGAGTGGACGCCACTTGGACTAATATAATTGCCTGCAGGAATGAGTTCATACAAATGTTGCAATATTGTAACATCTTAGACGCCACTTACTGTTAAAGTACATAAAATGGTCAAAGGCTACATTCACACGGGCGAGTGTGATATTGGTCCGAGAAACTTGACCCAAAAGGGGTTCGCTGTGGGCCAGAAGCGCAGTGCTGTATGCAGATGGTGCGGTTAATTTGCATCTCTACCGCAGTCACAGGTAGACCGCTTTAAATACTCGGCGGTCACTTGATCTCACCAGCCACTCACTGCAGGGTGGTGGGATAGGGCTGGAACGTCACAGGAGGAAGTGGTAATGCCTTCCCCGCATGTCTATTGGCCAGAACAGGCAGGGAAGGAAATGGAATTGACTCGAGTACCGCGTGGTGTTTGTCTCGAGTAACGAGCATCTCTAGTACCCTAATACTCGAACGAGCATCAAGCTCAGACGAGTATGTTCGCTCATCTTTAGTAAGAACCACATTGTAAAAATTGCATGTGGTTTTCCTGTGAATTGCTGTGGTTTTCCCATAAATTGCCGTGGCTCCACAGCTACCACAGGTGAAGCTCATTAGAGCTGTGAAAATGAAAAAAAAACTCACTGTAAAACTATGTGTGGTTATGGCCGCACAGTTCTACGCTACATGAGAAAAAACACGGCACAACCGCACCGCGTGAATGCACGCCTAATGGTGCTTGTCTTTAATGATGGCTCCTTCCTGATTCTTGAGAACCTGTGAAGCATAAGCCGCAGACAAGATACTGTCCCCTCAATCTTGGCGGCACATGATGAAGCATCTCCAGAAAGCAGGACTACACGAGTTATACACCTGCTACACAACCAGGACGATGGCACCCCAGGGAATCCAACTCATTCCACGTAAGGAGACACCGAGCTAATGAATATGTCTTAAGGAAACATATAAGTCAGTATTCCTCGGAAGGAACCAGAGACTGGTGTCATGTATCACTCACTTACACGCCGTAATCGGTAAAATGCAAGAAAAATGTATCAGAGGCAGGTGACCTGGAGCAGAACGCCATTCATAACACCCCCGACTCCTGATCAATTGGTCGAGTCTAAGAAACTTTATTACATTATTCACAAAGTGGCCAAAATAACCGTCATTAATCTGCTTGATGTGCCCGCTCCTGGAGGAGAGTGTGCCGCTTAACTATCTGGAAAGAATAAATGAACGCCGTCTGAGGGAAACGCATGAAAAGACTGAGAAACCACATCCCAGCAGCAAGAAGCTCTGTAATAGAGCTGGATGCTTTGTGGGGCGGCACTGGTGGCATTTCAAAGGGCATCCACTAGGGGCAACTCTAGATGTCAGACAATGTGGTGCACCCTAGAGGTCCTACACAATGTTATGTAGGAAGGCATTAATCTTACATACTGTACAATGTGATGTATACACTATGAGCTCTCTCACACACACGGATTTTGCGCCTGTAATACATGGTACCAATCTTTACATTACTTTCAATTGTGCCACTCACACACAGCATGCAAAATGCGTGTGCAAAAAATATTGCAGCATGCACGCATGCATACACGCCAAATAGTGTATGGGGATTGTCAGCATGCAGGAAGAACACAATGCATTGCATACTGCAGCTTGCTTCTGCAAGGAAGATACGCCCGCGCATGGAGGAAAGAAAGGCTTATGTGGCAGAGCCCTAAAGGACACGCTAAATCTCCATTTGCCTACCATCCTGGTTCCTCCTGGTTTCTGACCCTACCCTGTCCTTGACTCTGTGAGTAATCTATTGTCTTTGACATACTCTGACCTCCTGGTACTGACCCCTAGCTTGTCTGACTCTGCCTTCTCTTTGCGCTACCAATCTTCGTCAACTCTGGTATTGCACCCTACGGATTTGTGGCAGCTGAAGACCACATCCTGCTGGGAAGGGTTAATAGGTGAATACCTACAATGCCTAGGTGTTTCTAGCCAGAGTAGCCAGTGCAAAGACTGCTTATGGATGTGCATTTGCTGGACAGGCTATTCCTCCCTAATGTCAACATTAAAGCATCCTAGATCCTGGATAATGTGATGCATCCACTAGCAGGTGCAGGAGGTCCAAAGCAATGTAATGCATCCACTAGGGCACATCCTAAATACTATACAATGTGGTGTATACACTAATGGGCCCTATAAACCGTGGACAATGTAATGTATCCACTAGCAGGCAGCCTAGATCTTGGACAATGAGATGCATCCACTAGGGGCCACCTTAGATCTGTACAATGGGATGTATCCACCAAGGGACACCCTTAATCTTGGACAGTGTGATACTTCCACTTATAACTTTTTACTCCATTGCTAAACTGGCTGCATCAACAACACATGGCTGATGCATTACAGCATCTGCGCCATCAAACCCTATGGGGTGCATTAGTAGAACTCAGCATACCTGATAATGTGGGGCTGCTTACAGCTGCTGCCTGTTATGTACAGTTTATATATATATACAGTATATATATATATATACTGTATATATATACACTGTGGAACTAAATCTTGCTTGAATATGAACCCCATTCTTTTGACTGGAGTCATATACACGAGCGATGTCTTCCCGCACCGCATCGTGGCATGCTCTAACTCGGAACACATCGACCATTGATTCCAATGGGTCGGCACTTGCATGTTCACAATATGGGCTCACAATCTAATTTCTCATTCATATTGGCGCAAATTACATAGGAAGGCATTAACTCAAAATAAAAATGAGTATAAAGCCAAACAATCACTTTGTTAAGGACACACATATAACTTATGACACAAACACCACAAGGAGACTATATTAAAACCTTTTACATGCCAATGTTCCAAAATGGAATCATTACTTTTCAATTTTTTTTTAGTGGCCTAAATTTTACCACTTTTGTTAAAAAAATGTGGTCTGTAAAAGGTTAAAACCATGGATCCAATGGATAAGGGATTAAAGTGCATAACAGATCATGGTATTAATATACATGACTCAGTGCAAGTCCTAGAGACTCTGATTAGTTAATGACATGCATATGTTCAAAGAATAAAGTGTTTATGAATGATAATAAAGATATCTGCATATAATCAAACAGTATCAAAGCCATATGCAAGAGTAGTGCCAACCAATGGAACCAAAAGGCACCCAAAGCGCGTTTCGTTTTCTTCCACAAGGGGTGAGAAAAAGGAACCTGCAGACCTCCAAATAATCATATAACAGGAAAATAATGCTAGAGACATTGCATGCAGCCCCTTCACCTTCCATGTCTTGTGCCCCTCTATCTGTGTGTGTATGTACGTACCTGGGAATTGGATCAGGAGACAACTCTGGTTTTTACATCCTAAGGGCTTATTCACACGAGTGTATAATAGCCGGCTGATATACACTACGATGGTTGAGCTGTCTCTCCCTTCCCTCCACCTCGCCAACTCAACTCCTCTCCCATCCCTTCTGGCTGTTTGCAATGGGAGGGGGCAGGGTGGAGCTAAGCTCCCGCCTCTTTCCCGCAGCCAGCAATGGGAAGGGGGGGGGGGGGCTTAGCTTAGCTGGGGGCCGCCCATCACCATGTACTATTTTATATTGTAGTGTGTATGCGCTCGTAATACGCACCAAGATACATTGTGCTACGATTTTTCTTAGACGCGTGTTTTGCACAATTCATGTCAGCAGTAACATGGTCGCCTATGGGAGATTGCTACACTGTATTCTGCGCACAAAACATGAGCGCAGAATACGCTATACAGACACGCTTGTGTGAGCCAAGCCTTAGTGTTAGAGTAGCCTTATACTATGGGGGCATTGGTATATTATGCTGAACATGCCCAGCCACTTGACTTGTAAATCCTGCATGCTTTTGTATGTGCTTACATAAGAAGGCAATTAACCTACAAATCTGGTGAGACACAAGGACCCCAGCGCTGACCACAGGGCCACTGTGCTGCCCATACACCTGCTGGGGCTGCCAAAGTTTCCCTTTATTAGCACTCACTCTGGACTGCTGACTTGAGTTCACTGATCCCCTTGTCCCCCCTCTCGGCTCCCTGGTGTCATTGCCTAACCCTCAAAGTTTACATTTTCACATTTATAATTGTCCTTTTGTGCAGAGCTCTGGAAAAATTATTATTTTTGGGCGAGCTGTTGAATTCCTCTCTGTTTTATGGAGTCCATGATGAATTCTCTCAGCTCCCTCGTTACAAGTCGCTACATTTGTAAAACTACTTAATCTGACCGCACACTGTTATTGAGCACAGCACATTCATTTCTATGACGTCCTCCATGTGCTATGTCGTTTGCAGGATCTGCGGCATAAATACATCACATGTTCACATTACTCATCAATTTATGGAGAAGTCTTCTCTGTTAATGATGAACGATGGGACTCATCCAGATCCAAACCTCCACAGAAGGTTTCCAGTTTCGACTCTTGGAATTCCATCTGAAGGCTCTTAGGGAGATGTTACAGATACTTCATAGAGAAGATGCCAACTACTGCTCCTGGGGGATCCAACCCCTCCTTGACTGATGATCAACACTTCATACCTGCTCATGGACTGATCTTGGGTATCAAGAGACTCAAGAGGGTCCATCCACTGACCTGTTACACTGTACAAAAGCGTAACAAAATGGACGAGCTTACAGGGTCACTTGTCTTTTATGGACTTCTGTACTCTGAAAGTGAAGCTGCTACAGTAGTTTTACCCATCCTGAGCTTCTTAGTTCATAATTTGCATGAACTTCAGAGTTTATCACACAACTTTCTAGAGTCTTGAATGGTACGTAACTTTACCGAAATATACTGCTCTACGGGGACTGATGATGTATGATGGTATCACTTGGCAAATTTGTCATTCAAGAGCTTGGGAAAGCTGGGTGATATCACTTAGAGAGTCATATTGGCTGCCATATTGACTGGTAACTAGAGACGAGCGAGCACGCTCGGATAAGTCAGTTACTCGAGTGAGCCTCGCTCTTCTTAAGTAACTGCATTCTTGTCCGAGCGTGCTCAGGAGGGCGGCAGGGGATAGCAGGGAGTAGTGGGGGAGAGAGAGATTTCTCTCTCCCCCCACTACCCCCCCCCCCCGAGCACGCTCGGACAAGAATGCAGTTACTCAAGAAGAGCAAGGCTCGCTCGAGTAACTGACTTATCCAAGCGTGCTCGCTCATCTCTACTGGTAACCCATTGAGTTAAGACAATGTGAGAGCAAAGCACATCAACAGGACAATTCTTTCTCCTGTCCTGATAGTTTTTGTATCAGTGCAGGTAAAATGTATCAGTCAGGAATCTAGGCTGTTTAGCTCCCAGGTAATTGCCTAGACTGATACGCTGTAACAAACCATCATTTGTGAGAAATATAAGGTCAGCGCAGTTGTTCAGCCTCTGGATCTAAATCATGAATCTTCTGATTTACTCATAGCAAGCAAATGGTGAAGACCAGAACACCTATTAGAAAGTTGCAGAACCTTTCATTACACAATGATTAAAGGAGTTTTCCAAGACTCTAATATTGAAGACCTACCTACAAGATAGGTCATGAATTAGATTGATAGGGGTTTGCTACTCTGGACCTCCACTGATCAGCTGTTTAAAGAGGTCATGAAGCTTGCCTTCCCTTAGGCATGTGATGTCATGTTCATCAGTCACATGACCTGAGAGTGGCACAATCCCATTCATGTGAATAGGACTGAGCTGCTATACCAGGCACAATCGCTATATAATGTTTGACACTGTGTCTGGTACACAGTGAAGAGGCCACGGAGCTCAGAGAATCACCACTGCCTCTTCAATCAGCTTATATCGATGGGGGTCCCGAGCACCAGACCCTCACAATCAGATATTGATGACCTATCAAAAGGCTTATAAACTAGAGGGTGCCAGGTCCTAGTTTCACAGCGGTAAATAAAGCAAATACTCTGAGCATTATTTGATGTTAATAAGACCCTTATTTCCGTATTTCCCTTCCTCAGCTTCACTGATCAAAGTCTCCTAATTAAGAAAGATTAATCTGGGAGAATGTGAGAGCCGCTGCCCAGAAGATGTGCTCATAATACCAGATCCATCTCATGTGCCTCCTATAAACCGTGTAGGATTAAAGATAATAAGAAGTGTGTGCTTTTTAAGGACGCTCTGCCTCACAGCTCCCAGAGAAAACACTGGCCTGATAGAGGGCAATTACTGGAAAACCTACAAAGTTAGCCATTTTGGGGAGCAGCTCCCTCTCTTGTTGTGGGGGCCGCTACACAGTGATGTAGAGACCTAGATAAGCTACGCCAGTGACTACTGACACTATATGGAACAGTTTTCCCCTTTAATTGGGGCTTCTATGGATGTCCCAATTACAGTGAAAAAGTGTAAGATTAAAAAAGTGGCAATATGAATGTCCCCCAGATGTCTGATATGACATCACGGGAGACATAGATATTAAAAATGGTTAATAAAAATAAGTTAAAAAAATACTTAACACAATAAAAGAAAATGTTAAAAAAAGAAAACGACCCTTTGCTGACAACAACATAGACTGTCATCAGATCTGCCTTGTAATCTGAGACTATGCAAATTTTAAAAATGAAGAACTATAAATTTAGAAAAACTTTTTTCAGCTTTCTGTACACATAATCCATACTAAAACGAAAAAAAATAATGAGGAAACATATTAAAATATAACCCTATGGGCTTATTCAGATGGGCGTATATCAGTCGGGTTTTCACGCCTGGCCAATATATGCTGCCCCTCGCTGCAGGGGGAGGAGGCAGGATGGGACAGGAGCTAGTGCACTGAGCTCCTGCCCCCTCTCCGCCCTCTCTCTGCCCCTCACCATTGTTTGAAAAATGTTAGGGGCGGACAGGGGTGGAGGTAAGTTCCGTCAAGCCCCCCCATTGCAAACAGAGGCGAGGGGTGGAGAGGGGGTGGGAGCTCAGTGCACTAGCTCCTGGCCCATTCCGCCTCCTCCCCTTGCAGAGAAGGGCAGCGTATGTCGGCCAGGCGTGAAAACCCGTCCGACCTACGCCTGTCTGAATAAGCCCTATATGTCATGAAAAAAAAAATGCAGCAAAAATAATATTATTAGCGTCATATGGGTAAAATCACTAAAAAGTGTCTGTCCCTTTAGCGCCGAAACACTTTGGTCCTTAAGGGTTAAGTCTGTCTCTCTAGGTTTGCATTGTCTAACTATTAGACAGTACAGTCTGCTCCAGTATATTTTCCATGAATTTTTAGTACATGTTGCTAATTTCTGCCATATTTAGTCTTAAATAACTGCAAACTGAAATTCCACATTGCTACTGCTGAATGTGATTGAGCTTGTATCTCTGTATGATAGATGCTATTTCTATAGGCGGGAGGTTGTAGCAGTCTGTACATCTGCTGAGCTAGGGCTCATTAGTCAGATTTTATAAATGATCAGTCCAGTATATGGGTTCTGGCATCCCCATGCATGACTTCCATTCACCTCTATTTGTTTAGCCTGGAGGTGACCCCTAAGAAGAGAACGTCTTCTGGGAGCTCCTCATGATGTCACTTGTAGGATAATTGTGCTCATTATCATTATTCTTGGGATCTACTTGGCAGGTATCTGAGACATAAATATGTTCTACATGCTGCAGTCCCATCACCTCTCACATGATTTACTGCCGAGAATCACAGAAACGTGTCCCAACAACAGCAACTTACAAGCCATCTAATTTGTCTTCTCTATGTGCTCATAGATCTGCTGCAACAAAGGGAAAACCTATGTGTCCTCATAGACCTCAACTCAGGTTGTACAAATACGCTGGATATAATACCATAAGGTTATTCATGGCATTTCTAAAAAAAAGTGACCACTAGGTGTCAGTGTTTTGGTCCTTTGCAGTTGTATAAAATGTTAGCCCAATATGGAGATTGGCTATAGAGGGCCCAATTCTGTTCCAATTCATTTTACTGAGCGGTAAGAAGCAATATTTAACTGACCTTTGGTCTTGATGACACTGTCCATATATATTCAGCCTGACTTGTGGTGTTTTCTTCCATTTTTTCAACATATTTTTGGCAAATTGTATAAAATAAACAAAAATTAAAAGCAGTATTGTGACTATGTATAAGCCTAAATCCGGGTAAAGGGTTAATTCATATACTGTGTCATACACCATCCCCAGTAGCTCCTAAGTGAAGCATTACTCAGCATATCACAGTAGATTTTACATAAAGAATACCTGCAATGAACATAGGACAGCAGGGTAGACTGCATAGATTTGCAGCCGCGGCTCTGTTAGGACTCTGAATATGTCAAAGTGGGTTTTCTCCACAACCTTTTGTTAGTGTATGGCATCAGATTTGATTTACAGGACTACTACAGGGGAATTGTGAACTGAAAACATGGTGGAGCTCTCCTAGTAGATGGTCTATGGCAGTGATGGCGAACCTTTTAGAGACCGAGTGCCCAAACTGCAACCCAAAACCCACATATTTATCGCAAAGTGCCAACCCATCAGGGGGCGGGGCTTATCATGACGTATGATTTTACCCCCGTCGTGCTAAAAAGGACAGGGACGCTTCAAAATAAACCAGGTGCAGATTTTGACTGCTTTTTGGATGCGGAAATACTGCAGAATGTCCTCAGTGGAAATTTCACAGCAGCCTCCAGTATACTAGCGACATCCCACAGTCGCCTCCAGTATACTAGCGACATCCCACAGTGGCCCCCAGTATACTAGAGACATCCCACAGCGGCCCCCAGTATACTAGCGACATCCCACAGCGGCCCCCAGTATAATAACGACATCCCACAGCAGCCTCCAGTATAATAGCGTCACTCCACAGCGGCCCCCAGTGTAGTAGTGACACCCCACATTGGCTCCCAGTGTAGTAGTGACACCCAACAGTGGACCCCAGAATAATAGTGACAGCCCACAGCGACCCCCAGTATAATAGCGACATCCCACAGCAGCCCCCAGTATCACAGCAGCCCCCAGTATAATAGCGACACCCAGTGTAGTAGTGACACCCCACAGTGGCTCCCAGTGTAGTAGTGACACCCCCTAGCTTACCCCAGTGGCACCCCAGAGTAGCCCCCAGAATAATAGTGACACCCCACAGCGGCCCCCAGTGTAATAGTGACACTCCACAGTGGCCCCAAATGTAATAGTGGCGCCCCCCTTCCCCGAAACCCATATACTTACCCCCTCCTTCTCTTGGAAGCTCCGCTCCTCTTCTGCACAGCATTGCTGCTGGCACTGATCCCGGTGCACACTGTAACGTCAGTATGCTGCCGGACGCCTCCTCCCCTGCTCTCGCAGAACCAAGTAGTAGGAGACGTCGGGGGAGGGGGCAGGAGGAGGATCCCGGCTGCACACTGACATCACAGTGTGCACACTGACGTCACTGACGCTGGGATCAGCGCTGCTAGCAGCGCAGCTGAGTGAATGCCGGCAGAGAAGCCACGGCCCCTGTCGGTATTCACTAATGTGGTGAGCAGCCGATGGCGGCGCGTGCCAGCAGGGAGGGCCCTACATGCCGCCCCTAGCATGTGTGCCATAGGTTCGCCACCACTGGTCAATGGCGAACTGTAGTAATAATAATATTGCTGAGAATTCCCCAGAGGATTGGTGAGTGGTGGTGGCCACACTATGGCAGCCTGCAGACGGCCGGGTCAGATCCCGCTGCGAGAATTCTCGCAGCGGGATGTGGACCCATGCCTCTGCAGTGAGCAGTATGGCTCACCTTCTTCTGCGTCTTCTCCTTTCTGTGATGTGCTGTCTGCCGCCCAGCCGGCGCAGAGCGGAGCCGATGCGTCGGGAGTGACATTTCTGTGAGACCCGCACAAAAAAATATAACATGCCGCGATTTGTTTTCCGCGTGTGTTTTCAATCCTATACAGGTGGGCAAGGGCGGAAGTTCTTCCGCCCGTGTGCAGAGGGCCTATAAAACGGGTGAGGTAGCAAGTGCAAAAATGATGCAAAAACACTGGCGCTAGGTGCAACTTTCCTTTTTCGAGACTAAAATTGTAAAGTGAACCTGACTCCTTAACTTATTGAAAACGAGCAAATATAATGTGCTTTGAGGCAACATGCCTTTTTCTCAGGTAAACACTTGACTGCGCAGCATATGAGGAGCAGGCCCTCAGCCGAGGAGACAGCAGGGTAGAGAGATAACCTTGTCACAGGGGTTCTACCATCTTCTCCCCTAAGGGTAGCTCGGGACCCAACCCTGTTACTGCAGGGAAAGATCCCAAAAGCGTGGCTAACTGTAGTCCTGTTGTCACTCATGACACTACCGTTACTTTGTCTGCTGCAGATCCCTTTGGTGAAATAAAGTAGTCCACAAGCAGAAAAGTATTTTCAAAAACAAAACCGGGAATGGGCGGTCTTGCTGCTTTTACTCAACTCTTGAAAATGGAGATCAATAAAACAGCCTTGGAACAAAAACAACTTGCAGTGTTGGCGCAGTGAGGGTTCTCAGGGCATTTGTATAATCCACAGGCTAAGTTATCTGTTAGATTTCTCTCCCGGCAAACTCTCTCTCCACTACCATTCACTCACTCTGTCCTCTCTAAGCAGGGGGTACCTGTGCTGTATACCCACACGTTTCCATCATGTCCAGGCTTTCACTCTCTTTAGAGATGGAGGCTATAGGTAGTCTCTCTGCAGGGCTGGGCCCAGGTGGGAACGGCAAACCACCTCTCGGACTCCTCCATGTCTCCACTCTTCTTTCTATTACCAACTCCACTGACTGACTCTAGACAATGGTCTCACCACACATACATCAAGTGGACACAAACCAACTGACAGCTAGATGCATAGATACATTTGCCAGACAACCTCAGACATGAGCAGACATTAACCCTTTCATGCCTGAAAACATCCTATACACTTAAAGGGGTTGTCCTGCGAATGGAAGTTAATCTATGCACATCTGTATGGCCATATCCATGCACTTTGTAATATACATTGTGCATGAAATATGTGCCATACAGAAGTTCTTTACTTACCTCCAGGGGTGCCCCCCCCCACCCCCATGTTGACGACTCCGTTGTCCTGGCTCCGACCAACGATCCTCTTCTGGCTGCTTCAACAGTCGCGCCTGCGCAGAAGGAGTCTTCTTCCTCATGGACGAGCCTCTGTAGCGTGCTCGCGCGGTTCAGGTCGTCTGCACATGCGCAGACGACCTGTTACGTCACGTGAGCGTGCCGAGTGCCCATTTGTCTACTGGCCACGGAGAAGAGAAGCAGCAGGAGTGGGAGCAGACGACCGGATGACCAGACCACCAGACCCAGGTGCCTTACCCGGAGCAGTCACCAGGTAATTGGGGGGGGGGGGGTAAGTGAGCGCACGTAGCAGAAGAACACCCGCGGTGCACCATGGGAGAAGACCCACGGTGCACCATGGGAGAAGACCCACAGCGCCATCTTTAAAATGAAAATTCTCCAACTGAAGAAAGGCTGCCCTAGGTTAGTGTGCAGCATGTTTGAAAAAGGTTTTAATGTATATTTTATGCCCTTTTCCCGCGGGACAACCCCTTTAAATCTGACTCTACATTCAAAACAGTAGTACAAGACATACATATAACATACTCCCTAAAGTGATGGAGGGGGCCCTAACTCGGGGCCACTAAAATTGTGTACAACTTTAGCTAGAAGTGAAGGCATACCGTACGTGGTGTCTCCATGAGGAGCAGGGTACTATGCCTTCACTTCTAGCTAAAGTTGTACACAGTGCAGCATTTATCAGACAAGAGGCATGATGCTGCGAAATAGGTTATACTTACTGGTTTTGATAAATTAATGAGTCGGGTTCACTTCTGAGCTCTCTCAGTTATCTTGAAAAAAGAAAGTTGCTCCTAGGCCCAGTGTTTTTGCATCATCTCACTGGGAAAGTGGGGGAAAGGTTTAGAGAGAAAAGAAAAAACTGCAATAGAATCAGTAGGGTAGTGGCTACTAAACTATGCAGCCAGCCCCACAGATCGAAGAACTTGACAGGCCCTCTTTAAATTGCACATTTAATGGTTGGTTGTGTCATGATCAGTGGATGTAGATATATAGTGACACACACACTGGTTGGACTTTGGGGCAAATCCTTAGATGACACCTGAAGTACACCAGTCCTTACCCTTTATCCCCACCATTCTGGAGGGGAGATGGGAAAGTAGTCAAAGATAGCCAAAGTCAGAAAACAGAATCAGAATGAACTAGTAACACTTTGGGCGAGGCCAAAAAGACTTCAACACTCAGGAACCATCCATAGTGAAAAGATGCCTAATACAACCAGGTATGGCAGTGAATTGACAATATATATAAAAAAAAGAACCAGCTCACCCGCCCACTCCTAATTCACAGGAGGGCACAGACTTGTTTGACTATCCATATAAGCAAGCAACTTTGAAAGAGACCCAGAAAAATATTAAAAATCCACTTTATTTCATAAATATTAAAAAATGAAAGATGACCACCACTACAAAACCCCACTGATGCGTTCCTGGCACACAACTGTTCCCTTAGTCATATCATAGGTGAACCACCAACTCGCTGTTTAAAAAGCAAACATAATTACTGGAGATGAGCGAGCACGCTCGATAAAGCAGTTACTTTCAGTCTCTAAATGTCATCATTTTTTAGACAGATTTGTGAAGAAGCAAACCCGAAAAGTGGCAAAAATCTACACCTGCTCATTGAAAGTGTAGATTTTATTTTGTGACACAGTCCCAAATGTACAAATTTTCTAAGGAGAAGGGCACTTTTTTAATACACTTGGCTTTATTCCTTTCTATCTTCTTAGAGTAGCTTAAGATATAGCAGTTTTAGTACATGAGGGCTATTGTATTTTAGAAAGTTGCAGAACATCTCATTACCTTTTTTGATAACCATTACATTATGTGGATCATTGCAGATTTTGTTATTGTTATATTTTGTCCTGCCTTTAGAGGAGCTAATAGTTACTTAGTCACCCTTTGTATCTGTAAACCCAGGAATCTACAGTGTAACGCACTAATCAGATTTCAGTGTAATTTCTGTCCTCGGGGCCTAAAGCAATTGGTGTTTGTTATAATTAATTTTATCAAAACAAGTCATTGTAATGATCTTTGGAAACGAGGCTGATTACACTTCATTTACATTCATCTCTTCTTGGAAATCCTGATGATACATAACAACCAGATCTCATTATGATGAATTTACATTAAATAATAAAGGTCCAACTGAACAAGCGGGAACTTCCTATTATTAATGACATCGGACCTTAAGATGATTCTTCCGTTGCTCTTATTCTTCCACTTCCTTCAGAAGGCTCACAGTAATTATAAAGAGGCCATTCCTGATAATTATGTGTTTGTGAATCAGATTAAGCTACATTCCCCTTCTTACAGTCTCAGCTGATTTGGTTACAGTTATTAAAACATTGTATCTGTCTCAAGGAAGAGGTGACACAAAAATGTCTTATTATCAGCATTCAGAACTGGGTGGCAGCCGCCACACAGCTCAGAGAGGAGACGCCGGGAGCGGGTGAGCCGCAGGGCTGTGCAGGGGCACGGGTCCTCATCCCGCTGCAAGAATTCTCGCAGCGGGATCCCACCCGGCTGTCTGCAGGCAGTCTATAGCAGATAGAGATATCTAGAGATGTGGAGTCATTGTACACCACCCAACTACTGGAACAAGATTGCGACAAATTTTATGACTTTTTAAAAAGCCGCATGTCATAAATGTCTCTAAATCCTCGGCCAAGCAGCAAGTTATGCCCACTTTTCTATGAAGTATCTTTGAAAAGTTAATGCCTGAGCTCACCATCAGAGCTCCAGGCTCTACCACTTTTGTTATTTTATCTGAATGTGTGTGTGTTGGATGCAGGTCTCATATCTAGGCAGCAAAGACACCGCTCTGCTTATGCTACTATGCGCTGCCTAGAGACCTTGATAGAATGAAAGGGATCTGAAAAAAGCTCTATGTAGCCTAGAACTCTATTTCTTTTTTGATAGACTAGTCCCAGGCTACTATATATCTATAGAGCTTATTATATGAACAAGTTGCAGACCGCTATTATTTCGCTATTTAGCGACCTTGTTCAAAGATTGGATGATGAACTAAGTATGGGTCCTGAATAATCCCCTACTTTCTAGTTCTGATCCCATTTCAATTCTTTGAGGTTAGTTGATGTGCAGTATTTCTCTATAAATCAGTATATCTCCTGCACATCTCCTAACTAGCCTGCATGACCACACCAACAAAAATCTGACAGAGATTATATAACCCTCTATGTCCCAATACACGATTGTGGTACTTTCTCAAAATCTGGCAGAAAGTAATTAACCCTTCGTGTCCCAAAACACGATTGTGGTACTTTCTCAAAATCTGACAAAGTATTTAACCCTTCGTGTCCCAAAACACGATTGTGGCACATTCTCTTAACTCTTTGTGTCCCAAAACAAGATTGTGGCACTTTCTCAAAATTTGACAAAGTATTTAACCCTTCGTGTCTCAAAACACGATTGTGGTACTCTCTCTCTCTTTCTCTTGAGTTTTCAACTCAATGAACCTGTCATATCGTATGGCATAACTCATACAATTGCTCCTGATGAACTACCAACAATCCTAGTAGGGAAACGCGTTGAGCAGTAATTATTCCTGAGCAAGTAATCATATTTCTACGAGCAGTAATTATTCCTGAGCAGTAATCACCCTTTCACATAAAGAGAGGTCATCCATTCTTCTCTCTTGAGTTATGAGTTGTATATTGAGCTATACTTATACTAAAGAGAGCTTACCGTTCTTTCCAAATGATATGGACTGATACTACTCTGAGCCAAATACTTGAGGCACTTTTATGGTTTCCCCAAATCATATTATTGGCTAAGTAACTATCAAATCCTGTGATCATCAACCTATCCGAATGTGACCACTTTGTTACAGACGGTCGCTATACTGATGCGTGACACTTTTCTTATAGTTTATAGGTACTGGGGCCCCACTTTAGTGACCATTGGATTAATTAATCGCAAGTGACGACTAAACCAGTGCGATCTCCATAGGTTTTTTGAGCAATTTTGCTCCAGTACCAAAGTGTTTTTAGACTTATATCTGATACCCGTGGTTCTACTCATTAAATTACGGACTATCTGATGCATCACTAGCGACTCTTCAGTCTCGTCTTTACCATAGCCTAGGTGGGGTGATTCTAATAACTCCAATTACCCACCTATCTGTAATATTCTCTGTCTTTATGTTTGTCTTGTTCTTAGCCCAAGTCATTATTTTATGTTAGTCTTGAATAAAAGTTATATTTTAGTCTGTCTGTCACTGTGAAGGGCTCCAATTTGATTTAGTCAGACAAAGTTCTGCCCCTGTGATTCTCTCATCTTTGAAAAGTGGAATGAGAGGTGGAACATTTTTTGCACAAATTAAGAATAATATTTTTCTAAATTGATTTGCACCAACAACAAGTGTGTGACATAATGCCAGTAATAAATGTGCCCTATTGTCCTTTTAATTAGTATTAAATAATCGTCAAAGTGTCATGGTAACTGGGGTTAGAAAACAGCTGCAGCTTAACCATACTAAAGGTTTATTCCAACGTGCGTATATCGGCCGGCTTTTCATGCCCGGCCAATATAATCTGTCCCTCTCTGCAGGGAAAGGAGGCGGGCGGGACGGATGCAGTGCACTGAGCTCCCGACATTCTCCGCCCTCTCTCCACCCCTCAGCACTGTTTGCAATAGGAGGGCAGGACAGGGGTGGGGCTAAGTTCCACCCCCTTCAACTGCAAATAGTGTTGAGGGCGGAGAGTTGGTGGGAGCTCAGTGCACTGCTCCCCGCCCATCCGGCCTCCTCCCCCTGCGGAGAGGGACAGCGTATATCGGCCGGGCGTAAAAACTCGGTCGATATACGCACTTCGGAATAAGCCCTAACTGTCACATTGAAATTGGAAAAACCCTCCCAAAAATGTCACTTTTTTTTATAATGAATTTTAAATTTGTGTTTGGTAAATATACTTGATGCAAAAGTCAGTCGCCTAAAGTGTGTTTTTAACCTCTTAACTAATTTTAGCCTTAAGAACCAGTAAATAATTTCTTCTTTCGGTTTCCAGCGGGCATTACTTTTTTCCTATTTCGTCAGTGTTGCTGTATGAGCCCTTTTTTTGTGGGACGAGTTCTAATCTTTATAGGAGCCAATTTCAGGTACATATAATGTACTGAATGACTTCTAGTTTTTACTGGGTGCAATAGAAAAAAAATTGTTTCACGATTGTTTTTTGGGATTTATTTTCATGGCATTAACCATGTGGTATAAATATTATGTTACCTTTAAGGGTCAGAATGCTTATGACAACACAAATTTTTTTCTGTTTTACTACTTTTGCACAATATAAACAATAACAAAAAGACTTTTTATTTGAAACCAGGCCTGTTTTTGAGAAGTGAGATGATCAGAAAACAGCTATTTTGTCTTTTTTTCTTTAACAGGATTTACAGTGCCAAAAAAAAAAAGCTATATTTTTTAGGATGTTATGGATGTGATATCGATTATGTGTATTCCGGATATTGGGTAAAAATTATCAAAGTTTGCCTAACATTTCTACTTATTGTTATTATTCCAAAAGTCCATCTAAATTGTTAAACTGAACTCCAGTACCTTTTATTGCCGTCCTCCTCCACCGCTGCTTTCCAGTCAGCTTCAGATTGCCACATTGTTATTTAAGATGCTAACTGGGAAGTACAAAAACTACATCTCCCACAATGCCCCCCTGCCAGTTACTGACCAGTGCGCATTCCCAACTGTACAATTGTGCCAGCAGTACAGAAGAATGGAAGGCACTGGGCACGCCTGGCCAGTACAACAGCGGAGCAGACGGGTCATAACCATTGGATACAATGGGGAACTAAGGAGTGAGACCGGAGCTGAAGCCACATCTCTGCGGCTTTGTAACACACGTTATAACATTATATAGCCTGTAGATCCTGCTGACCCCATCCATTCCTTGGGAAAGCTGGTGAGTCCTGCTGAGTCCGCTCATTCCTAGGGAAAGCCTGTGAGTCCTGTGGGCCCTGACCACTCACAGTGATTGAGAGCTGTACATCTATAGACAAAGCCTGTGAGTCCTGTAAATCCCACCCACATATAGTGATTGACTGCTAACCTAATAGGAGTTCCTAACATTCAGAGCTGTCAATCATTCTGTGTGAGCAGGATTTACAAACTTTCTATATATGTCCAAGAATTTTCACTTGTCATATGACCTTTCTCCCTGAGCTTAGTTGTGAAATGGCTGTGTGCACCCAACGACTGCTACCTGTGTAGGGAATGGACCGCTATTTAGTAGTGTGGAAAAACAGTTGTTATGGAGATACATATAATAATAAAGTAAAAAACGTACAAAGACTGTGACTGCAGGGGGGACAAAGTTTCAGACAGGAGCTCATACACATGATATGGGAGTGAGAAGGTTCCTTCTTTGATTGGCATTGTCCTTTCAATCTCTAAAGATGAACTTTCTTCGAGTACAACCGCCTTTTCCTCTCTTGTTATATTGATTGATACAAATAATTCTCAGCTTGTTTGGGGCAGGCGACACATCAGCACTTTTGAAGATGTTAGAGCAATATGACTTGACAGGTATGGCAAAAAGTCACAGCATGACAAATACCCTCACACGGTGAAAGTTACATTACTGGAGGCGTGTTCCTTCATCAGATAGAGCGAAGCAGAGACAGTTAGTGGTGGCAGCCTAATTCTATAGAGAAATTAAGAAATTCATTACATTGGAAATTCATCAAATATACCAAACACACCAAGAAACGGGCAGGAGACAGTGACACCGGTGCCAGGTGTATGTTGGTAGGGGTCATCTATAACTCTGGGGGCATATAAAGGATACATTTGAATTTGAAAGTTCATTAAAGGAAACCCATCACCAACGAACAGCAACTAAGTTATGGTGATGTTTGGTAAGGTGATGGGAAGCCGGGGGATATGTTTTATTTTTTATATTCACCCACTCTCCCATTCTTGCGGTGTCCGCTAGTGAAGTCCACATGCGGTCTAAAAATCTGACTCTTTGCAGACTTTGCACATGCACTACATAGTATAGTATAATATAGTATGGTATAGTAGAAAAAATACATCCTCTGTCACCATAACTTAGTTTATGGTACTGTTTCTTTTTAAAGGGCCACTCCTTGTGCAGATAGTTTAAAATATTAAGTTTGATGTTTGGTGATTCGGCCGGGGAAGTGAATGGGAAGCTGCCAGGTGGGTGGAGTCAGTTTAGAGAAATGAGGCAGTATGTTCTATGGAAGTGCAGTTATTTTGAGGCAGAGTTGCCCAAAGGAAACAATTTGTGTAGTTGTGAGCCAACAGATGCAAAGTGCTCAAAATGGAAGGCCTCTACTGATCAAAGCATGCCCAACTCCAACAAGTGGGGACCTAGTTCCACCCAACCTGTTGTGATGGTGGTCTTGCCGTATCATATGTTAAAGACCATTCGCACATCTCAGAAGCCGTACTTCTAATCCACAGATGGAGCCTACAGACTGTTATATCTCCCTGCCCAAAGAGGTAGACCTGAACCGTCCATTGCCTTGTTAATAGTTGAGAGTAAAGTTGATGGTTTGGGATATTAATCTAACCTCCAACATGTTTACACAGGGGAACTTTTTATTTTCCCTGGATGAAATTACGATAGAAAGTATATTGGGGGGGATAACATACTTATTAGAAATGAGCGAGCATACTCGTCCGAGCTTCGAGTATTAGGGTGCTCGAGATGCTTGTTACTTGAGACGAGCACCACGCGGTACTCGTCTCGATTAAACAAGCACTGACCATTGAATACAATACAGCCGGCTCCATTGAAAGCAATGGGCTGCCGGCGATCGCGGGATGAATTGTCGGGAAGGGCTTAAATATATAAGCCCTTCCCTGCAATTCATCCAGAAATGTGTAAAAATAAAAAAAAATATATACTCACCTTGTACCGGCAGAACAATGTTAGCCCATTGAATTCAATGGAGCTGAATGTCATTCATGAATGAATTAATGAATGGGTGAATGAGTGCTGCCTCTGATTGGCTCAGGCCCTGCGCTGAGCCAATCAGAGGCAGCACTCACTCACCCATTCATGCGCGGGGATCTCACTCTTGCCACTATTGTGGCTTAATAGTGGGACCTGGGAGCTTGAGATGCAGCCCAACATGTAGCTCCTCACCTGCCCTATCCATTTCTGTGTCGTTTCCATCACTTTCTTGGGTTTTGCAGATTTTCACAAATGAAAACCTTAGCGAGCATCGGTCATATACAAAAATGCTCGAGTCACCCATTGACTTCAATGGGGTTCGTTACTCGAAACGAACTGTCGAGCATCACTGAAAGTTCGACTCGAGTAACGAGCACTCGAGCATTTTGGTGCTCGCTCATCTCTAATACTTATCAATCACTACATTGAGATTTAATCTCAGCTAGGCTCCAGTCCCAAGTGGCATTCACTGTGACTAGCTGTATATTCCAGAGTCTGCTCTGTGGCTTGAAGTTACTTTCTCTATTCATCTCTATGACAGACACAATATAACTCACAGAAATGAATAGAGAAACATAGCAGATGCTGCAGCATATAGGCAGTCATAGTGGAGCTCGCAAGGAGCAGAACAGACCCGAAATCTCGTCAATGCAAGTCAGTAAGTATCATATCTTCCCAATATGCTCTGTATGGTAATTGCACCTTGGGGAAACAATAAAAGGTTTGCCTGGAGTTGCCCTTTAATGCAAATAGCTCACTTTGGGGCGTGTCATCCTGGTGTCCCCTCCTTCAAGTGCCTCCAGCTTCCTGCATCATACAAAGTGAGGCTGCAGTCAAAATGTTATGCTTCCCTATTAAAACTTTATTACTAACTCTTGTAGTTAGTACCAGTGGCTCCCCCTACACCCAGCTCCCATGGCAATTGTCCCCACCTACACTACTGTTACGATTGTGGTTTGGAACAACCCAAGGGTCATGTTGCCATTCTCATGTATGTTGTTGTTAATCATAAAGTATCATATATCCAAAGCTAGACCTAGGTTGGCATGAGCCAGTACCAGGAAACATTTAGATTTTCCCAAGGGGTCCCTTTTCAAGAGATTAAAAAAACTATGTGCATTCCCAGTAACTATAAAGAAAGGGGTCTGCATAGCCAAGAGATTCAGCAATAGCCATACAACATCCTCAAGTCTTCTCTGACAGATATTTTTACAGTCGTATTTATATTCATTATATAATTACTGAATAGCTATGCTTGCTGTAAATGAATAGAATTCTTGTTTATGTTTAAAGTTAAAGCCCATTAGTAGCTTATTAGCTATATTGGCATGTAAATGAGCCTCAATTCCCTGTATGAAGATAACAGCGGGTAGCCTGATTTCTGCATACAGCCCCTTTGTTCTCCCATGGGACTGCAGCTGAAAACAATGTTATTAGTGCTCCCCATGGAGTGCAGTCCCTGCTATCAGCTCACCGGCCAAATGATGAATTTTAAACTGAACTAAAAATCATTGTTTGGACAAAAGGCAAGCGATGGTAGCGTGTAAATGGGGCTTAAGACTCTTAGGCGCAACTCGCCTTGCACAGCACACGGACATCCCATCTGTTTGCTGTGCGAAGTGCGAGACGCCGCATGGTGCAAGTCCTATTTTTGCGCAGGAATTGCACCGAACTGCCCCGTGTGAATGGAGCCTATGGGTGCATAAAATACAAAGTAAGTACGCATGTTACATGCATATTTGCTGTGTACTGCATGTAACATGTGGAACAATACGTGCGTAATATGTATCCAAAATACACTTGTGTGAGTGAGCCCTTAGGATACAGGCTGACATTGCGGTAACCTCGATGTGACTGCAACCCTACCCTCCCATGGCAGCCAATGGTCGCACGATTTTGCTGACAATGCCAACCAGACTGTGCAGCTATTGGCTGCTGCGGGTGGGCAAAGTTACGGCCACGTTGCGGTTACCACAATGTCAGCTCATGCCCTAAATGTAGAGCATGCTAGATCTCATTTTCTGTCTTGCGACTTTGGTCCCCAGTGCTGGAGCAGAATTTATTTTACAGCATAAGAGCTAATGGGCAGAAGGGGGTTCACGGACGAAGTAACTGGTGACGTCAAGTTCAGTCTGCAGATACATGGAGACTTTTGTACTTAATAATTCTCATGGTGCTTACATATTAGCAAAAATCCATTCAGTAATTGTCATTCACAGAGACTGATTCCAATAATCAACCATTGAGAAGTTCTTGTCTTGGTTCCTCGAGTCTGGTAATTATCAGATGGCGCCCGGTTAATCTTTTTTTCGGGGGTTTGTATCTGCGCTGTCTGCATCCTGGCTCGCCTGATAATTACAATCTTGACACCTCCATAGGCAGAAAAACAATAGCACGTTATAATAAGACGCAAAACTCAACAAATTAAAACAATAACTAAGAAAACGGCCGGCACTTATTGACAAGACGACGCTTCTATAATCCTCCGATTTACACGATTAACTTAATTTAAAGCTGACAATTGAACAGAATTCATTTATGGAAATCAGATTGTGCAACTTAATATTCATCCATAATTTATTCCATAACCGAGGGCCACGGGGAGAAGATGAGATTCTGTCAGACTCACTTTGAATGTTTAGCTTTTCAATAATTACAGAGACTTGTGAAGCCGCCATGACAATGGAGACTGTGCGGAAGGAGCGATACTGAGCGGCAGAGAGCCAGAGATTTGTGTCGCTGATAAACAGACAAAATACTTAATTCTTTTAATTTCTATATCTGAAAATGAACCAATTTATATTCAGAGCGTTGCTGCACAACGCTTTGTCTCTGCAATGATTGGACTCCTGAGTTCATGTAATTTGCATTTCACTTGTACGGTAGAAAGTCTTGGAGATGTTGCACGGTGGGATCTTCCTTGAGTCTGGCGACAGAACATCTTCTCCAGATCATAGACAGGGAAGGACTCCAGCGCGGGTGATTGTGCCCACCCTACCTTCCCTCCCGATGCATCTCAAGGGTATCTAAAGCCAATAAACAAAGAAAATGCTACTTCCGCTTCACGTCACGCACCGGTCATTCGACCATCATCCTCTAGTAGCTTGAGACCAGGTAGTATTGTAATAAATGAATAATCTACTTTGTAGTAACTGTAGGATGGATCCACATAAGCATGTAAGAAACTTTGTATACTGGGCAGCAGCATAACTATAGAGGATGCAGGGGATGTGGTTGCACCCGGGCCCAGGAGCCTTAGTAGGCCCATGAGGCCTCTCTTCTCCATATTAAGAGCCTAGTACTATGAATAAAGCATTACAGTTTGGGCCCCATTACAGGTTTTGCAGTGGGGCTCAGGAGCTTCAAGTTACACCTCTGATCACTGGTCCAAGGGCGTAACTATAGGGGGTGCAGGGGATGCGGTTGCACCCAGGTCCAGGAGCCTTAGGGGGCCCCTAAGGCCTCTCTTCTCCATATTGGGAGCCAAATACTATTAAAAAAAAAGCATTATAGTTGGGGGGCCCTGTTACAGATTTTGCATCGGGGCCCAGAAGCTTCATGATACGCCTCTGACTGAGCCTCATGTATCAAATCTGTCTTTGTTGCCCATACAAACAATGACAACAGTGATTTCATTTTACGTCGGTAGTATAAGAAATCTATGCTGTGACTGGGTGCTAAGGGCAAGAAAGACATTTTCATTTAGCGTACTTTCAAATGTGGTGGATTTTGGTGGATCAGCAATGATCCATATGGAGCTTGATAAGTAGCAGACAAGTCAGTAACTGGATTGTACAAATGAGACCTCCAGAGTGTAACAGGCAATGAGATGAGGGGGCAGGCATGAAAAAATGTTTTTGCGGGAGTGACCCTTTAAAAACACATGATTTGTCTTTGCATAGTGCACAACGGACAACTGCACACACAATCTGGAACAAGTACAATATGAAACCATAAGAATGGAACAAGAACTCCTCCCCAGCAATGCTTATTGCGCAGCCATATTTTCATATACAGGTGTGAATGAGCTCTAAGTCTGGAGGAAGGAGTCCGGCTACAATATTGCAGGATCACAAAGATAGATGAGTTATGGTCATTATGCAGAGTTGCTTGTATAGACATGGCTTTGCTCATTTAAAGGGGCATAGTATGGCTTTTAATAGACATAAATACATACAGAATGTCCCTTAGGCCCATTTCAGATGAGAGTACTGTAACATGTATGTACTACGGATCAGTATTAGAGATATGTTACAGATCACACTGCAACTGTATGTCATCAGTTTTTGCCTCTGTATATTTTATTTTCTACTAGGCAAATACTGATCTGTATTTGCCCAAAAGAAAATAATAGCAATATGACAAAAATGGCAAAAATGGGTGTGCCTAGGTGCATGAAGGTGCAGGGGATGCGCCGAATACACAAAGAGGCACGCGCCAAACAAGGAGCTAAAATACGTTCGTCTGAAGGCCGCTTTAAGACTCGGTGAAGATTTTGCTGGTTTCGGCTTCCTACCTCTTGGTTGGGTTTTTTTGCTTCGCAGTCATCTTTCAGCCTCCTAGATGCATAGGCAATAAATAAGGAGAACGACAAGTAAATGTTCACCTGAAAGATCTTCCAGCTACACCGAATATTTGTAATCATTTACTCGCAGATTTCTTAGAATTGATATTGTTCTGGATTCATCAGGAAAGTGCCTGTAAACTTTGCGGCGGAATAATAATGCGGCTCGTGTTCAATCCTTCCCTAATCAAACTATTTGTCATCTGACTCCGGTTATTGAGCTGACTCATCCACAAGCTGCAAAACTACAAAATCTGCATAAAAAATGTTTGCATAAACAAGTTTGTTCTGTGCGGCGCATTGTGTGAGACCGCACTATCTGCTCCCAGAGAGCATCTCAGCAATTATTATGGTTTTCACTACATATTTTAAGATAATTTACATTTGCATTAATTTGTAAGGGTCCTGCATTTCCCTAAACCCCTCCGTCATAGGGCACTGTGAGGATTTCTAATACGCAGCCACTGCTGGCACCAATCACTGAGATATGAGGGAAGGAAAGCAACAATGGATGCACATTTAGTCAATAGGGACAGCTAGACATTACTAACTCGTGCTCCTTCTGGTTCTTCGTTGCTTCTTATAAAGCAACTTGATGTGTTTTCATAATGAACATTAGAGGGATGCAACATCCTATGCCTGTCTGTCACAACTAAGTAGGCCAACCTTGGTAGGGTTCAGACATATTATATGAGGGGCTGCTGATAAGTCTTTGGCTTTTTTGTTCTTTTTTTTGTTTCTATGGTAACGATTGTTACATCACATGAAAGCCTTATGTGTCTAATATATGTTTTCAAAATTTTGTGTTTGTAGCTTATGGCAACAGTGATCTAGGCACGCGGGAAAACAAAATGGCGGAGTCTAAGGCGATATTCACAGCAAATGAGAGCAGAGGAGTGATAAAATTCTTGTTTCTGCAAGGAAAGTCCGCGAAGGATATTCATGGTGATATGTCGCAGACATTGGGGGATCAATGCCCTTCATATTCTACAGTTAAGAACTGGGTTGCCAAATTTAAAATGGGCCACTTCAGCACCAATGATGAGAAACATCCTGGACGACCGAGAGAGGTTGTTGTTCCGGAGATCGTCGATGCTGTGCACAACCTCATACTGGAGAATCGGCCAATTTCAGCTAAAGGAATAGCAGACATCATGGGGATTTCTTGTGAACGCGTTTGTGTCATAATCCATGAACATTTGAACATGAAGAAGCTATCTGCAAAGTGGGTCCCCAAATGGTTGACAACAGATCAGACAAGCATGCGACTAAAGACTTCCCGGTCCATTTGTCAGAGTTTCTGGATTGAAAAGAACTTTCTGGATCGACTGGTCACTATGGATGAGACCTGGATTTATTTGTATAATCCTGAAACCAAGGAGCAGTCAAAAGAGTGGAGGCACAGTGGTTCTCCTCGCCCAAAGAAGTTCAGGGTGCAAAAATCAGCCACTAAGGTGATGGCGTCTGTGTTCTGGGATAAGGAGGGCATGATGCTAGTGGACTACCTTCAAAATGGTTCTACCATCAATGCAAGGTATTACATTGAACTTTTGGACCTATTGAAGACAGCTCTGAAGGCCAGATGGCGCGACAAGCTGTCTAAAGGAATCTTGTTCCTGCAAGACAATGCCTCCGCTCACACTGCACAAGTGACCACGGCAGAACTGGTGGAGCTAGACTTCCAGCTGGTTGACCACCCACCTTATTCACCAGATCTAGCTCCCTCCGACTATGATCTGTTTCCAAACCTGAAGAAACACCTCAAGGGTACCAAATTTCACACCATTTCTGATGCCATGGCTGCTACGGATGACTGGTTTGAGGCACAACCGAAATCCTTCTTTTTACAAGGCTTACAGAATGTGGAATACTGATGTAAGAAGTGTGTTGGCATCAGTGGAGAGTATGTGGAATAAATGTAAAGTTTCATCTTCCTATCTTGTTTCTTTCTGGGTAAAGCCAAAGACTTATCAGCAGGCCCTCGTATATGTAACAGGGGTTCAATACCTATGGGGACTCACCAAAAAATAAGCTTCCTAATAATGGTTATTACATGAATACTATTACTAATATAAAAGGAAAACATTATAAATAGTATACAAGGAAGACAACGATGAGCAGTACAGTATATAAAATAGAATATGTTGACTAGAAGTAATGGGATGAAACTGAAAGTGAGGAGACACAAATTAGATATTAGAAAAAACTTTCTGACAGTGAGGGTGATCAATGAGTGGAACAGGTTACCACAGGAAGTTGTGAGTTCCCCTTCAATGGAAGTCTTCAAACAAAGGCTGGACAAATATCTATCTGGGACGATTTAGTGATCCTGCACTGAGCAGGGGGTTGGACCCGATGACCCTGAAGGTCCCTTCCAACTCTACCAGTCTATGAGACTAATATACAGTACTAGGTCAAACATGATGAATAATCCTCATGACCTGTAAGAGAGTTTCTCCCGGATAACAGAGAAATTGCTGTTTCAAATGGATAACTTTATTAACCAGTGTCACAACTACATAGATTGCTCATCCTATAAGGATCTGTTTTTTTGACCATTGTGGGAGTTCACACCAAATGAGGTCCAGCCAAACTGACTTTTGGCTCAATGTACATCCTATTGGTCTCTAAAAGCTAATCTTTGCCACAGCCTGCTGCACCAATCTGCATACAGGGTTGTACCAGGCATTTGGAAGAGTAATTACCCTGCCCCTTCGGGGGTCATAATAGCTATTGTGTCACTATTTTTCACTGAATATACCTCTCTTGGCTGTAAGTGTGCAACATGCACATTGCATAATACTCTGCATAACACAGAAGTACAGCCCCCAAACCAAAGGGTTGCAAATGCAGTTCTAGTCCAAGTCGTTATTATTGGGGTATCTCTTCTTTGACCCTTTAGTGATCAAGTGCTGTAAATATACGGCACATGGTGATAGGCTTTTAACCCGCATAATAGTAAATACATGGTGCAGGTTTAAAGCTCCAGTAATATAGCAAGAGCGGGTCCGATGCTAGGCTGTCTACTGACAGTGAGCACCTAATGTAACAACCGAGAGCAGAGAAACGTCCATTCCCGACTGTTTAACCCTTTTCATGCCGCAATAGTGATTGTGGCATGGAAGCTAGTGACAGGGAAGGAGGTTTACCCTGTCACCCATTGGCACCCTGCAATGCGATTACGAGGTGTGGATGGCTTACCATGGCAGCAGAAGGCCTGACAAAGGTATCTCAGACTATCTGACCCTGCCTCTGGCAAGGTCTGATTAGCTGAGAGCATATGCATAGTATAGTGCATTCCAGTACTATGCTAGCGATCAAACCATTGCATCTTCAAATTCCCTTAACAGACTAAAAAAATAGTGTCAAAAGAAAGCTCAATAAAGTTTATTTTAAAAAGCCACTGTAAATAAAACAAATTCATTTACCCACAAAACAATTTATAAATATATTAAAAATATACATGTAATAGCAATCACTAACCTTGTAACGTCCCAAGCAATTAGAAAAAAGTCAGAATTGCTATTTTTGTCCATTTGCTCTGCAAAAAAATGCAATCACAAGCAATCAAAAAGTCACATGTACCCCAAAATGGTACTAATGAAAAGTACAACTCTTCATGCAAAAAAACAAGACCCGACATAGCTCCAGAGGTAGAAAATGTAAAAAGTTATAAGTCTTGGAATTTGGCATTGAAAATGCAATTTTTATTTCTATAAAAAAGTATTTTTATTTTGTGAAAGCAGTAACAAACTTAAAATATCTACATAACTTTGGTATCATTGTAATCATATTAACCCAAAGAATGAAGGAAAAAGGATTTTAGAGCTCCAGGAAGATAATTTGCATATTCCTGATGCATTTTGGGAAGAGTACAAAGTCAGTGTGAGCGGGACGATTGCTGGGTCCAGGTGGTTGGATGACATCACCAGACCATGCGGCCTGAAGCGCACACATTTTTGCACTTCGTAACATTTTCTAGGTTAAATACCATTATGAGAATTCTTGACTGTTGGAAGTGGACATCAACTAACTATGCGCAACAAGGAAAAAGTGAGCTGCAAAGTATGCTATATGTTTACAGACCAACCAGAGGAAAAGCCAAATGCAAACTTGTGTCTCTACTGGAGTAAAAGGTGCATAGTCTTCAGGAGAGAATAGCTACATTGAAACTTATTAGGGAAAATGAGGATTTTCTTGACAGTGCAGAAATGACTCTTCAGAATATTGAAGGATAAGAAATTTTCAGTGTGCCTGCAGAATGTGACCCAAAGAAGCAGGAGGATCAGGAGTCAGCCAGCACCCATACTGCTCAGGAACCGGTACCAGGCTCTCCTGCAGAAGAGTAATAAAGGGGTACATCAAGAAATGACTCTACCCACAAAGAACTGTGTAGTGAGCACACAGAGTCCTCTTGAAAGGAGAAAAGGAAGTGCTGTCGTGAAGAAGAAAAGGAGAGCGATGGTTATGAGGGATTCTCTATTGAGAGGAACAGAGGCCGCTGTCTGTAGACCTGACATAACCTCACGAGAGTTGTGCTGTCTTCCAGGTGCACAAATCAAAGATGTGTTTGATAGGCTGTCAAGACTTTTCAGTCTACAGATCACCACCCATTCCTACTAATACATGTAGGAACAAATGACACTGCAAAACAGCACCTTGCACCTATCTGCAGATACTTTGAAGACCACGGTAAGAAGGTGAAGGAACTAGGAGTACAGGGGGTCTTCTCATCCATCCTCCCAGTGAATGGCCATGGAATAAAAAGATGGAACAGGATTCTAGAGGTGAACAACTGGCTACGCCGATGGTGCCGTCAGCAAGGATTTAGATTTCTAGACCATGCAGTGAATTACCTATATTATGGACTCCTAACTAGAGATGAGCGAACGTACTCGTAACGAGTACTTACGCACCCGAGTACCGCCATTTTCGAGTACTGCAGTACTCGGGCGTAAAGATTCGGGGGGCGCCGTGGCGGCACGGGGGGTAGCAGTGGGGAGTGTGGGGGAGAGGGAGAGAGAGAGGGCTCCCCCCTGTTCCCCGCTGCTCCCCCCGCACCGTCGTGCCTCTCCCCGCCCCCCGGCGACCCCCGAATCTTTACGCCCGAGTACTGAAGTACTCGAAAATGGCGGTACTCGGGTGCGTAAGTACTCGTTTCGAGTACGTTCGCTCATCTCTACTCCTAACTAGAGACGGATTACACCTTAAAAAAACAGGTAAGCATATATTTGGTGGGCGCCTTGCTTCACTCATCAGGAGAGACAACTTTATGTTCCAAAAGATAGAAGAAAGAACAAGGGGATTTGCTATCTTGCACCTAATTCTTACCAACAAGGAGACAATGGTTGAGGAAGTAAGGGTGGCTGGGACCTTAGGAGGCCGTGATCACGATATCCTTGAATTTTGGATAAAAAGGGGAGGAAGACCTGAGAGGACTCAGACTTCAAGGTTGGATTTCAGAGAGGCAGATTTTAATAAACTCAGAAAGAGGATATAAAGTATCCAATGGTTGGATGTTCTTAAGGACTGAAATGTCCAAGAAGGATGGGAAATTTTGCTAAATGAGATTTTTAAAAGCACAATTGTTAACAATCCCTAAAAGAAGGAAGAAAGGGAAGCATTTAAAGAGACCAGGATGAACGAACACAGAACTTACATGTATGCTAAAAAGAAAAAAATAAATGTTATCAAATGGATAGCCCTTAGAAGAGCTGCATATCATCTGCAGAGAAATAGAGCATGCTGCATTTTTTTCAATCTGCCCTAGACTTTTATGGCAGCTTTCTGCATAAGACGTAGAAATATAGGGCAAGTTCGATTTTTGTATCGCATACAGGACTTACACGCAAGAAACATGCTCATGAGAAAGAATCCAATGAAATCAATGGGTTCGCTTTGTCATGTTTTGCGGGTGTGAGTTTCACACATACAAAAACGTGCACAAACACGTTTATCTGTTTAAGAGGAATTGAGCTGAGCAACAGCACATGTGCAAAAGACTTTGTTACACTACAACTCCAATGCCAAAAAAGTTGGGACGCTGTGTAAAATGTAAATAAATGTTAAGAAAAAAAGAATGCGATGATTTGTAATCTCATATAACCATATTTTATTCCCAATAGACCATAGCACACATATCAGGAGGTGACAGTGAGACCTTTTTACATTTCATTTAAAAAAAATTAACTCATTTAGAAACTGATGGCAGCAACACATCTCAAAAAAGTTGGGCCAGGGCCATGGCTACCATTGTGTAGCTCTTCTTTCTACAACAGTCTTCTTTATATCAGTCTGTAGATATCTGGGAAGTGAGGAGACCAATTGCTGGAGTTTTGGGAGCGGAATGTTGTCCCATTCGTGTCTGATATAGGATTCTAGCTGCTCAGCAGTCCTCGGTCTTTGGCGGATTTTCCATTGCACCAAATGTTTTCTAGTGCTAAAGTTCTGGACGGCAGGAAGACCAGTTCAGCCCCCAGACTCTTCTTCTGTGAAGCCATGCTATTGTGATGGATGCAGTATGTGGTTTAACATTGTCTTGCTGAAATATGCAAGGCCTTCCCTGAAAGAGACGTCTAGATGGGAGCATAGATTGTTCTAAAATCTCTTTATACTGCTTATTCACATGAGCAATATATGATTTTTGTGTGATGTGATTTCGCACTAAACTCGCACAAATATGAAATCCATGCTATTGAATGGATTTATTCACATGGGCAATTGTTTCCTTGCCCCATTGCGGCAAAGAAGAAAAATCTCAGTATGTTCTATCTTTGGGTATTCCCTTTCCAATGGGACCTCAATAGACATCACGTGACACTCTCATGCTGTGCGATGTGCTTGCGAGTGCAATGTTTCCCATTGAAGTCAATGGAAAATGCTTGCGATCCTGGCATGCACGTGAGGATTGCAATTTCACAGAAGTGATGTGTTAGGGAATTCAATGTTCCGTCAATATGCTGTGAGGCTCCAAATCAAAGGCTGTTATGGCGGCCGCCATGAGAAAGCTATGAAACACAGAGATCAGGCCTGTGTCTAGAAGCAATCTGACTTTATTGTGTACATTGACTTAGTCTTATACAGAAAATAGTAGGCGTATCAGTAGGTTAGTGTTACAGAGGTTGACCTGTTTTACAGGTACATAATTTTGTCTTCTCTATAAACAATGCTTTATTTGTTTGTATGTAGACATCGTGTCTGGTACCCTGATTATCATCACACTCTACATTCTAATCACATGCCCTACCTAGACAGCAGTAAGAAACAAAGCATTCCATACAACCTTTTGATCAGTGTAACGAGATAAACAAGATCTTGGAGACATGATGGACACTTAAGATTACACCTCTACATAATGTAATTAAGTACTAGCCTAAATGTACAAGCATTTTAGCAGAGCTTTTTATAGGACACAGAATAGAGTGTACAATTTAGGCCTACAGCCTCCGGAAACGTATAAAGATACATACATATATAAATTAATATGTTCATAACCCTCACAGATGTGATTTTTAATCAAAACCACTTCACTTCGCAATGAAAATTGTACGTTGGCGAGCGCAATATCAGGCCAAGTTTCTCGGCCCGATATTGCGCTCTCCTGTGTGAATGTGGCCTCAACACTGATAGTACCTTTCAAGATGCATAAGGTGCTAAGATGCAGGCTTTTGAACTATGCATTGATAACAAACTGGATGATTCCTCTCCTCTTGTCTGCAAGACATGCCATCCGTGGTTTCCAAAAGAAATCTCACATTTTTATTCATCTGGCCACAGAACAGTTTTTCAATTTTGCCTCAGTCCATTATAAATGAGCCTTGCAAGGCCCAGGGAAGATGCTGGCATTTTTGTATTATGTTCATATATGGCTTCCTCTTTGTATCATACAGCTTTAACTTGTATTTGTGGATTGCACAGTGAGCTGTGTTCACAGACAATAATTTCTGGAAGTATTCCTGAGTTCATGCAGTGATTTGCATTACAGAATCATGCCTGTTTTTAATGCAGTGCCATCTGAGGTTCTGTAGATTTCGAGCATCCGATATTGATCATCAGCTTTGTCCTTTGTGCATATGAATTTCTCCAGATTCTCTGAATGTTTTCATGGTATAATGTACTGTAGATGGTGGGATATTCAAAGTCTTTGCAATTTTACATTGAAGAACATTGTTCTCTGGGAACAATACTCCGGCAGAATTCTGACAGCAGCCCTGGATGGGACAGGAGAATATGATGTGTACAAAATAAGTAAAGCAAAGGATTCATAAACATGGCAGTTTTTTCTTCAAACTTACATGTAAATTTATGCTAAAATGCTGTAAAACAGCTCAAATCTGAAATGTTCAGTAATATTCAGAGAATCTGGTTGCATATATGAGACTATATATCAAGAATAAGTAAATATTCCAGTAACCAGGGAGAGATTCATCTAAATGTTAGTTGCCTACTGGAAATAAGGGAGATGGAACACTACAACTGCAGCACCACCTATTGGAAGGTAGCATTCCTGTAAGTCAATGTTAGACTCTTTATACAAGCCTTGTAACAATGACTGGGAATTGAAAGCCTATGCTACAGAGGTATTCCATCTCCCTTATTTGCATATTAGCCAGAGGAGCATGAATGGCCTTATAAGTCTCCACACTCACTTACCTTCTAGGTGCTCTCCCTCAGAAGAAAAGATAGCATTTCTTGCCTACTGGAAACCCATTGGATCCTCTTTACTCCCAACCACGGACTCCATCATTCACCTGAGCATTGCTTCCTCTGGATGGGGAGGAAAGAAAGACGTGTGTAGAGAAGGTGTAATTGTCAGCACAATCCTTGCATTTCCTGCACAAACTCACATGATGAATGGCTGTCATTATGTGTGGCTTTCCAGCACCCCAGTCATGAGTAATTGGGGTCACAATACAACTAAAAATCTCTTAAAGGAAGACAAAGTAATTAAATTATCAAATAATTACCCACCAAAATAATTTCTTATAAAAATAATTACTTTTATGTAAATCTTACATATAAAAAATGTCATATAAGGCAAATGGAGTGACAAAACCCCATGTAAGCATCCCACTACCATGAGCATGCAATTTCTCTCAGAACACCACTACTATCAGCACATTGCAACTGCAATCATGTCCCTTCTGTTAGCACTCCACTACTGTAAACCCACCACTACAGCAAGCAGGCCATTACATTCAGCAAACCATCATTGGAGGTACAGCACTACCATAAGGACACCAGTACTATGACCACACAATCACTGTCATCTTGCCACTTTACAGTAATAGTGTGCAGACACTTGACCCGGGTATACCAGAGTCGTTACCAGCTGTAGCCTCCGGACCTCATTCTTCCAATTACTAACCCCACACCCATTACATCCTGAATAATGACTAATACTTATTAGTTTTTTGGACAATTTGGCCACAGCAGCCAGCAAATAAGTTAACATAAATTAACCAAATTTAACCAGAAAACTCATTAATTAATATTCGCGATCCACCAAAAGAGGGGAGGTCTTTGGAGAGCAAAAATCTGTCACCTCACCATTTAAAGGGACATATCCCAATTGCCTCCAGCCACACTCCAACTGATTCAGAGACACCACTAGCCTTTGTTGTTGTTGTTAGCCATTTAGTCATTCACGACCCTCGGCGACCCTAAAGGCTCCCTCCCTCCATGTTTTTTAAGGCTATAAACTCCATCATCTCTGCAGGGACCCCCCCTATCAGAGCCAAGAAGCAAAAGACCCAATACAAACCAGCCAATGAAAGGGGGAAGGTGGCTATTCACACCCTGCCTCCCCCCGCAACCAATTTTATAACCGACTCCAAGCACCCCCCCTACCCACCAACTGCTGCCATGACAATGTCAGTAACTTCCCAACAGCCATGCCTCCCCCACCCCACATTATTCAACATTTACCATTGACCATTTTACCCCTATTTAATGAAACATTCGTAGGGCAGGAGGGTGGGACTTCCTTGTTCTTTTGCTTCTGTCTTCTTCTCCTTTGATGTCTCCAAAGGTTTTTCCTGCACTTTTGTAACTACTTCCATCCACCTTCTAACTCACCCTTCTTGGCTTACTGTTAACTAGAGTTGAACGAACGTACTCTGGTGAGTTTGATGCTCATTCGAGTATTAGCGTACTCGATGGTGCTCGTTACTCGAACGAGCATCAAATCGCGCTCGAACCCGCCCCAGCTTTAGGCTCCTCCCCGCTATGACGTGCCTGTTTTGGCCCCTCCCTGCCACGATGCAGCGCGCGTCATTTGAAAATTTTTGGTCTGGCAGGAAGGGGAAGGGGAAGGGGGAGAGAGAGAGAGAGAGAGAGAGAGAGAGGGGGGGAGAGAGAGAGAGAAACACGAAGCAAGAAAAAAAAAAAGTTTGGGACCCTGCGTCCCACATACAAAAATGCTTGAGTCTCCCATTGTAGTCAATGGGGTTCGTTACTCGAGTAGAGCTCTCAAATTTTACGAAAAGCTCGACTCGAATAACGCGGACCTGAGCATTTGGGTGCTCGCTCATCTCCACTGTTAACCCTTTCCTTCCCAATTCCCTGTTAACCCTGTCATGTGGGCCTCCACCCACGGCCTTGCAGGCCTATATTACCATCCTTAATATTGGGATGTTGAGAATAGTGGCGTGATGAAAATAATGGTGTGTTCATGGCCTTTACTGTCAGCACAACACTAATCTAAGCACACCACCACTGTAAATATGCCATTACTGTCAGCAGGCCACAACTGTAAGCACAGCACTACTGGATATCCACCACTATAATAAACATGGCCCTACACTTGTTGATCTCAGATCAAAACTCTGGTTCAACTGGCTCCGAAAGAAATATAATGTCCATTCTCTACTATGGGTGATGGAGTGGGTGATGAGCGGAAGGAAGGCCATAAGATGTCCACATCCCCTACCAGATCATATAAACAGTGCTTATTCTTATGGATAAACCTGCGAGATCCAGAAATATTGAACGATGGTTTCTCCTAACAGACTTTGGAGGATATTATGTCCGCCCCCTTATAATTGTTACTGTATATTAGTCTGAGAGTATTTACAAGGACCGTGTCTCTAGGGCTGACGTGAGGTTTTTGGTCAGTTTAGGAGAAATATGGAAATGTTCTCATAATGAATTGGTTTTGTTCCATGCTACCTGCGGATAAGTGAAATGACTGTTACCCAGAGAACCTGATCTATATCCATCAAGATGTCATCTGTGTTATGAGGCCGCTGCGGGATCCAGGGGACGACGGCTCTGGGTATTTTCATTATTTTATTGCTAATTACCAAGTAAAACGTTATAAACAGAGGGAGGATTATGGGATTAACCCTGTGTTATCCATGGAGATAAGAACAGCAACTGAGCTAGTATCAAATAACCGCCTAGACAGACATATATGTATATGTTACAGGCAATGTGTGAAAAGTTGGCCCTCTATAGAATGCCTAGGCAATCTGTAGAAGGTGGGAGGTTTTTAGGCAAAGTACAAAATATGTGTTTTATTTAATTATGCTATATACTTTCTCTAGGCATTGTATACAGAACAACAAGTACAAAGTATGAAAAGGGAATCCTGCAAAGGCCTTTATTGAAAGAAAAAAAAAAGACATGAAAATGCATCAGGAAATACAAAACTAAAGTACGGGACTTTCTTACTGAACAGTGCTTGCATCTCAAAGTCCTTTGGGAATGGGACCTCACGAAGGCGAGTATGCCCTCCCTTGTCTCTCCCTATTTCTTTTGAAGCAGTTTCGACCAGTGGAGGTGAGAAGCTGGATGGGTTTCAACTTCTGTCCTAGCAAGCCCTGGCAGCAGACGTGGCACCGCTGGGAGACATAGGTCCGTGTTTGGGCAGATGGACAGCAGCACATAGAGCACTGAAGGCCAATTTACACCAGCAGATGATCACTCAAAGATCGCTCAAACAAGAGTTTGAGTGACAGCTTTGAGCGATCATTTTGCATAAACTATTAAGTAGCTACTCAGCTACTTAATAGCATATTAGTGTGCAAATGAAGCTTTCACTGAATGCAGTTAATAGCTTGAGGCTCTTATCTGCGCTCAGATCCTATGTTCTCCGGGGAAACACTGCTATCAGCACTCCCCATGAAGAACTGCTGATAAGAGTGAATGACGATTTTTAGGTTAGACTGAATTTAACGATCAGCTAGCAGTGCCTGAAAAGCGCACAATGGGTGCACATTTACACGCACCGATAATCGCTAAAAGGATCGCTGATTAGCAATTTTTTTTGCGATCATCAGCTGGTGTAAATGGGCCTTAAATGAACCAAAGAGGACCCACGCCTTAATACTCAGCGTCATGCTGACAGACGAAGAGCCAAGCCTGTCCAGTCTTATATGTAGCCAGCCTGCAGGTTCTGTGGTCTCTGTAGTCTGGATGGTCTGTCAGCATGAGTGCAGTGGAGTAACGAGACTACTGGGGGCCCGGGCTGGCGCTGTCAGTAGTAACTGACTGTGGGATTGTAGTAGTGCACCTTAGAGGAGGAGGAGGGATGGATTGTGAGACATTGGAAGACGATGACGGGGGTTGGCTTGTGGAAAATTGGAAAAAGATGAAGGAGGTTGCATTGTGGGGCATTGGAAGAAGATTGTTGGACTGATAGTGTGAAGGGTGGAATCATATCTTTTGGTGTAGAGAAAAGATGGGATGCCCACTGGGAGGGGGAGCCCAGTCCACTGCTGGCAGGAGTATTTTATACCTTGCCAGTTTACCTTTTGGCATTAAATATAATACCTAGGTAATATGTGAAATATTTATCATTTCATACTTTGACATCCCATTTTGGGTATTTTATAGATTGCCTAGGAATTCTTTACGGTGACTCATTTCAAACATTGCCTGTAAGATAGATAGATAGACAGACAGTGTGTATATGTATACATAGTATGGATATAAAGTAACAGAATTCCAAGACAGCGGAAACTTGTCAAGAGAAACTTCAAATCTTTATTCCATCATCCTTAAAATGCTACACGTTCCAGCAGCACAGAGCCTTTCTCAAGCAAGGATTCAAGGCATATAACAGGTACAAGCATGTCGAAGTGGTGCATGGGGACACAACATCAATTCCTAGTATACATGTCTATATGTGATTCTTTTGGTAAAGTTGTATGTCATTTTTAGAAATGTGAAGGAAAGCCCCTTCCCCACAATTGTAGGGTTGCTGTCTGATTTGAATTTTCATTGGATTGGATATAAGAATAGAATAGAGGTGAGCGAGCATACTCGCTAAGGACAATTACTCGAGCGAGCATTGTCCTTAGCGAGTACCTGCCCACTCGGAAGAAAAGATTCAAGTGCCGGCAGGGGCGAGGAGCGTTGGGGGAGAGCAGGGGGGAACGGAGGGGAGATCTCTCTCTCCCTCTCTCCCCCCCCCCCCCTCCGTTACCCCCTGCTCACTCCTGCAACTCACCACTCACCCGTGCCGGCACCCGAACCTTTTCTTCCGAGCGGGCAGGTACTCACTAAGGACAATACTCGCTCGATCAATTGTCCTTAGCGAGTATGCTCGCTCATCTCTAGAATAGTACTTACTATAATTGTAATTTTTAAAGAGTTGATTCCAAAATGTATCTGGTTATAGTTTTTGGACAAAGCATAGCTTTGAAAACAGACGTTTAAAATTTCCCACACCGCATGTTATGGTTGGTCAAATGGTCCAGTGGGTGGGCCGCACCATCTCTGCTGCCTTGAGTTTATTCCATAAATTTGCCCCTCTTTGCTTCTGTGATATGGATGATGTCTCCAATGCCATTCACAAGACAATCGAAATCTCGCACGTGCGCCAGGAGATCAGAAACTGATGCATGTGCAGATGAAGGAGACAAATCTTCCTGCTCTATTGTCAGCAGCTAGTGCATTACCTCTGCAACTCCTGTCTGTGATTGTCATCTGGGCAGCATACCCCATGCAGTTCAGATCTCATACAGTAATATATATTCTGTGCAGACACTGAGTCAGCAGAGGAAATAGGGCGATGTGAGCTTAATACTCAGAATAAAATTGCAGAATAGAGAATGCAGCTCTTGAGGTCACTGGAGTAAAAGGCACGGATAAGTACAAGGTGTACAAGAAAAAGTATTTGCATATTTACCCGACATCATATGCAACTCATATCTAGAAGTGATCTGTAATACGAGACGGGAAGCTGCACTTTTTATATTATCCTATATCTGAAGAATTATTAGCTCAGTTCCTAGGCGGAATTAAAAGAATATATCTCAGAGAGACGAGCAAAATTCTGTCTGAGATAATAAATGTGCGCATCCTTAGCAAAACACTATCAAGTCAGAAAACATTAGACCATGCTGACTCTGCGCCTCTCACTTATTTCCAGGGGTGCAAATCTCCTTCTCAAATCAAAGACCTTTCTTAAGAAATGAAATAAGATGCTATCCCAGTGAGATGCGGTAATGGGCTCTCTGAAGTTTTATACTATGTCACTGTGACACATAGTCTCTTCAGCGCGGTCAGAGAACATTCAAATCAAACCAAATAATCTTGGTATGAAATATGGATATGAAGCTTCGTATCCCAGGATCGGGCACTAGTTCTATGCAGACCTTGGATTTTTGCACCCCTGACAACCACACCATGCACAGTCTACAATCAGACCCTCCTTCTAGCTACACTGACCCTGACAATGCCAGAAATAATATCCACAAATGGAGCTAGTCACTGCGCCCCCTTTCAAGAAAAATTATCATGATGTCCAAAATAGTCTAGCTACAATGCTCTGTGACAGTGGTAGCCTAAGTGTCCCAATAATGCTAGCCAAAGTAGCTCTACAAAAAGTCTAGTATCACCAAGAGTTGCAGTCATTATGTCTTCACAGCAATGCCAGGCATAGTGCCATAGCACCAGCTCCTTGAATATGTCATCCATGGATACCAACATTCATGCAAGCCGTAGTGTCCCCCTAGGTGTTAGGTAGTTTAATATGCCCATAGACCTCCTTCGCTCTCTCACATTGACTGCTTACAGTGCACAGCTCATCACACATTCCTGAGTGTTTTGGCAAAAACAGCTCAACTCTTCCTGACCATGTGGTTGTGTCTGCTATTGTAGTTTAGCTCAGTCATGGGAATTCCAGACACAGCAGTGGACAAGAGTATTTTTTTAGGGAAAAAGGCAGATTCTTCTGACCTCATGCATTGCCATTGATTCAATTGTAGTGGCCCAGAGGGTCATCCAGAAAAGCCACACATTCATTGTCCTGTCTCACCTGCCAATGTGCTTTAAGAAGGCATAGGAGGCGCCTTATGTCAGAGAAACCCTGTTTCTCCCCTTTCTAAGCTAAAAGCTTGACAACAGCTGGCTACTTATTGGCTGTCATGTCATGCCTCCACTGATTGGTCAGGGGGTTTGGTTAGAGAGCAAGGATAGTAAAGCAGCCATTTTAGCTCGAGTTTCAACACCTGCATAATCTACTTCCAGTAGCTCAACAGATAACTAGATCTGTGGGAATTCATACTGAAGAAGATTTCGAGAGAGAAAGAGAGAGAGAGAGAGAGAGAGAGTTGAAGAGGAAATTGTGTTTAAAAGTGAATCAACTCTACTGCATAACATTTTGTTCTGCTATCATTTTGCAAGGCTGTAATTGTGAATTGTACTGTCTTTTAGCTACTTTAAATACTGAAGTAAACTGTGCACTTCCGGTTTGCTAACAAAACAGTTACCAGGACTTGTGTCAAATTATTTCCCGCCATTGACTACTGTAGTCCCTGATGAAGTGCTGGCGTCACATGACAAACCACCGTTCATCATAACAGTAACACTGTGTTCATTTTGTGCCACTGTCCTGCAACTGAGTAGGACACCTTTGCCGCCATTGTGGGAGAGATTGAGGAGGCACCCGTGACTTCCATCTTGCAATTCTGATGCCTGGGGGTCAAATATTGAAAACACCAGTGAAAAGGCCCTGATGACGGGGCCTATAGGTACAACAGGTAGTATGAGAGAGAGTGTCATCACTGTGGCTTTGACAGCAGGATGATCCAGACTTCTGTGGACTCCTGGTGGGGGAAGGCTGCCAATTCCAGGTTAGCCGGATCTGATCAAAGCCAGTACCGCCATGAGACATTCATAAGCGCTAGAGATAAGCGAGCATACTCGCTTAGGACAATTGCTCGATCGAGCATTGTCCTTAGTGAGTACCTGCGCACTCGGAAGAAAAGGTTCGGTTGCCGACGCGGCGCGGGTGAGAGGTGAGTTGCGGCAGTGAGCAGAGGGGAGCGGGGGGGGGGGGGGGGAGAGGGAGAGATCTCCCCTCCGTTCCTCCCCGCTCTACCCCGCCGCTCCCTGCCCGCTACCGGCAGCCGAATCTTTTCTTCCGAGCGGGCAGGTACTCGCTAAGAGCAATGCTCGATCGAGTAATTGCCCTTAGCGAGTATGCTCGCTCATCTCTAATAAGCACGGTTTCCTCACCAAAAACTGTTTGATGTGGACACCATAAAGCGACAATAGATTCAGGAGACCAAGCAAATTAAACGTCTCAATTAAAACTTATTAGGCAGAGTCTTTCTTAAGATGCTTTTAATGTTAATACATAAAATAAACTTCTTACGTGGGAAATGCCAAAAAAAATTACCATCGAAGTCGACAATAATATTTGATTGGTTAAAGTGTCTTTAAACCACTGCAATAAACAACACTGTGTACATGTAATAGTTTAATAAAAGAATATAGAACACTTCATAGACACTACAAAAGTGACAACACTGTACACAGTTTAGTCTTCCTTCATGAACTCATCCAGCGGGGTTTGTCTTCCTTTATTTTCAAACAAATTCACTGTTTAGTTCTCCAGTGCCTACAGGCTTGTCATTACGGTGTACAGAAGTTAACGCAAACTATGTAGTGACCTTAAGTATGGCACTACAGGAAAGCACTTGGCTCCAAGTTAAGATCCACAGTCCTAACTGCTGTCAGGGTGTGTTGCTGGGATCTGTAGTACTAAGGATCCTAGCAGCACAGCTTCACAGGTTGGGGTTAATTGAGCTGGCTGGGTGTGGTATTCTCCAGCAGCCAATCCCTTTTAATCTGCAGCACATAAGAACCAGCATCTCTAAGTAGTTGATGCTGGTCTTTGTACTGTTTGGATATATCTGTGTTGTTCCCACTCAGAGCGGTGTTTGCATGTAGGTCTGTTGTGTTTCTCTGCTTCCCAAAGACGGTTTGGACACCTATAGTCCTTGTCTATATCATATGCAGACCACCTTTTTCCTTCCCCTGACAGGTGCGTTCCCTCCAAACGTCTATGTCTCGTCTGCGTGTCAGTTGGTGGATTCCTGACACAGTTCCCAATGTCAGCTCAGTGGCTGACTGTCTATCCCCCTGGTATGAGGACAATATTAGACTTGCTGTGGTGTTTCATCTGTGCACATGTGAGCTCTGGGTGGAGTCCATGTTGTATGCACTACCTGTTGTAGTCTGGTGCGAGCAGTCCTGTGCAGTGCTCACTCTGTCTCTGTTTGTGGTGTTAACAGGTTCTATGTGTTGCAGCTTGCTATGTGATTTGTGTCCTGTTGTCTGTACGGTACAGCTTGCTGTGTGACTTGTGTTCTGTTGTCTGTGCTGTTGCAGCTTGCGGTGTGAACTGTCTGGTGCTGCTCGACTCCTGGTTAGTGTAGGGACTAGCGGTATAACCAGGAGCCATGAAGTAGCCCGCTAGCTTCCATATTTTGATCAAAATGTCAACTAATGCCTGGTATTTATATTCAGCTTTACTATATTATATTAATGTTTGTATTTTGGCTGTAGTATGCTGTGTTTTCTGGCTCTGTGTGTCTTCTTGTTCTGTCCACTTGTCCCTGTCCTGTGGCATTTTATGTGTCCTGTTCTGGTGGTAGTTCCTAGGAGCAGCTAGGGCCCAGATCCGAAGACCGCTGGGCTGCCCTTTATTGCAGCGATGTCCCCGCTTAGGTAGGGCCATGTCATCCTTCCTGTAGTTCAGGGCCAATTGTCTGAAACGTGTATGTGTATTCTTTGGTCACGATTGTGTGGGCCCAATGCTTACTTGCCCACATGGTCGTAACAACTGCTTTTTCTTGAGAAGAGGTGGTGAGTTAATTAGGAGATCTGGCCAGGACAGAGTTAAATTAGTGTAATCATGGCACTCCAGGACAAAAGCTTGAGAACCTTGAATGCTAGGTACTCGCCAACAGGACCTTCTGCTCCCATTGGTTTACCTGACCTAGAAGGTGAAAGAAGGCCAAGGGGCTCTGTAAAACATAGCAACACTTTAAGAAATGCACATGTTGTAAATATGGATTGCATTGGTAAATAAAATTGGTCCAAAATGTTTTATATGGGAAAATGTTCCGGCTAGAACCTACAAAATGCCACTACTTAAGCGGAAAAATTAAGCAAAAACATTGTAGGTGGAAAAAAATTGCACTAATCGTGTGGCAAAACAGCAGGACCAAGACAAATCGACTTCTTCGGTGGGAAAATATCTCATGCGGGAACTTCTAAGCAGAAATATGACCTGAAGGTTGCAAGTTCAATCCCCACGTGGTTTAGGTTCAATATTTCAATGTTGACTCAGCCTTCCATCTTTCCAAGGTCGGTAAAATGAGTATCCAGCTTGGTGGTGGTGGTGGAGGGGTAATAAATAAATTACCTGAAAGCGCTGCGGAATAAGTTGGCGCTATAAAGATAATGAGATTTATTTATAGGCTTCATATTGTGGAGATGTTTTTTTGCTAGCATGTGTACAGTTAAGTGAACGGTTACCTGATACTACGAGACACAGTATTATTCTTTGTTAATGGGCTTCATTTAATTGATATCTATTCAAGCATAGTGAACTTCAGTTCTCTTATTAATACAGTGTGATATATACTATATGGACAAAAGTATTTGGACACTGCATGGTTTTCAGAACATGTACTTTATTATTCTATTTAGTAACATGTCGCCCTCCTTTTGCTTGTATTACAGCGGTAACACGTCGGCATACTTTTCACAAGTTCTCTGTAAGTCTGCGCAGGAATATTTGCCATTCCTCGTGCCAGGCTGTGAGAAGAGATGGTTGTGCAGATGGGTGTGGGTGGCGGTGTCGTACCCGTCACTCCAGTTCGCCCCACAAGGGCTCGATCGGATGAATGAATAATTATTACAAAATGAGTAGCTTTTTATTTTACCCAGGCCCTTCCCAGCATGCCGTTCGGCAAACTTCATATTTGCTGGTTTTCTCCAGTGTCCAAATACTTTTGTCCATATAGTCTATGTAAGGGTGCAACAGATCACCTGCTGCTAACAGTATAGTTGTGAGATGTGACAAGGCTTGAGACAGAGACCTCGTCACATCTCACTTCTGCAGAAAGACGTGGCCCTAAAGGATGGTCAGTTATTTGCAATCGGGTGACTCGCTGTGGCCCAGTCCGAGATATCTATTCTATTGTAATGGATGAGAAGGCACTTTGGAGTAGAGGCACTATATGCCAAAGAAACGTCTGCGCCAAACAGTAGCATGTGATGGAGAAGTACTCTTATAGAAGTACTGATGCACCTACAGTGCACTCAGTCTGTGATGTCATTGCAGGAAGCTATGAAAATGTTGTAAGTCGAGTGATGCAGATAATAGTTATAAGTACAAGTTCAAAGTGCCTTGTCGTACGAGGTAGATAGAAATATTACCCGTGTGTATCTTTGTTAAATACCGTAACGTGCAAGCAATTCGTGCCCTGCTATGGAGTGAAACCAATTAAATATAAGCAGTAAAATACAACCCACCTAAAATTATGATCCACAGCGTTATGTCAAACAGCCAACCTCCAATAAGTGAAGTGCACGGAGAACAAGAGCCCTAGTTATGGACTCTTTTCAAATTCAAGTGGAAAAAGAACTTCCCAACTTAAATTCCAGATGTAACATAGATAGTACATAATACATTACTAAACTAAAGGAAAGCACTAGAAGATATTGCTCTCAGTCCTTGTATTATAGTCTGCCATCAGAAAAGGATCGTTCTGTTTTGATACTTGACAAAGTTTTATATGAACATGAAGTACTTCTATTGTTATCTGGCAGCTGCACTTACTGCTCTCTTCGTATTGATCCAACAGAAACATTTAAAATTGCTTTATCCAAATTACTACAGAAAGGTTTGTCCTCAGGGATAATAGACCAAAAACTATATGATTAATTGTTGGTAGACTCTCCACTCTGCCCTATATTCCATGCATTACCCAAAATTCATAAAAACGTCTTTCCTCCCCCTTTATGCCCAATTACAGCTTGTAATGGCTCATTTTTGGAACACCTCAGTATATGGCTTGATAACCTACTACAACTAACAAGGCCTTGGCTACATTAAAGATACCAAGGCCCTGTTACAGGTATTAGATATATTACATTGGTCTGCTCACTATTCTTGGATTACCAGAGATGTTTCCTCTCTTTAAACAGTTATTCCACACAGTGGAGCCATTAAAATCCCCAGACATCATCTGGATGCTTATGGCAACTATTCATATGATCTAAAAGAGTAGATGTTACATCTTTTTTACTTTCTCACAATTTTTTTATGTTCAATTAAAAAATGATCTGTATATATTTCTATTAGAGGAGTCTTGTCTACATGCCTTCCATAAACCGTTTCTATAAAAAAAATCCCTTGGTATCGTAGATATATAGACGACATCCTCCTTATTTGGCAGGATTCCCCCAGTTTGGTCTCTGATTTTGATTATTATCCCAATAATAGCAGTTTTGGTCTCTTTTTTTTACTTTTCAGCAACATTCTGTCTCTCTCTTTTCTCGATGTCTTCCTTATTTGAGACCCTTTATCAAAGAAAGTTATTGGAAATTGTATAGAAAGCCCTCCTCTGGCAACTCCTTATTACATGCACAGAGCTGCCATTCCCTCATATGGTTAAAAATCTCCCAGCAGTAGCCAAATTCTCCAGCCAGGTATCAAATATATCGCCAAGAAAATGCATACCAGTACAATAGACAACATGATGGCTCCTACCGTGTTTCCCCGAAAGTAAGACAGTGTCTTACTTTCTTTTTATCCCCAAAAGCCCCACTATGTCTTACTTTCGGGGTATGTCTTATATACGCGGCGACGTATGGAGAGGGGGACGGTGCGGATGTGGGCAGGAGGCGGCGCGCAGCTAGATGAGAGGGAGGCGGCAATAAAAAAAAAAAGGATGCGCGCGGCCGACCGACTGTGAGGAGCCGTTAGCCGTCCGCCAGAGTTAACCCCTTCGTTTCTAAAGAAAGCTGGCAGGCGACGCGGCAAACTATACAGAGTGAAGCGGCCGCCTCACGGAGGGCTGCCGCCACCTGCGGTCACTCACCTGCCGGCGCCGCTCCGCGCACACCGCCCGCCCGACACACTTTTTTTTTTCTCTTTTCTTCAGTTTAAACCTGAGGACTAGACGTGGAGGCAACGTCCCCCCACGTGACCTGCGCAGATCACGCCCACAGTGATTGACGGGCGCGCCGGCCGGTGGGGAGGGCTGATGTGGGGGCAGTCAGTCTGGTCCTCAAGCCCCGTGTTTCCCCGAAAGTAAGACATGTCTTACTTTCGGGGTACGGCTTACATTGGCCGACCCCCCTGAAATCCCCGATACGTCTTACAATCGGGGGTGTCTTACTATCGGGGAAAAACGGTAGCTTATACAACAATACCACTTTGACATCTCAACATTGGCTCATGACTAGGGATTGTTTCAGATGTGCCCAATCAGGATGTGGGCTCTGTTCTTTATAAAGACAAGCTAAAACATTTTCCTTCACAACATCCCAGACTTTTATATTCATTTATAAATTGTAACAGCACTTCTGCCATTTGTGTTACTGAATCTACTATCTGTTGCAAGCAATACATCGGATGTACATACGTAAATTATGGCTGAACATATATCTGGCGCTAATCCCTCCTCGGGTATATTGAGATGTTCCCTGTCTGTAGCATCCAGACATTTTTTGGATATCTACCAAGGGGATATATACTCATTTAAAGTCACTGGCATTGGAAGGGTGTTCTGCACAGCAAGAGGTGGAGATTGGTTTAAAAACTGCTTTCATAGAGGCTTATTGGATTATGTGGTTACAAACCAGATTTCCACAGTCTTAGGGCGAGCACCCACTGGCGTTTTTTTACCTGCGTTTTGCGTTTTGCGTTTTTCCTGCACAGGCATAGAGATAACATGTGTTCCTGTCCACTGGCGTTTTTTTTGCGTTGCGTTTGCGTTTTTAACATAGGAACTGTCAGTTGCATATGTGTCCTTATTTTTCTCCATTGAAATTAATGGAAAAGCCGCGAAAACGCCGCGAAAAACGCCGCGAAAAGCGCGCGGAAAAAACGCGGGAAACGCGGCGAAAACGCCAGTGGGTGCTCGCCCTTAACCTCAGATCTGATCTTATGTTTGTATACTAATTTTTGTATGGTTATTGTTTTTCATGTGTTTTATTTCCTCATTATTTATTAATTAGTGGGAGTGGCCATGCTTTTGTTATGTCATATCCTGTTACCTTTAAATTACTTGCTTCTTGTACAAGCTATATGCTATGATTTAGGCCTCTTTCACCCCACCGTATGTTTTTACGGTTCCCCGTACGCGCCGTAAAATCGTATCAATGAAGAATTGCTGCGATCGAGTCCCAAATCTTAGCCGCAAATTTTCTGCCGTTTACATGGGCAACTGCTGCGTACCGGCAAAAAAATACGCTGCTGCGCGGAAATCCATCGATAAGCAGAAATCCTCAGAATGACTGCTATTGCTTAAATAGAGCCAGCTTCTTCTTTTCCCTGCGTTGGACGCCGCTAAACTTCCTCCCCCTCCCTTTCTTTCCACTTCCATAGAAGTCTATGGGAGCTTACTAAGTATCTTGGCAGAAGATAGGGCAAGACCCATCTTTTGACGTGGCGATGTGCTATTTTTCCCGGCACGCTTTTTTTTTACGCGCCCAAAAATTGTTTATATGAATGAATACATAGGAATCCAATGCTTCGGACCGTCACGAGTTTTGGGTGATTTTTTGACGCCACTCCATAGAGGGAGCCGAGTACTATGAATAGAGCATTATAATTGGGGGCCCTGTTACAGTTTTTGCATTGGGGCCCAGAAGCTTCATGTTACGCCTCTGGTCCCAAGTGCTGACAGAATACTAGCAGAAATGTGAATTCAGCTCTGAATGTGACTGACACATAAAATAAGATGTAGCTCTGAGAGAGCAGAGGGCAGAAGTGAAATACTGCAGCCTGAGAGCTAACAGGAAACAGCATACTTGTGGATGCGGCTCTGGATGTGAGTAGAGTCTAAAACAATATGTAGCTCTGACACCCAACATAAGTGAGAACTAAGATACTGCAGTCTGAGAGCTAAGAAGAAACTAGCAGAATTGTGGATTCAGCTCAGAATGTTACTGCAGTGCATAGGACAATATGTAGTTCAGACACTGAACCAGCAGAGAGCAGAAGTTGGATGTTGCTGCCTGCAAGCTAACAGAAAACCAGCTGAAGTTTGGCTGCAGCTTTGGATGTGACTGGGCAGAACACATATACAGTAGTGCAAATTCGCTGGCGATAAATACTGTAAAGTTTTGCACAGTTTGTGAAACTTTTACGTAGCTGATTTCTGAATGTTGAGCTTTTACTCTGCATTTCTAGGCTAATCTGCATTTACACCGCTGCTGGTTAGAAGCAATGACTTTTGGGAAATAATTATGTATTTGACCTTTTTCGCGCCTTAATTTCCAGTACTTTTTGGGTCGCAGTCTCAGAATACTGCAGATTTCAATATTGCTTCCTGCATCACTTTGTAGGGGTCATATGATATGTTAATCTTCCCGTCTTTATTTCTGCAGGATCTGCCTCCTTCGTGCGCTTGTATTTTAATCGTGTCTTACAGCAATCAGTGTCCTTTAAACTTGAATATAAGGGTGAAATTAACTTAGATAAATATTTTATCAGCGAACGAAATCTGTTTTGGCGCTATCATGACCTGCGTCTCCTTGCGTGCAGACATGAAGGTCTGCTGTATATTTAAAGGGCACTGCCTGAGAAAGCTAAAAGGCTTCATTCAGATGTATTTTAGCGGTATCTGTTGCTGCAAAAGCTTGATGACAACCCACATGGCTGCCATGAGCAGAAATGTCACCCAGCTTTCTCGAATGGCAAAACACCATGTTATGCTACTCTACGGGAGCAGATGATGCGTTGCCGTATACTTAGACTTACCATTGCTTTTTAACAATCCGGACAAAGCAAGGTTAGATAAGACATTCTTAGAAATGTAATTTTTGGTATTAATGGATTTTCTTGCCTTCTTGTCCAGCTCTGTGTTATTCGGGGATCATGAGGTCACTGATAGATTCCATGTTGCTGCCGCTATGACTGACGTTCTCTATAACAGTTTTTTCCCTTCCAAGCACATATTTTTGTCTCACACTAAGCAACAAATTACCTGGTGCGTGCTCAGAGGCAACCAGCTGAGCGTAAAGATGACTTAATGTCTTCTAGAACTCAGCGTGGGCCCTGCTACCTGGAAGGAGAGCGCCGGTGGGCTAGGCCTGGGGGGAGTCTCGCACCTGTGTCCTACAAATGTTAGAATTGAGGACTGAAGATACATTGTAGGTGACAGGAAAGGTCCCGACTTGTGTTATGTTCATCCGCTTCTCCCACCGTAGAGGAATATTATCTGGTATATCAGTAAAACATCGCAAAATATAGAAATAATGTAGTGCATTATAGAGGATAGAGTAGCAGGAGACCTACATAACACCACGGGTAACACGTAGTGATACCTCTGAGCCTGATTTTCGGCGATAGTTGTCCTGTGTGCACACGGCCACCGAAAAGGCACTGAATGAGAAGTTGCTCACTTGTCGGAGTCGGTTACTTTTTAGCTCACCTAAAAGCCAGTAGCTGCTGGCTTGCTTATAGTGAAATGGTAACTATTAGGAAATTATAGTACCAGTGTTTCTGGTGGCGCAATGCACCACAGAGCTGTGCTACATGCATGTCACACACACACAGCCCTGCTACATGCATGGTTCATCGCATATAACAGGGATGAGAAGCAGCACAACCCTGCAGATGAAGCACCTGCGATGACATCACCAACATGCGGTGACGCTCATTCCAAGTGAAGGACTTACATGCTCCGCCCCTGGTCACATCCCAGTGATGTCATCAAAGGTCCTGCATCCTTGTACAGATCACGGGCAGACTTCAAACCCGCTGCCGCCTCAGTTGCTATGGAATACTAACGAACACCTAGTCGGACAGCAGCCGTGTGAGTACAGGACCTATGATGATGTCACCGTCATGTAATCAGGGGCAGAGCATGTAAGTCACTCACAAACCCACTCACTCACGCACGGACAGACAGCTTGTCATTAGTAGTTTGATGGAGGTAGGCAGCCAGAAGAGATTTCCGGGGTGCTCTGCTTCCATTCACTGAGCATCTATTGCTCCTATGTGAAACCACAGGAGCAGTAGCTGTTGGCATGGCTGTTAGTCGTTCCATAGAAAGCTACCTTAACACACAGCAATAGTTGAGCATATATAGTGTACATGTGACCTGCAGTCCTATGTATAGGGTTGTCGCATGGCCAATAGTTCACAGACCCCACAGCTAATTGCCTCTACAGGCCGGTTCCAGTAATTATTTTTTACTGGCAATATTAATTGCTGGTAAAAAATAAGCTGCTGTGGGGCGTGGAGCAGAATGGCCTCGTTCCACAATCAATTCGCCAGGACCTGCTCCCAAACTTCTGACCGGCCAAGAGTTTTCTTTACAACAGTTCTGGACAGCATCCTTAATGCAGAAAAGAACCTGACTCTTCTCCTGGTTCCTGAGCTCATAGTATAGTACATGCAGGAGACAAAAGAGGAGTCAGGTTCTTTGCTGCAAACAATGCGCTGTTCAGAGATGTTTTGTGAGTAAAATGAAGATTCTTGTAATGTCACTGCCTGGCTGGAGATTCAGGAGCAAGGTCTGTTTATGTTAGGGGCAAGGGGGGCACTATTACTAATTGGGGCTAAAGAGCGGTCACTATTACTAAATGAGGCCACATAGGGTATAGTATTAGTAACTGGAGCCACATAAAAAACACTATTATTTAGCAGGGCCACAGAAATGGCACTATTACTAAGGGGGTTCATTGGCAGTAGTGGCAGGGTGACAAGACTGTACAGAGATGACTCTTGTATGGAAGAAGCTTTCATAGCGGTCTGGGCCCAAACAGAGAAGAATATTGAAAATGTATGAGTTCAGTTAGAGAAGATGTCATCTGTGATGTTTTAAGTGTGCTAAGTAGGCAGACCTGGAGGTATTTGGCTGTCATGACAACTCCTATATTTAGCATTCATAGCATATCCACAGGATGTGTCAAAAATGCTTGATAGGTGCAGGTCCCACCCATAAACATCAATGAAAAGGATAGCATATAGGTGTGGTCAACTGTATGCATTAAACTCAAGGGACCATGTACAGGTGGAAATTGGTAACTAGATAGGACCTGCAGCGGTAAATACGTTATTGTATATCTTAGGCAATACGAGATCCTTTTACTCCTTCATGGTCCAAGACTAATCCTAAGTGGTGGTAGGGTATCATAAATTGAGTGCAATTTGGGGGTATCCTTTGAACGCTGTATATTACATTGGCAGTACATGAGTCTATAGTAGTATTTAGATACTGTTTGAAGAGATCACACAGAATGGGCTTACATACACTAGCTTAGGAGGACACATCTTGAAGACGTTTCAGCTATTCTGAAGATTTTTGCAGTTTGTGAGTGTCTCTAATCATTTTTCTATTAATGGGTGTAATCCCTGAACCCCAAGTCACCATCCCAAGTCCTGTTACTGGCACAGCCTTTCTATATCTGCAGTTAACAATTTACAAGAAGAGAAACTCACAAAAAGCTGCAATTATTTCATCGGTGACTTAAAGGTTTCTCCTCGTCTCATATGGAGAATCTGTTTCATGTCTCATGTCTTACATCTTATTCTCCCACAATTAGCCTTTCAAACCTGTAAAGGTAAAAGCTTCGATTGTTCTGCGCTCGACATCAGCTGAAGCGTCTGATGGCATCGAACACACAGAAAATATAGTAGAGTTAGCAGAGAAGAATGAAAAAGAAGGTAATAGAATCTGTAGAAAACATAATTACGATGACACCTGTAAAAAATCTCAGTGTATAAAACTGAGCGCCTGAAAAATGCAACATGATACACCTGCGTCAAACACTGTCAGCAAGTGCGTTAGGCCGGGATCCTCTATGTGCAGGCGTCAGTTTCTCTCCCCCCCCCCCCCCCCCCAGTGTGGTAGGGAAACGTTGGACGGAAATTGATGCCAGAATTGACCCCATAGTTTTCCATGGGATCACTCATGGCATCCGGGACATTTGTAGTGACAACCGATGTCTCTGTGTGTTGAATGGCAAAGTGTTGTAAACAGTGTTTTTCTGTCTGTCTGGCCTTATAAGTCTCCTCACACCTTCTAGGTGAAACTATACCCTTCCTGACTCACGTCTATAGTCCTTTCAATAGCCAAGGCAGAAACCTGCTGCACACTGATGAGGGACAAACACCCCAAAACAGCTGTCTGTGTATGGATTCTGGCTTTGGCTTAGAATTCCCAGTCATTATTACAAGACTTTTTTAAAAAGTCTAACATTGACTTGTAAGAATGCTGCCTTCCAATAGGTGGCGCTGCAGAGGCATTGTTCCATCTTTCCATTTGCATATTTCCCAGAGGAGCATGGATGGCCTTTAGAGATGAGCGAACGTACTCGTCCGAGCTTGATATTCGTGCGAATATTAGGGTGTTCGGGATGCTCGTTACTCGTAACGAGTACCACGCGGTGTTCCGGTTACTTTCAGTTTCCTCTCTGAGACGTTAGCGCGCTTTTCTGGCCAATTGAAAGACAGGGAAGGCATTACAACTTCCCCCTGTGACGTTCAAGCCCTATACCACCCCCCTGCTGTGAGTGGCTGGGGCGATCAGATGTCACCCGAGTATAAAAGTCGGCCCCTCCCGCGGCTCGCCACACATGCCTTGTGAGTTAGCTGAGGGAAAGTGCTGTTCTATTGGAGTTGCTGTAGGGAGAGTGTTTGTAGTGAGTGTAGGCTTCAAGAACCCCAACGGTCCTTCTTAGGGCCACATCTATCCGTGTGGAGGCTGCTGTTAGCAGTGGAGAAATTTTTTTTTTCTTCTCAAAATCGGCAGTGCAGAGCATTGCACCCGGCATTAGGGACAGAAGTGGTGCTTAGGCAGGGAGAGTGTTAGGAGTGAGTGTAGCCTTCAAGAACCTCAACGGTCCTTTCTAGGGCCACATTTAACTGTGTGGAGTACTGGAGTGCAGGCTGCTGTTAGCTGTGTTGCTTTTTTTTTTTTTTCTCAAAATCGGCGGTGCAGAGCATTGCACCCTGCATTGATACTACAGGCACAGAATTGTGTAGGCAGGGCCACAACACAGTTATTAGTCATTGAATAGGCACAGTGGGCCTTTCCTTTTAAACAAAAGGGAAAAAATTATATTTGCCCTGCCTCTGTCAGTCCTAAGGGCTCTGGGTACGTGTGTGCTGCGTGGAGAACGTAGAAAAATCAGACGCAACCAGCTACGGTTGAGTGCAGCCTTGCGCCAATTTCTTTCCTGCCTGGGAAATACCTGCTCTGCCACAGTTAATAACTCTGCAACAGTAAAGTTCTGTGACACTTTTGCAGGGCCGCAACACAGTTATTAAACTTAGTAGTATTCATTGAATACACGCAGTGTGGCTTGTCCTTTGAAAAACAAGGGAAAAAATTGTATTTTGGCTGCAGGCTTGCGCCGCTTTCTTTCCTGCCTGGGAAATCAAATCACTGGTAATACACCATGCTGAGGGGTAGGGGTAGGCCTATAGGACGTGGCAAGCGAGGACGCGGAGGCCCAAGTCAGGGTGTGGACACAGGCCGAGCCATTGTGGTGGCCAGGGGTAGAGGCAGGGCCAGACCGAATAATCCACCAACTGTTTCCCAAAGCGCCCCCTCGCGCCATGCCACTCTGCACAGGTCAAGGTGCTCTACGGTGTGGCAGTTTTTCGCAGAGACGCCTGACGACCGACGAACAGTGGTGTGCAACCTTTGTCGCGCCAAGATCAGCTGGGGAGGCACCACCAACAGCATGCGCAGGCATATGATGGCCAAGCACCCCACAAGGTGGGACGATGCCCGTTCACCGCCTCCGGTTTGCACCACTGCCTCTCCCCCTGTGCCCCAACCTGCCACTGAGATCCAACCCCCGTCTGAGGACACAGGCACTACCGTCTCCTGGCCTGCACCCACACCCTCACCTCCGCTGTCCTCGGCCCCATCCAGCAATGTCTCTCAGCGTAGCGTCCAGACGTCGCTAGCGCCACAGTTTGAGCGCAAGCGCAAGTACGACGCCACGCACCCGCACACTCAAGCGTTAAACGTGCACATTGCAAAATTGATCAGCCTAGAGATGCTGCCGTATAGGCTTGTGGAAACGGAGGCTTTCAAAAGCATGATGGCGGCGGCGGCCCCGCGCTACTCAGTTCCCAGTCGCCACTACTTTTCCCGATGTGCCGTCCCAGGCCTGCATGACCACGTCTCCCGCAACATTGTACGCGCCCTCACCAACGCGGTTACTGCCAAGGTCCACTTAACAACAGACACGTGGACAAGCACAGGCGGGCAGGGCCACTATATCTCCCTGACGGCACATTGGGTGAATTTAGTGGAGGCTGGGACAGAGTCAGAGCCTGGGACCGCTCACGTCCTACCCACCCCCAGAATTGCGGGCCACAGCTCGGTGGTGGTATCTGCGGCGGTGTATGCTTCCTCCACTAAAGCACCTTCCTCCTCCTCCTCCAACGCAACCTCTGTCTCGCAATCAAGATGTGTCAGCAGCACGTCACCAACAGTCGGTGTAACGCGGCGTGGCAGCACAGCGGTGGGCAAGCGTCAGCAGGCCGTGCTGAAACTACTCAGCTTAGGAGAGAAGAGGCACACGGCCCACGAACTGCTGCAGGGTCTGACAGAGCAGACCGACCGCTGGCTTGTGCCGCTGAGCCTCCAACCGGGCATGGTCGTGTGTGACAACGGCCGTAAGCTGGTGGCGGCTCTGCAGCTCGGCAGCCTCACGCACGTGCCATGCCTGGCCCATGTCTTTAATTTGGTGGTTCAGCGCTTTCTGAAAAGCTACGCCCACTTGTCATACCTGCTCGGAAAGGTGCGCCAGCTCGGAGCACATTTCCGCAAATCCCACACGCACGCTGCCACCCTGCAGACACTGCAACATCGGTTTAATCTGCCAGTGCACCGACTGCTGTGCGACGTGCCCACACAGTGGAACTCTACGCTCCACATGTTGGCCAGGCTCTATGAGCAGCGTACAGCTATAGTGGAATACCAACTCCAACTTGCGCGGCGCAGTGTGAGTCAGCCTCCTCAATTATTTACAGAAGAGTGGCCCTGGTTGGCAGCCATCTGCCAGGTCCTTGGAAAATTTGAGGAGTCTACCCAGGTGGTGAGCGGCGATGCTGCAATCATTAGCGTCACCATTCCTCTGCTATGCATCTTGAGAAGTTCCCTGCAAAGCATAAAGGCAGACGCTTTGCGCTCGGAAACAGAGCCGGGGGAAGACAGTATGTCGCTGGATAGTCAGAGCACCCTCCTGTCTATATCTCAGCGCGTTCAGGAGGAGGAGGAGCATGAGGAGGATGAGAAGGAGGGGGAAGAGACAGCTTGGCCCACTGCTGACGGTACCCATGCTGCTTGCCTGTCATCCTTTCAGCGTGTATGGGCTGAGGAGGAGGAAGAGGAGGAGGAGGAGGATCCTGAAAGTGATCTTCCTAGTGAAGACAGCCATGTGTTGCGTACAGGTACCCTGGCACACATGGCTGACTTCATGTTAGGATGCCTTTCTCGTGACCCTCGCGTTACACGCATTCTGGCCACTACGGATTACTGGGTGTACACACTGCTCGACCCACGGTATAAGGAGAGCCTTTGCACTCTCATTCCCGAAGAGGAAAGGGGTTCGAGAATGATGCAATACCACAGGGCGCTGGTGGACAAACTGATGGTAAACTTCCCATCCGACAGCGCTAGTGGCAGAAGGCGCAGTTCCGAGGGCCAGGTAGCAGGGGAGGCGCAGAGATCATGCAGCATGTACAGCGCAGGCAGGGGAACATTCTCCAAGGCCTTTGCCAGCTTTATGGCTCCCCAGCAAGACTGTGTCACCGCTCCCCAGTCACGGCTGAGTCGGCGGGAGCACTGTAAAAGGATGGTGAGGGAGTACGTAGCCGATCGCACGACCGTCCTCCGTGACGCCTCTGCCCCCTACAACTACTGGGTGTTGAAGCTGGACACGTGGCCTGAACTCGCGCTGTATGCCCTGGAGGTGCTTGCTTGTCCTGCGGCTAGCGTCTTGTCAGAGAGTGTGTTTAGTGTGGCTGGGGGAATCATCACGGATAAGCGTACCCGCCTGTCAACCGACAGCGCCGACTGGCTTACACTCATCAAGATGAACAAAGCCTGGATTTCCCCAGACTTCTCTTCTGCACCAGCGGACAGCAGCGATACCTAAGCAATATGTATTATGCACCCGCGGATGGAAGCATCGTTCTCTCTCACCATCCAAAACGGGGACATTTCTGCTTCATCAATCTGTGTATAATATTCCTCCTCCTCCTCCTTCTGATCCTCCTCCTGAAATCTCACGTAATCACGCAAAACGGGCAATTTTTCTTAGGGCCACAAGGCTTAGTCATATAATTTTTCTAAACAATTTTTATACGTTTCAATGCTCTTAAAAGCGTTGAAACTTTACCTTGAACCAATTTTTCGTTAAACTGGGCTGCCTCCAGGCCTAGTTACCACTTAAGCCACATTAACCAAAGCGATTAATAGGTTTCACCTGCCCTCTTGGTAAGGCATGGGCAATTTTTCTGAGGTACATTAGTACTGTTGGTACACCAATTTTTGTGGGCCCTCGCCTACAGTGTAATCCAACTAATTTTTTGCCCACCTGCATTATAGCTGACGTTACATCAGCTGTGTTGGGCACTGCAATGGGATATATTTATGTACCGCCGGTGGGTTCCAGGGAGCCACCCATGCCGTGGGTCCACACGGAGTTGTAACTACATGTGCCCACTTCTAAAGAGCCCCAGTCTGACTGGGGCATGCAGTGTGGGCCGAAGCCCACTTGCATTAAACATGACATTACCTCAGCTGTGATGGGCAATGCAATGGGATATATTTATGTACCGCCGGTGGCTTCCTGGCACCCACCCATGCTGTGGGTCCACACGGACTTCACAATAGGGAGTTGTACCTGCCTGTGTCTATGAATTAAAAACCCCGGTCTGGTTGGGGCATGCAGTGTGGGCCGAAGCCCACCTGCATTTAATAGGACGTAACCTCAGCTGTGATGGGCACTGCAATGGGATACATTTATGTACAGCCGGTGGGTTCCAGGGAGCCACCCATGCTGTGGGTGCACACGGAATTCCCATTGCGGAGTTGTACCTGCCTGTGTCTATGAATTAAAAAGCCCGGTCTGACTGGGGCATGCAGACACCTTGACAGAATGAATAGTGTGTGGCACATAGGTTCCCCATTGCTATGCCCACGTGTGCAGCTCCTGATGGCGGTGGCACAGGATTCTATTTCTCATTGCTTCTGTACAGCATTGTGGGCTATCGCCCCGCCCCTTTTAAAGAGGGTCGCTGCCTAGCCGTGCCAACCCTCTGCAGTGTGTGCCTGCGGTTCCTCCTCATGGCAGACGCTTTAGTCGACTCTAGACAATCCTCTGTGAACATCAGGCATTTTACCTGCATCGATACACTGCAATAAACTATCTGCTGCTGATATGTGGGGATTGTCCAGTCTGGAGGTTTTTCAACCTCTGGATTTAAAGTGCCACTTTGGTGCTAGACAAACAAAGATGGCCGCATGGCTGCCTGATGCATACTGTGTATTAGTATTAGTGTTGATAAACTGAACCAGTACAACCCCTTGATTCAGGTCGAACTTTGCCTAAAGTTTGGTCTGGCATGAACCTGAACTGAGCTTTCAGCAAAATTCTACCTGAAACAGGGTCCTATTGTTTGGTTCGCTCAAGGCTAGTCCTGAATACTGGTGTATAACACATGTGTAAGAGCCATAAATGCTCTGTGTAATGATCTCCCAGTGTTATACAGGGCTTTTATAGCTATTGGACAGTGCCATACACCAGTTTTAGGGGTTTCGGTGAACTTCTGGTTCATCGGTGTCCTCCACAGGTGTAAGTGGCTCCCTCATTTGGCATTTGGCTGCCTGCATGATGAGGGGTTGCAGACATTTGCCCTCTGGTATCAGTAAGTATATGGCCGCTTTCAGTGATTGTTTTATATTTCCCCTTCTGTGATACTTTCAGTGACCTACTGGTTCGGTTTGAACTAATTCAGGCTGAACTAAAAATTTTGCAAAAGTTTGTTGAATCGACCAAACTGAACTTTTCAAGTTTGCTCATCACTAATTAGTACACATCATTAGTCTAAGGGCACATTCACACAGGCGTATGCAATTTTGGTGTGCGAAAATTGCACCATTTCTACTGCCTTTATATGTGTGTATTTAGTGTGCCTATGTGTTTTTTTATGTGTGTTGCATATGTATTCACTGCATTTCTTGTAAGTGAAAAGAAAAGCAGGAAGGCCCAATTGCACTTCCTAATTTTTTACCAATGCATAAAACCACAGTGATTACAAATGCAACTACATATTTGCCGCTTTTTTCATGCTATCGCACAGACTTTAAAGGGGTTGTCCTACTTCTAGCTGTATTGCTGCAAGAAGCAGACAGCTCCATAAACTGCACAATGGCTGAGGCTAATACTGCAGTCTAAGTCCCATTCACATCAAATGGACTCAGCCTGCAGTACCAACCTGGACCACTGTGCAATGTACAGAGTTTCTGCAAAACAGATAGAAGTGGAACAACCGCTTTAATAGGTGATTTTGGAAACAGACCAAAATAGGACATCTGAATACCCCAATGCAAATCATGGGGTTTATGCTACCCATATAACATCCATAAAAAATACGGACAGAAAAGACGGCCATGTAAGCATGCCCCAGGACACTTCACCTGCTTTGATTGACAAGTGCTGCCCTCGTGAGCAGTAGGGCCAGTCAGATCAGCATATAGTGTCTTGCACTACGAGTACATACTAATATACAGTGTGCAACAGGTAGTTGGTGAAGCGGTGCGGCCATCTTTGTTTGTCCCGGACCAGAGGTTCGCTTTAATAATGAATGTTCCCATTTACTGACAGCAAGAAGAGATCTTGAAAGTGGTGACTATTTGCTCTATTAGAAAGTTGCAGAACTTTTCATTCCAATGATGGCGCCTTACTAACAGAATGGATGTCATAACCCTGTCGTGGAGGTCCTGGTACTCTTAGTGTATCTGTTGACTCTTGTAATTAGGATTTCGCTATTTTTCTGGATGCCTCTGATGCTGCGTATAAAGTAGGAGCGGCCTCCTCCCCCACACATCTATCTTATTCCTGGAACTCTTCTAAAATTAGTGATGTCACTGCTGCATCCAATCATTATGTCAAAATTTTCCTTTCAATGTCACTTGAGGACAGAACGGCAACCACACCAGATCACAGCTCGCTATAAATGTATCACTGGAGTCCGGCGCACAAGATTAACGTGCTGCACTGACCAGGAACTGCCCGCCGTCGCTAGGAAATGTTAATACACAGGGAATAAATCTGAGAACTATTAGCTAAGTTCCTGTTCTCCACATCGTAAATATCCCCCACGCCGGTTCTCCAGGGTCCGCAGCGCCGGCAGAAGACGATGCAGATGGCAGAGCCGCTCCGCACTGTGTGCAAGCACCACTGCTCACAGCACTATGTTTCATTGCTCAGAGTTATTGTCTGTTAGTTCTATATAAAGTCCAAATCAACCGTCTGTTATAATAACTAAAGAGGAAAAATGGAAAATTTCATCATCCTCTCTGCAGATTATAGAGGAGAAATAATGATGTGATTCTGTAACAACGCCATGAGTCTAGCAGCTATATCCTGGGCATCTAATGTATGTAGTTGTATATGTACGGCTGGTAAATGCTATACATATTCTTGTATATAGTGATATGGGGCATGCCGGTATAACCTGGACATCTTATGTATATATTCATACATCTCCTTGCATATAGTGATATAGATCATGCCGGTATTACCTGGGCATCTTAAGTGTGTAGTTGTATATGTACAGCTGGTAAATGTTATACATCTTCTTGTATGTAGTGATATAGATCATGCCGGTATAACCTGGGCATCTTAAGTATGTAGTTGTATATGTACATCTGGTATAAGTTATACATCTTCTATATAGTGATATGGGGGGGGGGGGGATGGAGGTACAACTTGGACATCTTATGTATATAGTTATACATCTCCTTGTATATAGTCATATGGACCATGCTGGTATAACCTGGGCATCTCATGTATATAGTTATATATGTACAGCTGGTATAAGTTATACATCTTCTTGTATATAGTGATATGGGGCATGCCAGCATACCTAGGCATCTCATGTATATAGTTATTTATGTACAGCCGGTATAAGTTATACATCTTTACATCTTCTTGTATATAGTGATATGGGAAATAGAGGTATAACCTGGGCATCTTAGGTTTATAGTTATATATGTACAGCTGGTATATATAATACATCTTCTTGTAAATAATGATATATGGCATGCTGGTTTAACCTGGGCATGTTCCAGTATATGATTATCTATGTACAGCTGTCGGCTGCAGATGACAGCTATAAAAATATATTATGAAGCATACCAGTACAACATTTTGCAGCACAGTTTTATACTCAGGGACCGTTGAACTCTAGAATTCGTTGATCCTCTTTTTTTTTCTGTTGCATGCTGGACTTCGGAGAGGCAAGGAAAGCATAATCTATGCAGAATGCGACGTTTCCAAACTTTATTTTTAGCATTTAGCATCTTGTAGTGACATATGTGGAATTAATTAATCTGCAGAGCATCATGCAAAGGTGTGATATTTTGTAAATCCATTTGATAGTAATTACTGGGAGCAATTTCACGGCATTAACTCCTTACTAACATCAATTAGTATTACTATAATAATGAATCCCTCAAGGATACGGTCCTTTTGTTTTCAGTTTTGTTTTTTCCTCCCAACTTTTAAAATACCATAACTCTTTTATTTATCTATCAACATAGATCTCTGAGGGCTTATTTTTTGTGTAACAAGTTGTATTTGTCAATGGTACTACATAATGTGCCAAGTAATATTCTGAAAAACAGTTAAAAAATTCTAAGTGGAGTGAAATGGAAAACAAAAGTGCAATTTTGCCATCTTTTTTTTTTGGTGAGGTGAGTGGGGCACCAGTGGTGATCAAAATACCAAGGTAACCAAGTTTGACTCACCTGACTATAATAACTTTCTGCAACAAGTTATATTACCTTAATCCATTGAAAAGCTCCTGTTATCTTAACACAACAAAAACAAAAGACTGTAAAAGGGGCCAATATACTGTGGTACAAAAAAGGCCCTTCAACGCTAAATGATTATCAATCAGTTTCTCATCGGATTGTGCGTATCTGAATGATAATCACCCAGTGTAAATGCTGCCAGCGATTGAACGATAAATGATAATTTATTCGCTTATCATTTGTCTTTAACCCTTTCCAATCCACTGTCTGACGTCTGAAGACATTCTGATTTGAAGGCTGTACAGCTCCGATGTCGGAAGACGTCCGGCAGGGTATTCTTACTGTATATCACTGGCCGCTCTGTTGTCAGGGGGCCTCTCCAGCATGTTCATACCGCAGTACTGGCTCTAGCCAGCAGATGGCATCATTGTATAATGGCAGAAAGAGAAACCCCCCTAGGAAACCCTGAAGCCAAAATTGGATTGCAAAGGGTTAAATCTGTGGGGGCATAAAAATCAAGCCACTGTCAGCCCACGTAAACAGTCAGTTTCTCATCTATGAACGACTGTCAGCTTTCTGTCAATGGTGGCAGATGGCGGGAAGCGAATCTGCCCATTATAAAACACTCTTAACCCTTTCCAATCCACTGTCTGACGTCTAAAGACATTGTGATTTAAGGCTGTATAGCTCCGATGTTGGAAGACGTCCTTCAGGGTCCTCTTACTGTATATTGCCAGCCTCTCAGCTGTCGGAGCCTATCCAATGTGTCACCTCATGCAGTACTGGCTTTACCCAGCATATAGCGCCATTGTATAATAGCAGAAAAAGAGTAAGCCCCCTAGGGAAACCAGGATACAAATTGTATTGGAAAGGGTTAATGCATTTAGAGTCAAAATATTTCATTGTATCTCTACATCAAGAAATTATTCAGCACAGAATTTTGGACTATTTAGATAGAAAAAAGTTTTCCATCATGCAGATTTACTTACTTACTTAGTAGAAGTACTCCTAACAGTATGATTTTTTAGCTTTTACTATTACTCTCACTATTACTAATCATCATCATCATCATAATTACAACCAATAATAATAATTCTAATTGTAATCTTATAATAGTAAATAATCATAAACAAACAGTAATATAAAAGCCACCACTGCTTCCAGTTGAACTTTTATAATCCCTTCAGTTGACCTCAGTTCTGACTTCACTGTAAATACGGTGACTTTATTATATTCAGCTATATATGTATTTTATAAGGTCACCAGTGTATTATACAGGAATTATAATAAGTCACCTGAGTGTTGTGTTACCAGGATCAGAGCCTTGGACATGGTGTTACAATGTATTCTTATGTGTTTTTAGAAGATCTGAAAACTCCCAGATGACTTGTTGCAGCCCTATAATCCAAGTTTATGAATGAAATATACCCTGTGCCTCGAGGAAAGCAGCGAAAGGCTGAAGTGATTGCACATGAACAAGATGATTACTCTGTAGCCATTGAATAGATTTGATATTTCTTATATTAAACTTAGAGGCCGTATAAGATGTTATCTGCATCCTCTGTGGGTGGAACTTCCCCCTTCTTACGTTGTAAACATCACTTTATGTGCAGAGTAACATATAGGATTCCACTGCATATAAAGAAATGTCTAATTTATTTGTATTTCCTTTCCAAATCCTCGGAAAATGAGGAGGCTGATGGGCTGAGCAACAATCTGCGGGTGCGGTGCACTATAGACGGTATTAGAGGAAGGCTGGGATTAGGCGAAATATGTCCGTTTATTGAAAATTTGTTGTTAAAGCTCTTTATAAAATTCCACGGCTCATATTACATGGAACCAACAAAGCATTTAGAGCGACCAGAGCATCTCCCAGGTCTTATAAATGGCACATGTGATTAGAGTCTTCCTGACTAATGTAGTGCAGGCATGGAACACTACCCCAGCCGGGCTCTCCACATTACATACATGTTGTGACTCGTCCAATGTCACATTTGGCCCCAATTATTTTTTTTCCGTTTCCTGAATATATAATGTACTGCAGCCTCAGAGGAGAAGCCAATCCAAAAATTGAACTGAAACAATGTAAAATGTGTGAAAGCAAGTTGTAGGATACAGTGTTGGAATAAAGGAAACTGTGATCTATCTATCATATCCACCATAGCCATCTCCAACAATAATAAAGAAAATTTAATAGCAGTGATATCCAGGGGGTCTCTCTCCTGAGTACCCCTTTTTTAGCGCTACTATAAAATGAAAATGAATATTTAACTAGTCAGATGTTCATATGCCATCTTTCAGAAGGAGTACATTTTTAATGACGGCGTTAACCTTGTACAAGTTAGGGTTTTATTAACATCTGCTGCCACCATATGTAACAGCACTTCCTCCATTAATTTTACCAAGAAAGATAGTCGCGAAGACCATGAACTATGGAAAGAAAGAAGCTGTGACATAGAAATAATAGCAAGTTTCATCAGATGATGATATTACATAACCGCGAACAAAAATATCGGAAATAAACTTTTGTCAAGGCTATGTAGAAGTTTATTAAGTTTTATAAAATTCTCTTTCATTATCCTACTACCTACAAAAAAACGAACCTTAGGCCGCTTTCACACAGGTGTATTGTCATTGGGCATCACACACGCAATTTTCCTATGCTCAACACTCGATGCAGATAACCCTGTTACGGCTGGCAGGGGCAGACGGTCAGGGGATCCCTATGCCAGCTCTCTCCCGTATCCCTACCTACTTGCCCTCTGGGCTAAGCCCCAGGGCGACAACTGGGCGATGGTCCCTGCGCTGCACTAGTGTCAGGGACCTAACGAAGGAGGGACTGGGAGACCGACAGGTGAGAACCGTGAGCCGACATGGACAATGATGCGCCGACCAGAGAATAGTCAAGACAACAGGCGGAGTACAGGAGGGCAAAAACAGAAGCAGAGTCAAATGCAGGCCAAAGTCAAACCAAAAGACACGTTTGAGGTAGAGGAGGGCAAAGTAGAAGCAGAGTCAAATGAAAGCAGAGGTCATACACACTATAGTCAGGTCAATGATTGCGGGTGTAGTCAGAACAAGTCAAAACCAACACTGGCACTGGAGTCTGGGCCAGCAGGGTTTATATGCAGACCTCCTCTCCCAGAAGAGCAGCGATAAATCACATGATGGCTGGAGGGAGTCATAAAGCCACCTTGCCTTGGCGGCGTGCACCCACCCGAGCACCACACGACCGACCAGCGGACTGGCGTGCCCGCGCAGGACGTGGGATATGCCACCAGCCGCTGCAACCAACCACCAGAGTGGGGGAACCCCAGACAGAGCCGCCAACCCGGGCCCCAGGCACGCCGGGATGAGCAGCCTGCACCAACTGGACCCCGGGGCCCCTAGTGGTAACCCCATCTCTAACAAACCCATTGATTTCTATTGAGCCACTCACACTAGCATGTAACTTCCTGATAGGTGGGGCTCTGTCTGCTGAGACCCACACTGATCGTGAGAAAGGGGCTATCTCTGACAGTCTCATTGAAATGAACAGAACAGTAGTATGCATGCATGACCATTGCTTTAATTATGCAGAGTCCTTCAAGACCCCTGTTTTTGAGACCAGTGGGAGACCCAGTGGTCAAACCTCCACTGATCAGCTTGTTATACACTGTTAGTCAAAAAAAATCAAGCGCCTTAAAGTAGTTGTCATTTTGCTGCAAAACCCAGCATGCAGTTACATCTCAGGCAGATATACAAATGATTAGTTGCGGTATGATTAGATGAATGGTCTTGCCACCTGAGGCCCTAATAGTGGTTCCTCCCTTGACCTATAAAAAGGCTCTCAGAGGCTCCTTGTGTGTAGTGACCTCTCTTTCTGCTTGTGTAGAGCTTGTTGACCACTACACGCCTCTATGATGCAATCAAAGAGATTTCACCCAGTTAACAGAGTTTGAGAGGGGGGCATTATTGGAATACGAGGAGCTGGATGGTCATATTGATGAATTGCCTGCTACCCGGGCCATTCTGGCTAGACTGTTTTGGGACCAGTGGATGTGTAAGGACACTCAAGGTGACCAGGCTTAGTAGTCCCTCAACAGGCCACTAGTAGGAAGAATCACCTGATTGTCCAATAAGCACGAGCTGCTCCAATTGTTTTTGCTGTGTGTGTCTTGACTCTTACTGTCTTGGAGCCTTCATTCACAAACAGTATGTCAGAAATCACAGCACAGACATTTTGAAATGCTCATAGGCATTTATTAGATACTAGCTGATATACCCGGCTTCGTCCGAGGTAATTTGATACAGTTGTTTAGGTGTTGTTCTCACATAAAATTTCAGTTACTTTAGAGGAACAGAGGAATAAAATATGTATACACATAGAGGAGCTTTAGATTCTCCTCAGGCTGCATGTACCAATATCCCTCTGCAGAATGTGCTACCCCCTCCCACTCTCCTCACTTAGTACCTAAAGAATGCTTGTGCCAAATTTCACGCTTGTATGACACCCAGAAGTTACATTACAAAGGGTTCACTTACGTTTGAAATTAGCATTGAAAAATCGAGTTGTGACCCATTTTCTTTTCGTTTTTAGGACCTTACTTATAGTATTTAGGACCTAAAGAATACTTATGCCAAATTTCACGCTTCTACGACACTGGGAAGTTACATTACATAGGGGTGTACTTACTTTTGCAATTAGCATTGAATAATCGAGTTGTGACCCCTTTACTCTTCTAATTTAGAACCTAAAGAATGCTCGTGCCAAATTTCACGCTTCTACGACACTGGACAGTTACATTACATAGGGATGAACTTACTTTTGCAATTAGCATTAAATAATCAAGTTGTTACACATCTACTTTTCCTATTTAGGACCTAAAGGATGCTTGTGCCAAATTTCACGCTTGTACGACACCGAGAAGTTACATTACATAGGGGTGCACTTTTTTTTGCAATTACCATGGAATAATTGAGTTGTGCCCCCTTTACTTTTCCTATTTAGAACCTAAAGAATGCTGATGCCAAATTTCATGTTTGTACCACACCGGGAAGATACAGAATTAGATTAGGTACATTAAAAAAGGGGTGCCAATACTTTTGCACTTAGCATTGAATAATCGAGTTGTGACCTTTTTACTTTTCCTATTTAGGACCTTAAAAATGTTTATGCCAAATTTCATGTTTGTACTTCATTGAGAAGTTACATTACATAGGGGTGCACTTACTTTTGCACTTAGCATTGAATAATTGAGTTGTGACCTTTTTACTTTTCCTATTTAGGACCTGAAGAATGCTTGTGCCAAATTTCACGCTTGTACAACACTGGGAAGTTACATTACATAGGGGTGCACTTACGTTTTTGTGACACACATTTCAAGTGTTATAAAATATAAAATTGGTGCTTATGTAAGTCAATATTATGTGAAATACAGTTTACCTAGAAAATTTTTGATGATGATTGATGGGAATATTTTGCTTTTGGGATGTCTCTCTTCATGGTCCAGCATTAGTCAGGCAGCATACTGGGACTCCATTTGTCTTGGTACCTCTGTTCCATCGTAGACATATGCTGATGGAAACGCTCGCCATGTCGGTCACTGACAGCCCCAAGATTTTCTGGGAAGAAGTCCAGGTGGGAGACCAAGAAGTGAAGTTATAAAGACATATTGCCTCCCATAGGGTGTGATTTCACAAGATCACTCACTAGATCACAATAGTTTTCCCATTTATGATTTCGAAGAAAAGAAGAGAGGAGGCATTTTAAATGACGACCAGGCTGTTTTTTGCAATGGATTTAATATTTCCTGACATTTTTCATCATTCATCACTGATCTTATTTGTGGCCCTATAAAAATTCCTTCTTTCAGTTTCACATCACTAACTTTGGGAAATGTAGATTTCTAATACATAAATGCTGCAGAATTTCTATCAATTGGTTTACAAATTGTTTCATCAGTCCCAGTATTATATGTAGAGGAGGCAAACACACTTTTTAAAGGTACATTTGACAGTTTGTTTTTTGTCCAAGAAACTACATGTAATCGAAAGAAACCAGGATGGATGAATGCAGAACTTGCACACATGTTAAAAACAAAGAAAAATATGTTTATCAAATGGAAAGAGGGGGAAATATCTAAGGAAGAATATAATGTGGTCTGCAGAAACTGTAGGGCAAATGTTAGAAAAGCTAAAGCTAATAACGAATTGAGGCTTGCAACAGAGGCCAAAAGCAATAAAAAAGGATTTGGGGGGAGGGGGGGGGGTATGTCAAAAGCAAAAGAAAAGATGCTATTGGATGCTTACAAGAGGAAAATGGTGAATTGGTTAAGAGTGATGTGTAGAAGGCCGAAATTCCTATTTTGTATCTGTTTTCTCTCAGAAAGTAGATGGAACATCAACTGATCTTCCCTGTGCTATTGGGGGAATAAAAGAATGCAGGCTATCTGTAAGCAGAGAGATGGTGAGGGAACACTTAGCTAAGTTAAATGAATTCAAGTCTCAAGGTCCAGATGAATTACATACTAGGATACTAAAGGAAGCAGCGGAGGTAATTGCTGAACCACTCACCACAATCTTTGAAAGTTCCTGGAGAATAGGAGAATTCCCAGTAGATTGGAAAAGGGCAAATGTTGTCCCTATCTTCAAAAAATGGAAGAACGTGGATCCAGGAAACTATAGGCCTGTGAGCCTGACTTCTATACCAGGAAAGATCTTTAAACAAATTATTAAACAGCATGTATGCAAATACCTGGATGAAAATGGAGTAATTAACCAGAGCCAGCATGGGTTTGTAACAAACATGTCATGCCAGACTAATCTAATTTCTTTGTATGATAATATCACTGACTGGGTTGATCAGGGAAATGCGGTGGATATAGTTTATCTTGACTTTAGTAAAGCATTTGACAAAGTATCTCATACCATACTTATTGAAAAAAAAATGACCAAATATGGGATTGACAAGGCAACTGTGGATTCAGAACTGGCTGAGTGATCGTACTCAAAGAGTGCACATCCGAATGGAAGAATGTATCAAGTGGGGTGCCACAAGGCTCTGTCTTAGGCCCAGTGTTGTTCAACATTTTTATAAATGATCTGGAGAAGGGAATTGATAGGAAACTGATCAAATTTGCTGATGACACAAAGCTTGGAGGATTAGCTAACACTAGGGAAGAGAAAGAGAGTACTCAAAAACATCTAGAAAAGCTTGCATAGTGGGCAGCGACTAACAGAATGGTATTTAACAAGTAGAAATGCAAAGTCCTACATCTGGGCAAGAAAAATGAAAAAAAAAACACATACAGAATGGGAGGAATTGAGCTAAGCAGCAGCACATCTGAAAAAGACTTGGGTATACTAATTAAATCATAGACTGAACATGAGTCAACAATGTGATGCAGCAGTCAAAAAGGCAAACACAATTCTGGGATGTATTAAGAGAAGCATAGAGTCGAGATTACGTGAGGTCATTATTCCCCTCTACTCTTCCTTATTCAGAACTCATCTGGAATACTGTGTCCAGTTCTGGGGACCCCACTTTAAAAAAGACATAGAAAAACTGGAGCAAGTTCAGAGAAGAGTTACCAAGATGGTAAGTGGTCTGCAAATCATGTCCTATGATGAACGGTTAAAGGATCTGGGAATGTTTAGCTTGCAAAAAACGAAGGCTGAGAGGAGACTTAATAGCTGTCCACAAATATCTGAAGGGCTTTCACAGTGCCGAGGGATCAGCCCTATTCTCATTTGCACAAGAAAAGACTAGAAGCAATGGGATGAAACTGAAAGGAGACACAGATTAGATATTAGAAAAGACTTTCTGACGGTGAGGGTGATCAATAAGTGGAACAGGTTACCACAGGAGGTGGTGAGTTCTACTTCAATGGAAGTGTTCAATCAAAGGCTGGACAAATATCTGTCTGGGATGATTTAGTAAATTCTGTACTGAGCAGGGTGTTGGACCAGATGACCCTGGAGGTCCCTTCCAACTCTATCATTCTATGAATTACTTTAAAGAGTAAGTCTATGGGGAACCTCATTAACCTGCTATTGTATCAGTATCTTCTAGTTTACTCACCATCGCGGGTGGTACACTATAGTGCGCCAAGAATCCATATTGCTGGTTTAGACAGCCAGTGTTTAAATAGTAATCCAAGATGGCCGGGCGTGATGATCTGCGCCAGTCTGCAAGTCAGCTTCAGTGTGAACTGTGCATGTTTGTCTCCATACTGGGGCTTGAGACGCTGTCTGGAGGGCACTTTTCTAAGCGCACTGGTTAATATAGATTTATGTAAAAACCCCAGAGACAAAAAACCCCTTCTACATCACTGTAGTTCCCTCAACAACATCTTAAAGACCCCCCTCCCGCCTTCACTCAGATGTTATGAGTTAAAAGACTTGTGTCAGGTCCTGAGAGAAGCAAAGAACAGATTAAATACGTCTGATAAGTTCCACGAAGCTGACTTATCTTCAAACAAAATCACCTGACCAATAACTCTAGACAAGACCTATTGTCCTCTGGGACTAGGACTAAAGATGCTTCACCAAGAATCCTTTTCATATCTACATTTACTGCTGGTAGCTCATGGATAAAAAATATTATTAATAGACATTGGCATATCTTGAAAGACTCCTTGCCAGAAGTGTTTAACCCCTTATGGACATGGCCTATTTTGGCCTTAACGACAAAGCCTTATTTTTCAAATATTACATCTAGCACTTTATGTGGTAATAACTTTTGAATGCTCTGACTTAACCCCTTAGTGACCAAGCCTGTTTGCGCCTTAATGACCAGGCCAAATTTTGCAAATCTGACATGTGTCACTTTAACATGGAAAAACACCAGAAAGGTTTTGCATATCCAAGCGATTCTGACATTGTTTTTTCGCCACATGTTGTGCTTCATTTAGGCGGAAAAAATAGACCGATAGAAATTGTGTTTATTTATTAAAAGCGCCAAAATTGGGAAAATTTTGAAAAAATCGTCATTTTTTCACATTTCCAACTGCAATATCTTAAATATGTGCAAACATAATATAGAAATTTTTGCTAAGATTTATATTTCCACCCGTTTACTTTATTTTGGGCGCACATTGGAAAAACTTTCGGTTTTTTTTTAACTATTTAGGAGACGTACAAATTTAACATTACTTTTTAGCATTTTGAGGAACACTTTGTTTTCCTATACCAAGCCGAGATTGGAAAGGCTCATGAGTGTCAGAATAATAGATACCCCCCCAAATGACCTCATTTTAAAAACTACACCCCTTAATGTATTCACTGAGGGGTGTCATGAGTATTTTGACCCCACAGTTTTTTTTCAGGAATTAATTCAATTTAGAGGAGAAAAAGTAAAATTTCATATTTTTGCAAATCTGTCATTTTAAAGACATATTTTTTTCCTATAGTTTACATGAAAATCAGGATTTACACCCCAAAATGGATACCCCTATTTCTCCCGTGTTCAGAAATATACCCATTGTGGCCCTATTGTTATATCTGAGTCCACAACGGGGCCCAAAATGAAAGGAGTAGTCAGTGTCTTTCAAAACAGAAATTTTGCTTGAAGTCCTTTTAGGCCCCATAGCACACATGTAGAGTTCTTGAGCGCCCAAAACCATAGAAACCCCCCACAAATGACCCCATTTTAAAAACTAGACCCCTTAAGGAATTTATCTAGGGGTGTACTGCATATTTTGACCCCACAGTTTTTGAATGAATTCAAACCAAGCAAAAGGAAAAAATTGTGATTTTCGTTTTTTCGGCAATTATGTCATTTTAAAAACAGCTTTTTTTGTACAGCACACATATGAAGGAAGACTTGCACCCAAAAATGGATACCCCTGTTTGTCCCGTGTTCAGAGACATACCCATTGTGGCCCTAATCTTATGTCTGGATGCACAACGGAGCCCAAAATGAAAGGAGCGACCGGTGGCTTTCGGAACACAAATTTTGCTTGAAGTCCTTTTAGGCCCCATTGCCCACTTGTAGAGTTCTTGAGCGCCCAAAACCATAGAGAACCCCCACAAATGACCCCATTTTAAAAACTAGACTCCTTAACGAATTTATCTAGGGGTGTACTGCGTATTTTGACCCCACAGTTTTTGAATAAATTCAAGCAAAGCAAAAGGAAAAAATTTGGATTTTTGTTTTTTTGGCAATTCTGTCATTTTAAAAACAGCTTTTTTTTGTACAGCACACATATGAAGGAAGACTTACACCCCAAAATGGATACCCCTGTTTGTGCTGTTTTCAGAAATATACCCATTGTGGCCCTAATCTTATGTCCGCATGCACAACGGGGCCCAAAATAAAAGGAGTAATCGGTGGCTTTCAGAACATAGATTTTGCTTGAAGTCCTTTTAGGCCCCATTGCCCACTTGTAGAGTTCTTGAGCGCCCAAAACCATATAGAACCCCCACAAATGACCCCATTTAGAAAACTAGACCCCTTGACGAATTTATCTAGGGATGTACTGCATATTTAGACCCCACAGTTTTTGAATAAATTCAAGCAAAGCAAAAGGAAAAAAATAGGATTTTCATTTTTTGGGCTATTGTGTCAATTTAAAAACAGTTTTTTTTGTACAGCACACATATAAATGAAGGCTTTCACCCCAAAATGGATACCCCTGTTTGTCCCGTGTTCAGAAACATACCCATTGTGGCCCTAATAGATTTACAGGACCCATGGCTAGGCCTACAATGAAAGGAATACCCGTTGGATTTCAGGGTACCACTGAATAAATTTCAGGCCCCATTGCCCACTTATAGAGCCATTGAGCGGCCAAAACTATAAAGAACCCCCTCAAATGACCCCATTTTGAAAACTAGACCCCTTAACGAATTCATCTAGGCGTGTACTGCGTATTTTGACCCCACAGTATTTGAATGAATCTAAGCAAAGCAGAAGGAAAAAGTTACGATTTTCAATTTTTTTGGCAATTTTTTCAATTTAAAAACAGTTTTTTTGTACAGTGCACATAGGAATGAAGACGTTCACCCCAAAATGGATACCCCCGTTTGTCCCGAGTTCAGAAACATACCCATTGTGGCCCTAATCTACTTACAGGACGCATGGCAAGGCCTATAAAGGACGGAACACCTGTTGGATTTTAGGGCACAACTGAATAAATTCCAGGCCCCATTGCTTATTTGTACAGAATAAAGATTGACTCCCTAAAAATTCCCCCCCCCCCCCGCGCCCTTTTTGGCGTTCGCAAATCTTAGATAAAAGTAAAAATGTGAACTGTGTAGTATTTCCGAAGACAGGGGTAATTACGGAGGCTGGTTGGAATGGGCCCATGGGGCAATAAAACCGGGTATCCCCCCCCCTCCTCTCATGCTTTTTGGGGGTATTTCATGACCTCAGTGGCGGGTATGGGGTGTAAAAAGTGGCGTTCTGTGAGTCTCCGTAAGCTTGATGAGGTGCGGCGGTCTCACACAGCAGGCGCTCAACAAGGTGCTCCTGGAACTGCAGGAAGGCGAGCGTTCCCGGGGCTTCTTGTAAAATACGTATCACAGGTAGCGGTCTGAATAACGCCGGGCTCACGCGGGTGCAGGCAGAATCCGCTTGCGGAGGCCCACAGCGGATCCCATCTGTGAGCCCGGCTGTGACCCTGCGTACGGCTGCGTAATGTACTGCGCATAACTGCCTACTCACACAGGCGGTCCTGCACAGTACACCTTTGTTTGTATTTCCCGCACCATCGCTTAGCGATGACGCAGGTACCCGCAGCCCGTATGCAATGTAGTTGCGTATGGGCTGCGGGTATATCCACGACCATGGAGCACAATGGGCTCTATGTTGCCGATATCCGCAGTAAAATAGAACCTGCTGCGTTCTCTTTTCTGCGAGTGGATTACGCAATTCCGACCCGCTAATGTGAGCGGAATTGTGTAATCCAATGCGATTGATCTGCGTATTAGCGCGGATCAGAAGCATGCAGAATCCGTAATTCCTATCCGGTCATGTGAGACCGACCTAAGGGGGATCGCTACCTTTTTATCACGTGACCAGGGACCGCTCAACGAGGCCACCCGTCACTGCTCCAGGCTCTCTGTGACCGTTGGTCGCTGGGAGCAAGGAGATTTTAAGTTTCCTGGGCTCCCTGACTCCTGCGCATGTGTCCGGCTTTTTGCCGGCAATCGCATGTGCAGAATCCTGGAAGGTCCACGGAGGAAGATCGCGTCGGGATTCAAATACGCAGGCCTCCGGTAAAAAGTTTAATCTCCTCTCACCGATCGCATCAGTGAGGGGAGATGAAACTTCAAATTTTTTTTTTTACTTTTACGTGATCGGCATTATTGGATAATGGCGAACACGTGATCAGGAACCGCTCACCGCGGACCCCCATTAAATCTCCATGCTCTTGGCTACGTTTTGTAGCCAGGAGCAGGGAGAATTTAAATTATCCTGGCAATCCACAGCTTTTGCGCATGCGCCCGCCATTTTGGCGACGGGTGCGGGTGCAGAAGCTGTGGTAAGGTCCGCGGATAAATCTGGGGGCCTTAGGTACGTACTTTCATCCTCCCTCACGGAGGGATCCATGAGGGGAGATGAAACGTACGCTTTTTAAACTTTTAAAAACTTTTTTTTACTTTTTTTTTTTTTCTACTTTTTTACACTTTTTTTTCACTTTACATGATCACTGTCATCCATTGGATGACAGTGATCATGTCCCCGGTATAATCTCTCTGCTCCTAGCTACACATGGCAGCCAGGAGCAGAGGGATTTTAAATTCCCCGGGGCTCGAGCCCGTCTGTGCACGCGCCCGATGTCAATCATCGGGCGCGCATGCGCAGACGGGGATTCGGGTCCCGGGACATCGGGACACCGCTGAGGACTGGGGGTGAGTATTTTCACCTCCCCTCATGGATCCGATCCATGAGGGGAGGTGAAACTGACTTTTTAAAAACTTTTTTTTAACTTTTTCGCGATCGCCGCTAACCATTGGATAACGGCGATCGCGGTACCGGGGACCGCTCACCGCAGTCCCCGCTGACATCTCCTGCCTCCCGGCTACCTACAGGAGCCGGGAGCCAGGAGATTTTAAATCTCCCGCGCCGCCGGGCCTTCTGCGCATGCGGCTGATGTAATGCCGCCTGGCGCGCATGCGCAGAAGACCGGCTTCGGGCCCCGGAGCGGCAGGAGAGCGGGGAGCAGCGTGCCGGACCTGGGTGAGTAATTTCAGCTGCTCCGATGGATCCGATCCATCAGAACAGCTGAATCTTTAACTTTTGTGTACTTTTATTTACTTTTTTTGCGATCGGCGCTATCCATTGCATAGCGCCGATCGCAATGCCGGGGGGGTGTCCGAACAGCCCGGGATGACAGCTCCATGCTGTCAGCTACCTGCGGACACCGACAGCATGGAGCTGTCACGTCCACAGCCCGAGGGGCATTATTCTCTGCAGGAAGCATGTTTTTACGTCCTCAGAGAATAGAGCCCACTTCGGGAGGACGTAAAAACACTATGGGCTGGTCATTAAGGGGTTAACAATGCAGATTGTTTTTTCGTGAGATATTGTACTTTGTGTTAGTGGTAAACTTTCATCAATGAATTTTGTCTTTATTAATCAAAATAAATCTAAATTCGCAATTTTCAAATTTTTAATTGTTTTTCCTTGTAAGCCAGATAGTCAAATAGCACAAAATACTTAATAATTAACATTTACCATAAGTCTACTTTTATATTGCAATCCTCTTACAAGTGTTATTTTATTTTTTTAGTACACCACAAAGTATATATTTGATCTAGAAAAGCTTGCACAGTGGGCAGTGACTAACAGAATGGTATTTAACAAGGAGAAATGCAAAGTCCCACATCTGGGCAAGAAAAATGAAGAAAGCACATACGGAATGGGAGGAATTGGGCTAAGCAGCAGCGCATGTGAAAAAGACTTGGGTATACTAATGGATCATAGACTGAACATGAGTCAACAATGTGCTGCAGCAGCAAAAAAGGCAAACACAATTCTGGAATGTATTAAGAGAAGCATAGAGTCTAGATTATGTGAGGTCATTATCCCCCTCTACTCTTCTTTATTCAGATCTGCAAATCATGTCCTATGAAGATTGATTAAAGGATCTGGGAATGTTTAGCTTGCAAAAAAGAAGTCTGAGAGGAGACTTAAAGGGGTTGTCCCGCGGCAGCAAGTGGGTCTATACACTTCTGTATGGCCATAATAATGCACTTTGTAATGTACATTGTGCATTAATTATGAGCCATACAGAAGTTATAAAAAGTTTTTTACTTACCTGCTCCGCTGCTGGCGTCCTCGTCTCCATGGAGCCCGCCTAATTTTCGCCGTCTAAAATGGTCGAATGGCCAAATTAGACTTGCTTGCGCAGTCCGGGTCTTCTGCTTTCTTCAATGGGGCTCCGTGTAGCTCCGTGTAGCTCCGCCCCGTCACGTGCCGATTCCAGCCAATCAGGAGGCTGGAATCGTCAGTGGACCGCACAGAAGAGCTGCGGTCCACGGAGGAAGAGGATCCCGGCGGCCATCTTCAGCCGGTAAGTATAGAAGTCACCGGAGCGCGGGGATTAAGGTAAGCGCTGAGCGGTTTTTTTTTTACGTCCCTGCATCGGGGTTGTCTCGCGCCGAACGGGGGGGGGGGGGGGTTGAAAAAAAAAAAAAACCGTTTCGGCGCGGGACAACCCCTTTAATAGCTGTCTACAAATATCTAAAGGGTTGTCACAATGCAGAGGGATCAGCCCTATTTGCATTTGCACAAGGAAAGACTAGAAGCAATGTGTTAGAGATGGGGTTACCACTAGGGGCACCGGGGTCCAGTTGGTGGGGGCTGCTCGTCCTGGTGTGCCTGGGGCCCGGGCTGGCGGCTCTGTCCAGGGTTCCCCCACTCTGGTGGTTGGTCGTGGCGACCGGCAGCGCATCCCACATCCTGCGCGGGCACACCAGTCCACTGGTCAGCCATGCGGTGTTCGGGGTGGTGCGTGCCACCGGGGGGAAAGTGGCGTTATGACTCCCTCCAGTCATCATGTGAGGTCTGTATATAAACCCTGCTGGCCTAGACTCCAGGGCCATTGTTTGTTTTGACTTGTTCTGACTATACCCACAATCATTGACCTGACTATAGTGTGTATGACCTCTGCTTGCATTTGACTCTGCTTCTGCTTTGCCCTCCTGTACCTCGAACGTGTCTTTTGGTTTGACCTCAGCTTGCATTTGACTCTGCTTCAGTTTTTGCCCTCCTGTACTCCGCTCGTGACTTTTTAGTTTGACCCTGCCTGTTGTCTTGACTATTCTCTGGTTGGCGCATCATTGTCCTAGTCAGCTCATGGTTCCCATCTGTTGGTCTCCCAGTCCCTCCTTCTTGGGGTCCCTGACACTAGTGCAGCGCAGGGACCGTCACCCAGTTGTCACCCTAGGGCCTAGCCCAGGGGGGCAAGTAGGTAGGGACACGGGAGAGGGCTGTCCATCTGCCCCTGCTGGGTGTAACAGTAGCACTGGCCATATTGTTGCTGGGAACCTGTTTCAACCTTCCCGTTTGAACCTGGATATGAAGGCGGTTGTGGCCCTTGCTATTCAGGTGCAAGCCTTAACAGGGTTGGTGCAAGATCGGCTCCAGCAACAGGAGCAGACAGTTGCTGGTACTCCTGTCACTATTGCTGCAGCCTCGGGCATGGCGGTCGAATCCAAAATTGCGCTACCTGACTTTTTTTCGGGTGATTGGGTGACATTCTTCGTTTTCTGGGAAGCATGCAGGTTATATTTTGAATTACGCCCCCACTCGTCGGGTCCTGAATATCAGAGTGTAGGCATTGTAATTTCACGCCTGAGAGACGACCCTCAAAACTGGGCATTTTCGCTGCCTTCCAACTCACAGGCCCGCCAATCGGTTGATTCCTTTTTTACGGCCCTTGGGCAGATTTATGATGAGCTAGATAGAGCGGGATATGCCGTGAGTAAGTTATTGAGTCTTCAGCAGGGAAGACGTTCTGCGGAAGAGTTCTGCTCCTAGTTTCGGCAGTTTTGTGTGGAGTCTTGATGGAATGACCGCACTATGAATGATTTGTTTCTGACTGGGTTGTCTGAGTCTGTTAAAGATCTGTTGTTGTCACACCCACCCCCCGCTCACCCCCGCCACCCCCCCGAGCCTGCTCGGACGAAAATGCAGTTGCTCGAGGAGAGCGATGCTCGCTCGAGTAACTGCCTTATCTGTGCATGCTCACTTATCTCTAATTACAACACTTTTTGGGGTTTGCAAACTTCTATCGGAGATTCATTAAGAACTTTTCGGTGGTGGCCAAACCCTTGACTGACTTGACTGGGAAGAGGGCTAGGGTTGATTCCTGGTCACAAGAGGCAGTGAAGGCCTTTTCACTTCTCAAGAGGGCTTTCTTCACAGCACCGCTGTTGGCTCAGCTGGAGCTAGACTGCCCATTCGTCATTGAAGTGGATGCCTTTGAGCATGGGGTGGGGGCAGTTCTCTCGCAGGAATCTTGCCGACTTGGTCTTCAACCCTGTGCGTTCTTTTCCAGGAAGTTTAATCAGGCAGAACGTAACTATGATATTGAGAACAGGTAATTATTGGCCATAAAATAGGCATTTGATGAGTGGGAACATTTTTAGAGGGCACTCGTCATACTATTACGGTCCTCACGGACCACAAGAATCTAGTTTATCTGGAGTCCGCCAAGTGCTTGAACGCTCGTCAGGCAAGGTGGGCATTGTTTTTTTCGCGTTTCAATTTTGTAGTCACATATGTGCCTGGGTCCAAGAATGCCAAAGTTGATGCACTGTCTCCCGGCTTTGGAGTTCCCGAGGTAGAGGAGCCTCAGCCGGAGAGTATCCTGGGCCCGGGCGTACTTGTAGCCGTTCTTATGTCTGACACCTCTGTTTTACTCCAGTTGTCTCAGCAGTCCGTTTCCCAAGGCCTCCCGGAGGGGAGGCTATTTGTTTTCCGTGCCTTGTGGCTCCTCATACAGGAGGAGGTTCATTATTCGGTTTTAGCAGGGCATCCAGGGGTCTGAGGCACCCTGGAGCTGTGTGGCCATTTGTATTGGTGGCAACAAATGTCTCAAGATGTCAGGGAATTTGTCAGGTCCTGCCCTATTTGTGGTCGAGGGAAAAGTGTACGGAGATGCTTTGTCCTCTCCCCATTCTGGAGAGGCCATGGATTTTATTACAAACCTGCCTGAGTCCCAGGGGTGCTTGGTCATCTGGATGGTCGTCAACAAATTGTCCAAGAGGGCGCATTTTACTGCTCTAAAGAAGCTTCCGTCCGCATCTGAGTTAGCCACCATATTTATCAAGGAGGATATTATTTCCAACCGGGGAGTCCAATTTGTTGCCCAGTTTTGGAGGGCTTTTTGTAAGAATTTTGTAAGTTGTCATTTCCTCTGCCTTCCACCCAGAGTCTAATGGGCATACGGAACATATGAACCAGGAACTGGTTCAGTACCTCAGAATGTATGTGAGTGATTGTCAGAGTCTTTGGGTCAATTATCTAGCGTTGGCTGAATTTGCTATTAATAATCATACACATTCAGTGTCTCCTTTCTTCTGTAATTTTGGATTTAATTCCAGGTTTGCTGTGTCCTTCCCCTCCTCCTCTAACAATCCATCTGCGGACGCTCAGGTTCAGGACCTGCAGGAGGTGTGGGAGAAGGTGCATGGCAATTTGGAGCAGTCCAGGGATGCGGTGCTTAGGAGGAGTAGAGGTACACATACTATCTCTGAATCTTTGTCTGTGGGCCAGTTGGTGTACTTGTCTTCCAAGAACCTAAAGTTAAAAGTGCCTTTGTTGAAGCTGGCTCCCCGATTTGTGGGCCCTTTTCCTGTCACTAAAGTGATTGGTCCTATGGCATAAGAGCTGGAACTACCGGACACGTGGAGAATCCACAGAGTTTTCCACAAATCGCTCCTAAGAGGTACGTCCCTCCAATGGTTACATGCAGTCTTATTAAAACATTTTTAAAGAAAATAAAAAACATGAAAAACAATGAACAGTAAAGCCAGACCTGCTATAACCACCAAAATTAATGTATGCCTGACTCCCATAAAATGAAGGGAAAGCAATGCCAGTATATGTATCAGACATACTAAAGAAGATTGATTTGTGAGAATTTGTTCTGTAAGTGTGATAGGTAGATGCGGAATTTTCCCCTGGCCCTAGTCGAGCATTTATAACTCTCTAAAGGGGTGATTCCCCCAACCCCAGTTGTCCCTGAAACCAGCATGTATAATAGAAACAATTTTTGAGCTTGACCGTAATTCTCTGCGGTAGCATCTGGATAAAGCTCCCCTGGATAAAGCTCTGGATAAAGTAATAAAACAGGATTCTCTCTTTAAGGGCGAGCACCCACTGGCGTTTTTTTACCTGCGTTTTGCGTTTTTCCTGCACAGGCATAGAGATAACATGTGTTCCTGTCCACTGGCGTTTTTTTTGCGTTGCGTTTGCGTTTTTAACATAGGAACTGTCAGTTGCATATGTGTCCTTATTTTTCTCCATGGAAATTAATGGAAAAGCCGCGAAAACGCCGCGAAAAACGCGCGGAAAAATCGCGGGAAACGCGGCGAAAACGCTGCGTTTTTTTCCCGCGGAAAACGCAAACGCCAGTGGGTGCTCGCCCTAAAGAGTGATGTTTCGGCCCAGTCCATTTGGAATAGAAAGGCCAATTTATTCAAAAATTGTTTGAAAGGAGGTGCTGTTGGCTGCAACCACATCTGCAAGATAGCCTTCAGATCCACAGCCGCTATGAAGTGTAGCAGTTTGCATGCCCCACCAAGCAAAGATATTTTTTGTGGTCTAAGTGACCAAAAACTGCCCACAGAGGTTCTTGCAAGCCAAAATTTGTCAGATGCGTAGTTATAGATCCGTGGCCAGAAGGTCTGTATTACAGGGATAGACCATGCAAACTTGTACCAAATGCAAACTTGTACCATAAACAATGGTACAAGTTTGCATTTGGCACTTTACATTTAAAGCTGTTTGGGGTGATATCTATGGATCTATGGATCATTTGTAGTTTAATTTCTAAGAATCTGTCTGAGGGTAAATACTTTTGAGCAGATGACATCAATTCTAGAATCGCCACCGGGGTCAGATCTGGAGCATCCATGGACCACTTTCTAACTCCAGAATCAAAGTCAGTGAATTGATCTGTACAATCTAGAGATCATGCCCCGTGTAGTCATTGGCCTAGAGATCCAGGTGTTTCCCATCATGTCCCAATCAAAGTCTCGGAATTCTGGTAAAAGCTGTTTTGGACATAATGACTGGCCTGTAGATAAGAAAAGATTGGCCTTGGCAGTTTAGGGAATTTTTGCCTCATCTCCTCATAGGACAGGAAAGATTTGCCCTGGTATAATACATGTGGCCTCGCTTCCAGAAGTACTTGGCTCCCCCCTTCCTGGTCCCCAAATATTAGGGCCTCGATTACCTCCTCCTGGAGTTCAAGAAAGGTGCCCCTCTGATATCTATATAGTACAGAGGCATTATAGTGCCACCTGTATGATGTGCACAGACAATTTTTCATTGTACGTCTCGAGTACTTGATTGGACAGATCAATCCCTCCCATGTACCTAGAGTAATCAAGGACGCAGTCTGGCTTGGGTGTCTCTGCACTGGTACCTCGTACTGGGCAGGGGGTACTGCTATGGCTGTGTATTTTGCTCAATATAAGGACGTCCTTATACTTGACACACAATACTTTGCCGCTGCATAGTGCCCAGCTCTTACCCTTTCTGAGAATTTGTCCAAGCAGCGACTTAGGGAGGCTTTTCTGTTTTTTCTAACAGTGCCAGATGCCACTGTTTTCTGGAAGCGAGGCTCTGGGATAGGGATTCACTAGTGTAATAATTACCCAGGTAGAGGTGGTAACCACGGTCCAGTAATGAGTGCACTAATTCCCATACAATGTTTCCTGTAATTCCGAGCAGGGAAGGGCATTCTGAGAGCTCAATTTTGGTGTCCTTCCCTTCATAAATCCAGAACTTATGAGTGTACCCTGATATACTCTCACACAGATTGTATATGTTTTTGCCATACCCAGCTCCTTTACCGGGCAGCTACTGGCGGAATCAGAGTGTACTGAGGACTCATCTACAGAAAGGTTTTTCCCAGGGGTGTATGCCTGGGCAACTTAGCATTGCAATGCTCTATTACGAGCCTGATTTTATTTAAACAATCATAATTGGGGGTCATCGCTGGGTGGGCACTGCGTATTGTCATAAGAATGCAGGAATTTTATGATCACTTCAAAATGCATCCTGGACTTCGCCATGCAGAACATTTGGGGTGTGGTATAAAATATCCATGCTCCAGTAGGTCCCAATGCTCAACTTCTTTACTAGCCCCATACTTAATACAATGCCCCAAAATGTAGCGATTTCTGATGTATCCACTGGGGTCCACTTGTAGGCTTTTGTAAAACTAGAGTTGGGGTTTTCTTGGATGAAATTCTGTGCATATAAATTAGTTTGGGTAACAATGCGGGCAATAAAATCATCGGACAAACAAAACTTTAAAAAACCCATCCCTCTGAGCCCAGCTATATCAAATTGTATCCTTGAGTTGCCAGTAAAGTCAGGGATCTGAAGTAATCCACTGGACATCAGATGAATTGAGGTCCTCTGAAGTAAGTGGCAGTCCTTGGATGCCTTCTAAAGAATACAGGGGGTCCAGACTCACTCGGTGATGAAGCGGACAATGCCAGAAAAGTGAGGTTATCCTCACTAGCTAAGGCTGATGTAATTATTGTGTAAGCCTCCCCCCAACAGTACTCCTCCTTCAGGCCATACTACAGGTATATACATTTATTATGCAGCCAAAAAAAGCACACAATTTTTTTTTATCACTGCATATTTATCCTGGAAATCAACGGGGCCTCTTGTGTTTTTTTTTCATGCTCAGTACCCTCTCGAGTGCTGCGTTTAACCCAGGACCAAGCACAGTAAATTTACGGCACGTGGTCGCAGGCTTAAAGCCCATCCGTATGTAAAATTATGGCAGGAATTAAAGACTCCTGCTTCTGTAATCAATCAGAAGAAGGATGGGCTGTCAGTTGTTAGTCACAGCTGATAACCCGGAGAAGAAGGGAGAAGTGGGTTTTAACCCTTTCTGCCTCCTCCTTTCTTCAGTATACATCGCTCAATGAGTGATATGTACTAAAAAAAAAGTGGGAGTGTTTCTTCCACTATGGGAGCCGGGGGTCACATGACTGCCAGGATTCCCTGCTATAGCAGAGTTGTAGGGTCATACTAGAACCTGAACAGCTCTGCCAGTGACTAATATCACTGCAGGGGATGTTTTCCCCTGTAACTGGGGCTCCTATAGATGCCCCACCTACAGTGGGAAAGTGTCAAATAAAAAAACAAAAACGTGAATGTCCCCCAGAGGTCTTATATGACGTCATGGGGGACATAGATAGCAAAAAGAATAATTACATAAATAAGTAAAACAAAAGTAAGAATAATTACATAAATAAGTAAAACAAAATTACAGAATAAAACAACAATATATACATAAGAAAGAAAATAACCTAAAGCGGATATCAACCAAAAACGTCGCTATAAGCGCCCTGTAATCCAAAACCATTATATATCAAAACGTCTGCAACAAAATGAGGATCCCGTTCCCATACTTTATTTTAGCATAAAAAAAACTACTTAAAAAAAACTAGAAAAAAAATCATTATTTTAATCTTTTTTACCCCCAATAAATCTAAAAAACGGGAAAAAAAAGTCAGTGAAAAAGATATTAAAAATAGCACTAAATGTCACGGGGAAAAAAAAAAAAACATAGCAAAAATAATTTTGGAAGCTACAAGAAAAAAAGAAATAGGGCAGTAAAATTACCACACGGCTAAAATCCCCAAAAAGTGTCTGGTCTTTAAGGTACAAAACAGCCTGGTCCTTAAGAGGTTAAAGTACTCTTAAACTGCAGTGTCTTTATACACTGATAAGTAAAAGCTGCAGAAAACAAATGGTGCAACATTTTTAATTAAACCCTATAGCAAAAATGATTGTCAGCCCAAAATGCATGCACATAGAGGTATTCATAGCCTTTATTTTTTGGGCTTTTTATCTTTTTTTGTGTGTGTTTTTTAGCATATTTCATACTTTGAGTCTTGTCCTGTGATGTGTAATCCACTTCTCAGACTGTGCTTGGTGCTATCTAACACTGCCTCCCCTTGCCTCTATCAGTCAACCACTGAGCTCCATGAATGACAGGTCCACAAGTTTTAATTGTAACCTCTATGTACTATACAAAAACTTAATGAGTGATAAACCCTGCCCCGTCTGTTTAAGATTACGCTCTACGACTGGCATCCCCAACAAACAGATTTGTGGATACATAGAATATTTAGTTGTTCTCTGGCTTCATTTGTTTTTTCCATTTCCTTTTTTAATTTGCTATGGAAGGGAATTAAGATGCAATTAAAACCCAAGAGACTTCAACAGAAAAATCTAATATTGGATTATGGATCCTCCTTCACGATAATTCAAATGAAAGAGCCAGTTAATTTTACATTAAAATCACAGTAATAATGTTCTTATTTTCTGGGCTATTGTGAGTTATGAAGACGGCTTAATGAAAACACATTTTCTTCATATTCCTCTGACACAAACAACGCTTGATGAATTGACCAACAAACCCTTTCTGAAATTGAATCGGAGCCGCTGACTGCATTGAAGATTTACTTAATTACTAGAAAATGATTAATTGGCACTCTTATCCACCACTCGATTTATTGTGATTACTAACTATAGTGATTACTACATTTTCATTACAAGCTCGGAGTTCCCCAGATTCGAATAGGATAGGAAACATACATCACAGCGCAGTCTATAGTTCTTCAGGGGGGCTTGTTGGCCAGCCCAGGATAAAGTTGGCCTCAGAGATTTCTGAGAACTTGTTCCCAGATCATCAATTATAAAATACGAGACCTCGATATAATGGATCCACATCTGTGCCAACAACAATGATTCATTTGTGTGTGTTTGACAATTTCTAATACGACACATTTTTCAGCTTGATGAGATGATTGCATGCGGCACATGAATATATCCTGTTCATTACTTCTCCAAAACAAACACTGCAACATTTGTTTCCTATTCCCTGGCTGCACTATCAGTCTTGGTAATGGCACGTCTCATGTTTATACTATACGGCTCTTTTTCTGCTAGGGACGTATCGATCGGAGCTGATGATGATAAATGGCGGAGCAACTGGACAATCTCTGGTTAGATGTGGGGGTATAATGGACCTGGCATTAGACCCGGTATGCTAAGATCAGGCTGGTGCAGGCAAAACTTGGCGTGATGAAGTTTATGGGAGCCCTGGTATTTATTCATAACCTCAACAAGAAGGAGTTTGCTGCAGAGCAACCCCAGATCATGGACCTCAAAATAGTCTATGACACTGGTGGGTGCCAGAATACATGAATAGACCATAGCTGGAGGTTGTTGGGCTGATAACTATATAGCTAAGGCAGATGAGGCCCTGCAAGGGAGGAGAATGGTTGGCATCATGATGCACCTAGATATAATTTCCTCCAGCTTATGCATATAAGTAGATAAACTAACCACTTTATTATATGTACATATAGGCTGACTTATACGCTTCCTGTGTATGTACTGCAGTGAGTGTACTGTGCTATGTGCCAATTGTGCAGGGAGTGAGGGATTGGAAAATGCCACCCCAAGACTCAGTGCCCACCTTTGTCCTAATGTGTGCCTGGGCACATTTCTGTTCACATGCGGAGCTGTTCTGTTGTCGAATGAGCATTTTTATGTCCATGTAAAATATCCAATCAGCTTATGAATGAGCATTTGCATTCGCAGCCTGGATTCATACAGGTTGATAATTGGACAAAGGAGCGTTCTTATGAATATGGTGCCCTATTATCAGCTCATACAAAAGGGCCTCACACAGATGACTTAACCCATTGGACCTAGTCTGAGGTTGTCAATGGATATTATTCTGTGTCATAATATATCACTTATTATGACACAATAATAATTATCATCAGGACTGATGTGGGTTCTTGCAGCTACACCCCACTGATCAGTATGTTATGCTGTATTATAACAATATGCCTCTACTTACTATGAAAGTAATAAATACCCCCTATAGACAAAGCTATTGATAACATTACAAAGCCAAACCATGAAGGTAGCAAGTAGAGAATATTTATTGCATTTATTTCAATGATATATTGATTTCTGTAGAATTTGGGCTAGTTAACGTGAGAGGAATGGCTAATGGCTGCGGCAATTTGTTAAGCATGTAACGTGTCACATATGTCACTGTCTGATGCTTGGTGGCTCACCTAATGATGGAGAACTATGATTAATGAGCGGGAACTGGATGGGGAAGCTGATAGGTTTGCATTAAACAATAGGGGAAGAAATCTATATTAATCAGATGCAGAAAAATATTTATTTTCTGGATTAGTCTGCCTTCAGTGATGATGATGTCCTAAGACTTCCATGGTGCGATGTGGAGGAGGTCTCCCGACCAGAAGCCGTTCCTTCCCTGCTATGGTGGCGGAGTAGCTGTGCACATCTTTAGTAATTCATTCCCACTGCTGGCATTTGACATACAATGTACGACAAGACTAATTAATCAGAGGCATAAAAGAAACAAGCTCAATCCTGATGAATCTGATGACCGCAGAGATATTACCTGACTGGCTAATCAAGCTAATGATTTTTGACAAATGTGTTTGTGTGATAGCAGGTGCGTCGTCTGCCGCTGGAATTAATTCACAGCGCTCTTTTGGGTGAACGCTGGTCTTGTTAATAAATCACAGAGCATTTCCATGCTGCTACAATGTATGACAGATAGAAGATTTTTGGCCTCCTGACTTTCTTCTAGAACCCAAGGGATCTAAATATGTTATCCCTGCCCCTTCACACATTTAAATCAGTCTTTGCAGTGGATTTGGAGCTCTAGATCAGACAAAGCAAGTTCAGTCCACTAGAGATATAATAAGAACTTTAGAAGTGAAAAAATTGACATCAATTTAATTAGAAAAAACAAAATAATGTTTAATGGTTATGCTTCACTTTAATGGCTTATTCACAGGAGTGCATATCGGCTGGCCTTTTTCACGGACGGCCATTATGCGCTGTGATCTGATGCATTCGATTCCAATGCATCAGATCACAAGGGCATATTACTGAGACGTAAAAGCACCCGGCAAGGCCAATATAGCGCCGGGCTTTTTTATATCAGGCGCAAAAGATAGTCCTAGAACTATCTTTTGGGCCGGAATACGTCTGCTAAACTCCCTCCCTCTGCTCTCCTTCCCCCATGCAGTCTCACCTCTCATCTGCTCCCCGCTTGTTCTGTGCAGTGGAAGGGGAAATGGCAGGGGCGGAGCTAAGTGTCATCCCATCCCTCCTCCAGCCCTTTCCCTGCCCCTTGTCCATAGCCATCAGTGGGGAGAGACGGGGCGGGCCACCGCTTAGCTCCACCCCCGCCCTGTCCTCTCCCATTGCAAAGAACGAGTGGGGAGGAGATGAGAGGTGAGGCTGCGATGGAGAGGGAGGAGAAATGGGCGACAGTGATCTTGGCGTATATTCACCGAGGTCCATGCAGTGTGAACAGGTGCACAAATGTTAGATTTGTGCGCCTGTTTACGAGCTTCTACACCCAAAATGGAAGCGTATATTGGCCGGCCGTGAAAACACCAGCCAATATGCACTCGTGTGAAAGAAACCCAAAGCCTCTTTCACGCAAGCATATGCATTTTTACGTCTGCTTGCACACGCTGTAAAATCGCATTAATGAAGATAAGATGCGATTGAGTGCTGAGCTTAATTAGCATTTTCTCGTCTATTCACATGCAAGAAAAATATGCAGCAGTGCGGAATTCCGTCAGTCGGCAAAAATCTTGGAAATGACTCTTAATACTTAAATAGTGGCAGCTGTCTTCTTTTGTAGACCTCCCCCACTCCCTTTTTTTTCATCTGCCATAGGAGTCTATGGGAGCTTCCAGCGTTTTTCGTCAAAAGATAGGTCAAGATCTAACTTTTTATGCAGCGTTAAAAATCGGTGACCGAAAACAGTCACCGCTGCTCTTGTTATGATGGTGTGATTGGAATATAGTGCTTCACATGGTCGCGATTCTCAGACAACATATTTACGTTGCTAAACAACCCCATAAGAACACTCATGTGAATAAGACCTTAGACTAAGGACACATGTTCCAGCTGACCAAATGCGACCAAACCACACCCGCGCATATGACCACTGGTTACAAAATCATGCAACTATTGGCCACTGTGGCCAGCTGGACTAAGACTAGGCACACTAGCCATGCATTCAAGTTGTGCTCGAGAGGACTCTTGTACAGTCCATGTGCTGTCTTATTTATATAGAGGCAGCACATTGACTTGCATTAGTATGTCCTATTTCTTGTCTGTGAAATGGACAGGAATCGGACATGTCATACGTTTTTTATGTGCTCCATCAGTCCATGTGAAAAAACGTCAAGGTGCATAGGCTCATAGGCTTTAATAGAGCACGATGCTGTCCAAGGATTAGCATGAGCAGCTCATGACCTAAAATACGGGGATGTTTGGGGGCCTTAGCATAATACAGTGATATAAAGAATATTGCTAAAACCTGCACTTGTCCAGCGTGATGTCATTAACGTTTCATCATTTCATAATGAAAAGTTCTACACCTCTTAGCAATGACAACAATGTTATAAGTCCCTACAGGCACTGAAAAGTCATTTTACTTAAGAGTTTATAGAGTGAGGACAGAAGTCGTAGGAGAACAATACATAAACCATTTTTGATCCCTCCGATTTCTGATATTCAGATAAGACCAATGGGACCTGTGTCCTAGACAGTCCTGTGTCCTAACTTTCCTTTCTCCTAATTCTACAGAGCAGCCAAATATCAACAGAATCCAGGACCAAGACGTCTGTGCAATTTCCTCAGCAATTTTTCTTGTTGTTTGCTCCATCTGGAAAGTATCGCTAGTAAAGCCATGCACAGCCTCTTGCTGTTATTGCTCTGGCATGCGTATTTTGAAAGCACCATGCATACTGCCCATCTGTTTCTGTAAAAGAATCAATGATTCCTGAACCATGAAGAGTTAAGAACTTTATTTAGTTACATGTAAAAGTACTACTCAAACCTGATGCATAATGCTTGCATAGCACAGCCCTGCTTTTTTGCAACAGGTGCAGAATAGGATGCTGGTGATGGAGAGCATTTACATTAGTTCAGTTGAACAAACAATGCTTCACTGAATGTACAATAAGGAATAATATGGCAATAACATTCAACAGTATTATCTGGATACAATGCAAACAGTTTACTAATATTCGATTAGCGCTATAACTCGGTCTGTACTCTACGAATTGGGTGTCCTTAATATTGTGCACACAATATAGAATTAGCAAAACCAATAAATGGTATATCTGGCCTCGGGTAAATAGCTCCACAGATGCTGGTTGAAAATAGGAACCTCCTCTGAAGTAACTTAGTCTTGCAGGGATTTTGGTTAACGAAATGACTTAATCTGCCAGCCAAAATATGCAATCACTGTCCCCCGAAATCATTATTAGCACAGTACCTTTGGGGAGGCTGTACAGTGATTAAGTCAAAATAATCCATTTTACTGGTGAATGAGCCTGGGTGATGGTACTCATGATTACACACCATCACAACTTGAATATTCACATATTCGATGTCGCTAGTGGTGGTTGATAATTGCAGCTGATGTTTCCTTGGACAATCAGCAGACCTCCCTCTGGCACTCACATTGTAACAACTGGGTAGGCACCACTGTAGGAATCCGAGTTGCATTCTCTCGCTCTGGTACAGCAAACTCAGCCCTCCAGTAGGGGCAGCTCACTCCTCACAAGACTCTCTGCTCTCTTCAAAAATTGCTACTTAAAGGGGTTGTCTCGCGAAAGCAAGTGGGGTTATACACTTCTGTATGGCCATATTAATGCACTTTGTAATATACACCGTGCATTAAATATGAGCCATACAGAAGTTATTCACTTACCTGCTCCGTTGCTAGCGTCCCCGTCGCCAAGGATCCGTCTAATTATGATATCTTCTTGCTTTTTTAGACGCGCTTGCGCTGTGCGGTCTTCTGCCTTGTGAATGGGGCCGCTCGTGCCGGAGAGCTGGTCACTGCGTCATCATCGTAGCTCCGCCCCATCACGTGTGCCGATTCCAGCCAATCAGGAGGCTGGAATCGGCAATGGAATGCACAGAGCCCATGGTGCACCATGGGAGAAGACCCGCGGTGCACCATGGGAGAAAACCGCAGTGCATCCCTGGGAAAGGACCGGCGGCCATCTTTGGGAGAAGATTTTTTAAAGTCCTTATTTCATCGGATCGGTGAGTAGCAAGCGGTTTAAAAACCGCTTTAATTTGCTATTTTATGCCAGGGGGGTGACAGGGGGAATGGGGTAAGGTAAAATTTTGAGGTTTGCCGCGAGACAACCCCTTTGACACCACAGCCTAGGGACAGCGCCTGGCTTTTAAACCAAGCCCTTCAGCCAATGAATTGGCAACTCACTTCCTGTTAATGCACAGCAGAAAGATTAGAGTAAAAAACACAGTCATATGACCTTTCTGAAGGTTTTAGAAGTAAGATATGTAAAGTTCAGCAATGATATACATATATATATATATATATATATATATATATATATATGGATAGGTATTTAAAACCTTACACTGTGAGCCCAGGTCAATAGAAAAAATAATATACTGTCATAGTGAGCTAAGATTTCCTTAAAGAGTTGTCGCACCACAGCTTTTATCTGTAATGCAGCTCCAGTACTAAACCTGGATTCATCAACCCGGTTCCCCTTCATAGCAGTCCAGTTTCGACATTCAGGCTTCCACTGCAGATGGAGGCAACAGTGAATGGGTGTAAAAGGCAGTGCATGTAATGGGTACTGTGAGACCCAATGTACTTTAGCCATGAGCCTGGAAAGGGTTCCAACCGACACAATACGTCCTGAAGTGTGAGGCATCAGAGCATAGGCATGCACACCTCCTCTCCATTCACTTCACTGGGACTGTCTGAGATAGCCAAGTTCAAGTGCTTGGCTATTCCTGGCAGAGACAGGTGGCATCATCATTACAGACCCCTTTGTGGGTTGGAACCCTTTCCAGGCTCATGGCTAAAGTGCATTGGGTCTCACAGCGCCCATTACATGTACTGCCTTTTACACCGATTCATCGTTGTCTCCATTTACAATGGTAGCGTGAATGTCGAAACTGGACTGCTATGGAGTGGAACTGGCTTGATGAATCCAGGTTTAGTTTGGGCACTGATGACAGCCATGTTCATGCCTGTAGATGTAGGGGTTAGCGCCTCAATCCTGCCTTTGCTGTGGAGTGGAACACTGCCCCACTGCTGTGGTGAAGGTCTGGGGGCAATCGCATATAACAGCCATCCCTAGTAGTGGTACGAGGGACAATGACAGCTCAGCGATATGTTCAGGACATCCTGCAGCCCCATGTGTTCCTCTCATGGTGGGGCTTCAATCAGGATAATGCTCAGCTGCACACAGCAAGGGTGTCACAGGAATGCTTCCACAACATTACCACACTTCTTTGGTCTGCCGGTCGACAAATTTATTGCCTATAGAACATGTATAGGACAATCTGATAAACAAAATTTGACAGCCTATGAGTTTGCTCGCCCGTATCACATCTTGTATCCAAGCTAGAGGCGGTATAACAGGGTACTAGAGCCTCCATGCCTGCGCGTATCACATCTTGTATCCAAGCTAAAGGGGGTACAACAGGGTACTAGAGCCTCCATATCCACTCATATCACATCTTGTATCCAAGCTAGAGGCGGTACAACAGGGTACTAGAGCCTTCATGTCCACTGGTATTGCATCTTGTATCCAAGCTAGAGGCGGTACAACAGAGTGCTAGAGCCTTCATGCCCACCCGTATCACATCTTGTATCCAAGTTAGTGGTAGTACAACAGGGTACTGGAACTTCTATGCCCACCTGTATCACATCTTGTATCCAAGCTAGAAGCAGTACAACAGGGTACTAGAGCTTTCATGTCCCCTGTATCACATCTTGTATCCAAGCTGGAGGCAGTACAACCAGGTACTAGAGCCTCCATACTCACCTGTATCACATATTGTATCCAAGCTAGAGGTGGTACAATAAGGTACTAGAGCCTCCATGCCCACCTGTATCACATATTGTATCCAAGCTGGAGGCAGTAAAACAGGGTACTAGAGCCTCCATGGCTGCCCGTATCATACCTTGTATCTAAACTAGGGGCGGCACAACAAAGTACTACAGTCTCCATGCCCGACCGTTTCACATATTCTATACAAGCTAGAGGCGGTACAACAGGGTACTACAGCCTCCCTTCATGTGTTCAGTTTTCCGCAATAATTTCTCCTTTTGCTCTGATATTATAATCACTTACTTATATCAACATTACAATCGCAGGTATAAAGTTTCATTTGATTCCAACAATTCCTTCTAGGTGTTGGATTTTTTTTACAATGAGTATATATTGTAGGTAACTGTTATATAATTTCTTTTATTCCATCATTGATTTTGTTCATTTCCTCAGGACCTCTTTTGTGTAATGTGAGAACTTAAATAATTACACAGAAGTTTCAGATTTCTCATATAAATAATGAAATACGGATGAAGAATTCCTCTCTGTGGATCTTGAAGTCTTTCTACATGTATTGTAAGTAATATTTAACACTCAGCCCTCTCCCGTTTTATGTAACTCCCATCACCCTCTGCAGGGAGACGTCTTGTGATTATTACAATTGCTGGTAAAGAATTCTCTTTTCTTGACTTCCATTGATTTAAGAATAAAGATAAGAAATCTCTGTAGATCAATGGCTGCCTAGATGGGGGTCTGATCCTTCTGCCATTTTTGTGGATTCTTAATTATATGCATCTTATATTCTGATTTCAGCCACTTCTATAGCAAGGAGCTCAGGCTTTGAAATTAAAGACATTGCAGACAAAAGGCAACAAAAAGATGGGAAATGCTTAAATGCCTCATTGCTGCAGAATTCTACAGTGTTTAGTTCCATGTATCTCCATAGGGGAGCGGTGTCTTGGATTTGACACCATTGTACTAGGAGACATTCTTTTTCTTGTAGAGTCATAATTTATGCATTTTGTTCCCTCTTTATAATAATAGCTGAATACTTCCAAATCAATCTATGAATGTGTGATTGGTAAGTAAATGTTTTTAGGGTAGCAATGTGTTATCTGATATCACGTAGATAGAATATCACTATGATCTATATATATTATAGTGCTGGATGACTGGGATGAAAATCCCAAAAGACAGTAAACAAAATGATAGAATTTATCAATTAAATTGGAATTACATAATTTGTAGACCTATACCTGCTTTCATGCCCAGGCACAGATGAATCCAGATGGGGAAAAACATTTAAAAGTTACAGCTCTTGGAAGTCGAAGACAAAGAAACAAGCAAAAAAATGTCTGATCCTGAAGGGGTTAATGCTATTCAACATATTCCCTCTTGAAGTTCAACATATTTATTACATCGTTTCTAAAATTTCTGTAACTCTTCTGAAAAAAGAACTCAGATGTTTGGTCTCTGAAAAACTGCTCTGTTGTTGCGATCACCTGTGAATCATTCAAAAATTTGTGTCCCTTCAAAAAGTTTTTTTTAGGTTGGAAATGGGTAGTAGTCTAACAGAGCAAGATCTGGTGGGTAGGGTGGATAGTCTATGCACTGAGTCCCGAATCCGACAAAAGATCAATTGTCTTGGCAGCCTTGTGTGAAGGAGCATTGTCCTGATGAAGTACATCTTTCTGCAGTTTTTGTCTTTTTTTTATGCATGGCCATGAATTTAGCCAGTATTACTCTGTGTTGATGGTTTCGCTCTTCTGGAGATAGTCTGTTAATAAAATACCCATGATACCCCTAAAAATGGTGACCATGAGCTTGAATTTCTTTGGCGTGGAGATGTAGATTGCGGTCACTGTGAGGACTGTTGTTTGGTTGCAGGATCACAGTGTTGTAACCAAGTTTCATCAACAGTCACCACCTGTTCCAAAAAATGTGCACTGGATTCCTCAAAATCACCTTGGAAGTGCTCACTAGTGCGCGCTTCTGGTCAGCGGTCAGATATTTGGCACCCACTTTGCTGAAAGCTTGTCCATATCCAATTGTTCATGAATTATACTCTAAACACGTTCCTTGGATATCTGCAGTGTCTTGGCTATATTTTTCAGTGAGATTCGCCTACCTTCTAAAGCCATGTCATGAACACATTCAGCAATTCCATCTGTTGACACGGTGATGGGTCTCCCAGTTCTGTTAGCATCTTGGGTGGAAAAATAATCCTGGGACGCCATTTCTTCACGGCTGAGTATGACGGGCACCCAATGTTTCCAGAAGGAACTCATGAATTTCCTTTGGTGTTTTATTCTGCACAAACAGGAACTTCATGATGCCTTGCAGCTCAATGCTGGAGACTGTCACATTTTCTCAGTCATGTTTCTTTTAGTGATGTGAAGGAAAAATGTGTGTCATTATCCTGAAAAATGCCATTAAAGAACACACTTTATAGCAACAATGACAACATTTTGCAATCCATGAATGGGTTCGGGCTGAGCACACTTCAGTTCTAACTTGTAGTTCTAAGCAACATATATTATACTATACTTGCCTTATACTATACCCAAACATCAGTGCCATACAGTGCCCAACATTATCGGTACTGTACCATACAGTATCTAATAAGTGCCATATAATGCTAACTGCCATCTATTAGATAATGTCCAATAATAACAGTATCAAACAATACCAAATACCATATATTGTACTTTCATTATACAATACTCAACTATCAGTGTCCAATAATATCAATACCTTAGAGTACTCAATAATAACAGTGCTAAATACTATATATTATGCAGTGCCCAATAATGACAAAGTCTTAGAGCGCCTAAAACAGCAGCCAACTAATCTATCCGCCAAACCTGAGCATGTTGAGGAAATGTTGGCAGAGCCCCTAAATAGATGGAGTCCCTAAGGCAATGGCCTCTTTACTCTTCATACAGTCTGGCTCTTTTCATATCTATTATAGGAAAAAAATGGGATAATTTACAGGACTCTTCAGGAAAATTACCTACAGCACTCCGTTCTCAAGAGCTTCTACATTCTGCTCTTCCTAATCAGCATAATCCAGCATGGCCTAGAGAACCATTACTTGTTATCTTCACTGGAGTGACATCATCCGTTGAGGTTGTGTATGACATCACTTATCATTTTGCTCTGGCCACTATGGCTGTATTTCTTCTGCGCTCTGGCCTGGTCCTGACAACGCTGTACGATGAGTCATTTATCTTCTTGCTCTGACTCTGATTGTTGGAACATGTCGGCTGTTCAGAATGCTGCACAGAGCAGGCGACAGGGGAGAGCTGCAGAGCTGAAATACACTTTCAGAAAGTGCCTGTTTACTTATTTAGATCTGATGTCCATGGAAAAAAGCAGATTAAGATGAATGTTTTCTCCTGCGCTGGATCCCCAGAGATTGCAACATTCAAGAAACTCATCGCCATTAAAGTAGCAACACAATTATACGCAGCACAAGACAAATCATCCCGGTCATGAGTTCTTATTAGATTTTCTCACTGAAGGTTAAAGACTGTGCAATCTGCAGTTATGTTCATTCCTAGACACATATTTGTGAATATGAAGTCACCTGGACACACAACCCCCACATCATTTAATGGCTGTATGATGGGATCTGCAAGTAACACACAAAGGGATCCCCAATACATGACTTCAATGAGGCAAAGTAACAAGCAAGTGCTGATTTCCTAGAGTGGCAATAATGAAATGTTGAATGAAGAATACATTGCTTTTTTAAGCAGTCATCACTTCTTGAAGAAAATAAAGGTAAGACTATGTATGAAATGTATCTTACAGCATCAGAATGCAATATGCACAGTATATATATTTATATACATAGTAATATGCAGTAAGCTTCGAAGATACCCCTTGTGGTAGCTGCAGGCAACAGAATATGGAATAGTGTATTGTTACGTTCAAGTACGCCGCCCCTCATGGACGTCACCAACATGTCAGATCAGATGTGATTTATGGCCACAGTGGACCAATCTATTCATGTTTTATATCACAAAAACGCTGGAAATAGCATAGGGCGAGTAATGGTAATGGTAACAGAATTATGGGGATAGGAATGCTATCCTTACCCATCTTTGGCATGGCAGACCCTGCGTAAAAGTAGGATTATTGCCTCAATATGGGGGACTCAAAATCTCAAACCTAGGAGGCCTAGTCTGCCCTTAGATGGAGAATAGGGAAGAAGTTTAAAGAGTGTAAGTTCCACAAAGAATCACTAGTCACAGATAATTAGCTGACAGGAGTCTGCTGCCCAACCAATCACCACAGGCAGGACATAATTCAGAAAGGGGTGAAGATTCAGGCATCCGACAACCAATTAGATGGAGGGAACACACAAGACAGGACTCAGGCATCCAAAAACCCTTCGGATTAAGGGAACAGACAGGATAGGACGTGTTTCATTTCGTGGGTGTGGGTGTATTATGTCTTGTCATTGGATGTCTTTTTATATATGTTTGGCTTCTGTGCTGTGATTTTAAGCTTGACAAAGGCCACGGTAATGGTCGAAATGTTGCATGTTCTGTCTGTGGAGTTAATAAAGGATCTTTCAAGGAGCATGCATGCCAAAGGCTCCCCCGATTGATTGGGTTTATGGTTGTGCTGCTGGCACTCTTTACATTTTTGCATATCAGGAGAGGACTCAGGCGTCCAGCAATCCTTTAGATAGAGGGAACAGACCAGACTGGGTTCAGGTGTTTGACAAACGTTTGGATGGAGGGTATAAACAGGACAGTACTCTGGCATCCAACAATCCTTGGACGGAGGATACAGACAAGACAGGAGTCCAGCATCGTCAAAACAAAGGTCTGAACTTCAATGATGACAGGAGAAAAATTGTCGCCCATGAAGGGGCAGGGCCGGAACAAATACGTAACCATAAAGACTAATTAAACGGCTGGGGGAAACACTATCCTGTTGGCCATTCAGTCCATATACTGTAGGATATATTGAAGCAAGGCAGAAAAGAAGAGAACATTAAACACTCAGGGATGGAATGCGACACTGCCCAGCACTGAGTAACAGGGTGCATGTACTTAAGGCATGCACCATGTGGACTGAGGCTGACATTGTGATGCCACCCCAGCTCCACGTCCTGATTATGGCTGGCACACTAAAACATGTCTATGCAGGGGATTTGAGTTTTAGTACCAGGGGTCTTGTATGGAGCAGTGTGTTAAGGCAGCAGAAATTCAGTCCTAAGCTCTCTCTCATGACCTGAAGGTTGTGGGTTCAATCACCACCTGGTTCAGGTAGGCAGCTCAAGGTTGACTCAGCCTTCCATCATTCCGAGGTCGGTAAAATGAGAACCCAGCTTGCTGAAAAGATGACTGGAGAAAGCAATGGCAAACCACCCCGCAAAAACAGTCTGCTAATGAAACATCACGATATGATGTCACGCTATGAGGTTAGTCATGACTCAGTGCTTGCCTTGCCTTACCAAAGCTGAAGCTGCCCTGGTCAGACCCAGGATGTAAAATTTTCTGTAATAGAAGAACCTTAGCCATTTAGCTATGGATCATGAGCTGCACATGGAAACCGTGTTTCAGTTTGAAGATCTCCCTCTAGGATGCACCAGTTGCACAGAGCTTATTGGGTAATACTTACTAACCATTCAGCATTCTCTGGGCAAACAAGGCAGTAATATCCCGAAATAAAGGCGCCTTTACACTTGCGATAAAATTGTGCGATGCAATAGTGAGTGAAAACACAGGATTATTAAACCCATGATTTTCAATGGTTTCCTTCACATTTGCGGTGTTTTCACTGATGCGATGTTGCGCGAAAAACCTGCAAGCATCAGTGATTTTTGCAAGAAAAAGAAGTGCTGACGCTCAAAAACTGCAGGAAAAACGATGCGATTTTCTCATGGCAAAATCGCGATTGCCAGCATGAAGGATCCCTAACAATTTGCTCTACAACACTACACTGACTGCAAATCTTCAGAGGATAATTTTTGATAGTCGACCTGCAGATATAAGGTAACAGCTTGACAATATATGATAAAAACCCTCTGATTTTATCTTCCTGCCTTTGAAGAATAAGATATAGCACATCACAGCCGAGAGAGCGCGCAACCTGAGGCCATTACAGGTCTTAGACTTGAAGAAATATTGTGCGTCTGAATTATGCGCCACTTTCTGGCACTCGGGTCTGGACATTAGTTAAGTTCTGCAGTTAGTCACTGAAAAAGCAAACTTTGGGAACCTTTCAGAATCATTTTTATCTTTGGGGATTATAGGATTTTGTAATTGGCCAGATCCCAAACAATTACTGGAAGCAGCATTAGACAGACGAGCACAGTGTTTTATCTGGTTGACTTGAATCATGAGACGGAAACACAACCACAAAGAAATCACAATTGCTCCCTGGGAGCTGAATGAGAACGCAATGAAATTAAAAGCTGGTAATTGTCTGGAACATTAAATCCACAAAGATTTCACTGGATTAAAGCAAAAGGGAACAAATCAGGAAAGTTACACATAGCTCCACACACTCCATTATAGCGGCTATCAATACCACTAATGTGAGGGAGAGAGGCAAAGGTATTCATATGATCAATGTAATAGAATAATTAATAAAGAAAATAATAGAAACATTAACATATACAAAGCACAATAATAGAACTGATGACATCATTCCAAGAATCCAGATATCCTCATCCTGTATAAGTGGTGTATGCTTCAATTGTCTCTAAAGCAACAAGAAGAACCATCTGAGAGGGTCTTACTAATCAAACTACTAACGACAACCTGTCCGTCCGTGTGTGAGTGACTGAGTTTGTGAGTGACTTACATGCTCCGCCTCTGATCACATGGCAATGACATCATCAAAAGTCCTTCATCCCCAGAAAGGGAGTTACATGCTCCACCCCTGATCACATGATGTGACATCATCACAGGTCATGTATGCACATGGCTGCTGTTCGGCTAGGTGTTAGCATTCCATAGTAATTGAGGCCGCAGGGGGTTTGTAGTCCGCCTGTGATCTGCACAAGGATGCAGGACCTTTGATGACGTCCCCATCATGTGATCAGGGATGGAGCATGTAAGTCATTCACTCAGGATGATCATCACCGTCATGTGATTAGGGGAGGACAATGTAAGTCATTCATTTGGGATGAGCATCACTGTCATGTGATCAGGGGCGGAGCATAACAGTGACATCATCATAGGTCCTTCATCTCCACTGCTGTGCTGCTTCTGATCCCTGTTGTATGGGATGAACAATGTATGTAGCAGTGCTGTGTGTGTAATGTAATGTGCATCGCACCCCCAGAAACACTGGTACTATAATTTTCTAATAATTACTAGTGTACCCCTACAACTGAGGCAGACAATAAAGTAAAGGATTAACATATACGGAATGGCCACTTTATTAGAACCTCTTGTCCTTTCATGTTTGGATCTTCCCTGAAATTACACACATGACCCTGGAGTGCAGAATAAAATTGAGTGAGCACAGTTTTCGTGGACTGATTTTACTGTGAACCCACATTACAATGGGAAAATCCAGAGATCTGAGTGACTTTGAAAAAGGCTGGTCATCGGTGATAGACTAACCAAGGCCAGTATTTCAAAAACTGCTAACCTTGCATGGATTTCTCATACAACACTGTCAAGGGAATCCTGTGGACATAAACAACTCATTGACAAAGGGGTCAGAGGAGGATGTTAAGAATTGTTCTGTTGAACAGGCAGTGCATAGTCAAGCAAGTTGAAGCCGAGTTCAACACTGGTGTTCCAACTAATGTATCCGAATGCATAACTTGTCATTCTTTAGAACTGATGGGCTATAACATCACCTGGTCAGAGCAATCCAGATTTCTGTTGCACCATGCTGATGGGAAGGTGAGAATTTGGCGCATGCAGTATGAATTGATGAACCCTTCTTTCAGCTGGTCAGAGCATGTCACCACCTCCGTCTAATTTGTGGCAATTGCAAAAAAAAAAGCTGCCCTGTCTGCATGGACCAATATTCCTGCAGAACTTTTTCAACACCTATTGGAATGTATACCACAATGAACTGTTGCAGTTCTGAAGGCCAAAGGAGGTCCAACCTAGATGGGTGTCTCCAATAAAATGGTCCTTTAGTGAGAAGTGTTGATCTCTTGTTGATCAAGCTGTTCTTAGTTTTCATTAGCTGAGTGTCTATGCGCTGCACCAGTCTTTTGCAAAAAAGTAATAGCCTTGAGATGGGGGACCCCCTACTCCCTCCTCAACAAACCAAAAGTCTACATTTGAAGCCATGAAGAGATACAAGATATTAAACCTCCTCTGAATTATTCCCATAGGCTTCAGCTGCTCAGGAATTAAACCCCAGCACTTCCTTACTACGGCAGCTCATGCAATCATTAATATTTTCCAGCCAATTGCATCACTCGCTTCCTAATCCCCCAAAGTTCCTGGCCGTATCAATCTTAGATTTTCAGCCCTTGTTTCTCTCTGTGTGTACAGATATCCCAAGTCGCCATTGATTTTCTCGAATAACACCAGCCATGAATTCACAGGCTGGAAATGACTGGTGGACTTATTATCATAACATTTGCTTATCTCCAAAAATTGATTTACTCGTTTTCATCCACTTTTATTTTCTATTCCCTGCATTAAGCTCTTGTTCTTTTTATAGATGGAATTAACTAAGGAATTCAAGCATACTGTGTGCCACTATTATCCAGCCTGAAAAATGAGAGTCATAATAGGCCCATTATACAAACCGCATCCCGGCCATATTTTATAGTTTAGAATATAATACTGTGAAAAAAGTGATGGAAGCTACTGTGAGAAGTGTCCTGCATATAAGTGCTGTATGAGGGGCACTTAGCTGTGATGGTTCTATCTGCGAGGTTCTCATCTTTGGGGTTTATAAAGGGGTTGTCCAGTTACTGGACAGGACCCCTCTTTAGTGCTCACTGTGCTACAATAAAAAAAAGCAGCAGTACTTACCAGTCCCCTGTCACCACTATCCAGTGCTGCAGCCCCGCAGTGGTCCCGGTGTTTGTTGCTGTGGATGACAGTGGAGGTCAGGTGACCGCCAAAGCCAATCCGAGGCGGCAGTGTCCCCGTTCTGAACTGCTGGCATCATGGTTGTCAGCATTTGAGTGCTAATGCCAGGAGAACAAGTGGTGACATCTGCAGCAGCAACAAACACCGAGACCACAGTGGGTCTGCAGCACTGGATTGTGGAGGTAGGGAACAGATAAGCACTGCTCCTTTTGTTATTTTAGCACAGTGGGCACTAAAGGGGTCACAATATTTAGTAACTAGACAACCCCTTTAAGGAGACTATACATTTTACATAGCAGTTATTCCCAACCACGTTTTCCCCCTTCCCCACTCACATGTATGCTTGGATGCTTTCAATGGAAAACAGATTATTATTACCATATAGCTCTGGTGGCGGATTATCTCCAATGAGCATATAGGATCGGCATGTTCATGTCTGGCATGCCTAACCCTTCTTTCCTCTGACATCTGCCATCCAGGGAGATTTTTAACATCCCCATACATATTTGGTGGTCGGCTGGTCCTGCTGAAATTGCAGGTTTGTCCAATATTCATCTAATATACAGTACTGTATAAAAGTTTTAGGCAGGTGTGGAAAAAACGCTGCAAAGCAAGAATTAAAAGGTGTCTGATTGGATTGGCTTCAAGTTTATTCTGCAGCAGGACAACAACCCCAAACATACAAGCAATGTCACTAAGAACTATCTTCAGTGTAAAGAAGAACAAGGAGTCCTGGAAGTGATTATATGGCCCCACAGAGCTCTGATCTCAGCACTCTCCAGTCTGTCTGGGATTACATGAAGAGACAGAAGGATTTGAGCGAGCTACATCCACAGAAGATCTGTGGGTAGTTCTCCAAGATGTTTGGAACAACTTTCCTGCAGAGTTCCTTCAAAAACTGTGTGCAAGTGTACCTAGAAGAACTGATGCTGTTTTGAAAGTAAAGGGCAGGCACACAAATAGTGATTTTTTTAGATTTCTGTTTTGTTCATTCACTTTGCATTTTAATTGACAAAAATAAACTATTGACACTTCTGTTTTTGAAAACACTCTTACTAGTAGTACTACTTACATAGTACTTTATATGGCCACCATTTGCTCAATATTATATTTTTTTAACTGTAAGGTTTTTATCAGTGGGCTTGAATTTTGATATATACTCCACCTCGATTCAGTGAATGATCATCACTGCCATGTGAAAGCACAGGAACGATGATCGCTGGGACGACTATCAGGCATTTATACTGCCGACAGTTGTCCAGTGGAAAAGTACCCTAACCAACTGACTCACTACTCACCTACGGGGCCATCCCAGTTCCCATAATTCATTCTTCTCTGGTAAAAGGAAGCCAAAAGAAATGTAAATGGAATGGAACTGGAGTATACGGCATGAAAATCAGTATACAATAAGTAAAGCGATGTGCGTAATGATGATAATTAGAGATGAGAGAGCGTACTCGCTAAGGCCAATTACTCGAGTGAGTATTGCCATTTTCGGGTACATGCCCGCTCGTGCCAAAAGATTCGGGGGCCGGTGGGGGAGAGCGGGGAGGAACGGGGGGGGGGGGGGGGGAGATTTCTTTCTCTCTCCCCCATGCTCACTCCCGCAACTCACCGCTCACCCCCGCCGGCCCCCAAATCTTTTGGCACGAGCGGGCGTGTACTCGAAAATGGCAACACTCACTCGAGTAATTTGCCTTAACGAGTACGCTCGCTCATCTCTAATGATAATCATCAAGTGTATGATAAATCTGTGAAATGTAAAAATGTGGCTGCAAGGTGACGTTTTCCCGGCTCATTATAGGGTTCCATCAATCCATCAATGATTTCCATTTACTTATTATGAGTATTACTGGCCCTATGTATTAATGCAAGAGCTTTACGTTTCCGCATTGTGTAACGGCTTCAAAGTCTTAGCAAGGGAGAAAAGATCTGTAGGACTGCCATGGGACTGTGAGGGGATATATATGCTCTAAGGCAGTGTTCCCCAACTCCAGTCCTCAGGGACCACCAACAGGTCATGTTTTCAGGATTTCCTCAGTATTACACAGGTGATGTAATTATTGTCGGTGCCTCAGACATTACCACAGGTGTTCTTACTATAGGATATCCTGAAAACATGACCTGTTGGTGGTCCCTGAGGACTGGAGTTGGGGACCCCTGCTCTAAGGGGCTCTGTATTGAGACTGATATGGATGACTGAATGTATTCTATGACAGTCTGAGATACAACATCCTCAGTCATCCTCTTCTTCCCATCTTCAGTCTCATGTGTCTTATTGCATCCACAATCTTTACACCCTTCTGACATCTTATATTTGATATACAATGTATCTTTAATACCTGAGAATGCAGTTGATGCATCATCCAAATTGTTGTCGGAAGAAGCAGAAATAATTTGTATTGCTCAGTGGAACGCTGTGGATTCTTCATGACCGCGGATGGGGGGGCCGGCCTGGTAGGTCGCCATCCATTACAAGGGGTGAAGTAACAGATTAATATTAAAGCACAGCAAAAAGTTAGATGAACACCACAGTGCAGAAAATGTGCCAGCTCATCACATTGTGCCAGCGCCGTTCCCTCCACCGGTGTCAGCGCACCGTCCACCGCGCTCTGCTCCGTGATTTATAACAGTTAATAAGAATGCTAAAGCAATTATTTGTCTATTTTGATATTATTGATTGCTCTTCAAAAGCCTCGCTGGAGAAAAGACTGGAGAAGCCGCTGACTCACAGCAAGAAATGCAAGCGGAGAACGGCGACTTCACTACTCGCATCTCCCCTGCAGTCATATCCACAGCAATACAGGAGAAACATTAATAGAAGATTTACAGACCAAAAAACACAGCAGTAAAGTGGAAAGGTCCCGGGATTGTTTGTGAGTTTATGTTCCATGATTTGTTGCTTCAGATAATAAAATACGGGTGAGGAGAGAAGTTACTCAATGCATTTGATGGGAAACGCTGCTCATCCAGGTGCACATAAGAACCAACAACACAAGCTCATCGTATCTCACATATCTCTGCGTATAGCATACAGGGCCGGCATTAGTGCATCACTTATCACTACCCACGGCCCTGATGGTTGGGCACCTACAGCATAGATCTCTGATCCCACAATTGGTGCCAATACTCATGGGAAGATGCGGTAGTTAGTTGTACTGAATTCCGTTACCTTCCTTAGTTGTTTGATTGGGCAGTGCTATTTAGGCAGTTTTCCGGTAGTGTTATATGTTCACCTTATGGTATTGTATACTGTATCATTGTATTATTCTGTTTCCCCGAAAATAAGACAGTGTCTTATATTAATTTTTGTTCGAAAAGGTTTAACTTTTTTACATGTATAGCCTGGGAACTATTTAAATTGACTTTTTTAATTAACTGTTAGCATGGCTTAATTTTGGAGTAGGGCTTATATTTCAAGCATCCTCAAAAAGCCTGAAAAATCATTTTGCATCCTCAAAAATTCTGGAAAATCATGCTATGTCTTATTTTCAGGGTATGTCTTATTTTCAGGGAAACTGGGTATTTGGGCAGACTATAAATGTCAGAGCATTAGTACTAGGCAGGGCATTATATGTCTGCGTATCTCACTGTGTATCTGTTTCTCCCCTATCTTTTTGCATTCCATTCTCTGTGTATCTCAATGTATTTCTGTGTATTATATGGCATTACAGTGTATTACATTGTTTCTCTTTTTATCTTATTATATTTACTTCTATTCAATTTGATGTCTATGTATCATATTATATCTTTTGTATCTCTGCATGTCTCATTGTACTTTTATGTATACTTTATACAGAGTACTTATCAGGTAAAAAAAATGTTATATCAATCAAATGTTCCCAATTGCTGTTGTTCAAAGTAAATGTGTACAGTGATCGCTCGATCAGCAAGAATCTGCTTGTTTGTTGTCGATTGAATATTTTATGATGACCTAAAAATTATTGTTTGTCGTCATTATATTCTCTGGTGAAAGCAGGAATCTGCCAGTTGTTAGCAGTGGGATTAAGAGGAAAGGAGAGACAAATGACCTCAAAAATTATATATATGCACTATTGTATATAAAAATCATACTATATATGTAGTATGATTTTTGTTACATATGAATGCATGTCTTTAAATTTGTCACCGTCTTTCTGCAGTCATCTCTGATAGCAGCACAAGGTAGAGACAGGTTCAGTGATTGCAGTAATGTATCTGAGATATATGCATCTGTGCAGTAGTTTGGGAGAAACTTGAATTTTATTAGTAGCAGCCAAATAAAGGACTACAGGAAGTACTCCCCAATATTCATAGGCTGCAGCTAGTCATGACCACCCCACCCTTCAGCCAATGATTGACAGCTATCTCTTTATGCACAGTAAGAGGTAGGCAGCTGTTAATCATTGGCTGGAAGCTGGGGTGGGTGTAGCTAGCTGTAGCTCATGAATATTGAGGACTTGTAAGGGAGTAATGCTGCAGCATTCCCCTTACAGACAAGCAGTATGCAGCCACTGTGACAGCAGCTACGGGTGCTGCTGCAATAAGCCCTGCCCCCTCCTGTTCTGAGATGTGGCCAAGTGAGGGGACAGAGGGAGGAGGAAGAAGGTGCTTGCCAGTGCCTGTCAGTGTTGCGGTGCTATGTGGAAGGCTCCTCTCCACCAGCCAAAGAGCCACAGCTGGTGAGGGAGGTGGACAGAGGCGTAGGAGACAACATTTTGTTGAAGCCTCATAGAGGCTGCAGGAGGGGTTGTGCCCCCTTAGTGATGTGTCACCAGCCAGAAGAACTGCCCCCACTATAGGGAATAATGAACAGGACTGAGCTCCACTCACTGGTGATGAGGCAGGCGACTCTCTTAGGGAAAAATAAAGAACACGAGCTGTGTCACAGAGATCTGTAGATGTAGCAGACAAGAGTGTGAGAAGCAGTGTCTGTGTGCTGCTCAACAACAGATATAATGTGTAGCAGAGATGGCCACAGAGGATGTGGCATTGGTCAATGGGTGCGACGTGTGACAGGAATGCCCTGTCCCAATTCTACAGAGCAGCGCAGATGAGTCAAGAAAAGGTCCTGATGACTGAGGGCAAAGAAGAGTGTTGAAAGGGCCCAATGACCAGGAGTGAACATGTCAAGCTGCGTGAATGTAGAGGAAGTCTCCCTTTTTTAACATGCAGCTTGGTCTCCAAATAAGATGACATCACCATTGATATAGAGCTGCAGGACGAGTAAGACCAGTCTAAGGACTATATAGTGTGTGTACACTATAGGGACTATGATGGACTGATGCGGCTGAGGGAGTATCTCCCTGAAGAGACTGTGATATGGGGAATGTGGGAATTGTTATGACGTTGTGTGACATTTAGTAGGAGAATAGGAAATATGTTGTGGCGATGTGCTATACTGTAATGGGAGAATAAGGCACTTTGGGGTTGCAACGCTATGCACCAGCATGAGATGGAAAACTTCAAAAAACATTATTCTCAGCTTCTTTTTTTACATAAATTCTTAAATTGTTGCTAAATGTTAATGAAACCATCTGACAATCCGGCCAACATCTGCTCCAACCCTCTGCCAATGTAACAAGATGTATAAATATCTGGCAGCAGAATGGGATATATTTAATGTATAGAAATGAAGACTGTGCTGGGAATGACTGTATGAGACGTATGAGTGGCGGAGCGATCCGGCATCATTCATCACCTCCAGCTCATCATGGATGGACGGACACAATGCGATGCCTGTGTGTCTAATCACGGTCTGATGAACTTCTGCTGTAGATACATTATTACCATGTTAATGGGACTCTATCATCATTTGTTGTATATAATGTGATATCAACGACACTTAGATAATCATAGACTTTGAGATTATTAAGCGTTTATGAGCAATTTAAAATAGAGCAAATTCTGAAGATATGATATCCCATCAGCCAACCTTGTGGGTCCTGTCCACAGACCCTGCACTAAGGGAACGCGTGCTGCACAAGCACGGGAGGCAGCTGCCATGGGGCCCCTAGTGAAAAGTGGGGCAGCATATCAGTATATCCTCTTACCCTTCCTCATGATGACATTACAAGAAAGAAGACATAGAAAATCTAGTCATGTGGCAATGCAATAGTCAGATACGGCTCGTTCACATCCACGTTTTGATTTCCATTTTCAACGTATCCGTTTTATTTACAATGGAATGGAATGGATAGCAAAACGGTATTCATGCAGAAATCATAGTTTCACTTTTTTTAATAAATCCGGTAGACGGAACCATTAAAAGTTTTATCAGTTTGTTTTTATCAAACATTGTGTTTCAGTTTGTTTCTATTTGCTCCCTATTATATTTTAACCGTTTTGTATTCTTTTATATTTTTCTAACATTCTGCGCACGCTCATTTAAAAATGGATCCGTTAAACAGAACTAAACAGAAACCTGTCCACTTATTTCTGTCACCCATAGACTATAATAATAAAAATAAAAAAATTTAAAAAAACAGACGTGTCCTTTCCAATTGATTCCTGTTTTATCATGTAAACAATAACCCAGCAGTGTGCGCTATTATTTCCGTTTAAATAGAAATAAGAACGGAGACAAACTGAGCTGATCTGAAGCACTTCAGTTCCCACTGAAATCAAAGGGAGATTAAAAATGGAACTGTTGTTTCCCATTAGGCTGCTCTTCAGAAGGAACAGCAAAACGGAGAACGAAAGCACAGATGTGAACGAGTCCTAATCCGGACTGGACCAGTCACTGCATGCAGAACACATAGAGCTCTCCAGGGTCCTGATCATCCCCACAGTCAATGACATGAACAGGATGCAAATTGAAGATGGTACAATGTCTCTACAGCACCACCTATTGGAAGGCAGCATTCCTGCAAGTCAATGTCAACCCTTTTAACAGGCCTTGTAAGAGTAACTGGAAATATAAACCTAAGCCAGAGCCTTCTCTAGAAGGAAAAGATAACCATATACAGACAGACTGTTTCAGTTTTTTTTCCCTGTCATCAATATTTAGAAGGTTTCTGGGTGGGCTAGTAAGAGGCCTATAGATGTGGGACAGGAAGGGTATAATTCCTTCTTACGGAGAGCACCTAGAAGGTGTGAAGAGACTTATAAAGGCCAACCATGCACCTCTGGTAAATATTTCCAGTCATGTTACAAGGCTTTTAAAAGGTCTGACACTGACTTGTAGAAATGCTGTCTTCCAATAGGTGGCGCTGTAGAGGAATTGTTCCATCTTCTCTTTTGCCTGTTTCCCAGAGGAGCATGGATAGCCTTATAAGGCTTTTCATACCTTCTAGGTGCTCTCCTTAAGGAGAAACTGAACCCCTTGGACTCATGAACAGGATGTAGGTGGATAAGGGCAGGATTTATACTGACAGATATTCAGTGGTACTACAGTCAAGAACCTCTTTACTTGCTGCACAAATGAATATATTCCACCTTGACACAAGAGTAGAAGCTGAAGTGGAAGTGGAAGTCTGGAGTATCCTGAAAACAGGTTGGCACAGAGGCTGGCATTAACTACTGTCCTACTGAATCTGTGGGTTTGCTGCATTCACAATTCCACCAGCTCCTAAGCTGAACTCTCCCAGCATGTTCTGCTTGTTCAGGGTCTGCACAGAACTTGCTCTGGCTATTTGCATTTTGGAAAGTGACATCTTTACAAGAAGCACTATAAAAACTAACTGCCCCCCTGTGTTATAGAAGATCAGATTCGTCATTGGGGAGAAGGGGTGGGGGGCAATTTTTGTTTCCTGTGACATCTGGTGTTGGGGAAGATTTGAGACCCTCTATATACATAGAGATCAGCAGGTTGGGCTGATATGCATCCAATGTGTATGGACACCTTTATATTAGGAAACATTGACCAGACGCTTTGTATTTTGCACTCCGAGACCCTCAGTGACCGGTAACATAATTTGCTGCCAAATCAGAAAGCGTTCTTTAATTTTTACCAGTGAAAGAAACTATTCACTGGCTGCACATGTGCTGGAGGTAGAGAGCAGAAAGATCATCTATCAGGGTGAAAAATGAAGCACAATTAGTCTGTCAGATTAATACAAAGAGATAAAATTAGTAAAATGCTAATACAGCATAAATTATACAAACAAAGGGGATCCTCAACTACAGCCGGATCCTAATTCACTAAATAACCTAATGTACAGTAAGTAGTGGCAGGCTGCACATGACAGCACATTAAGCATCCTTATACTGCAGCACCTGGGGAAGAGAACACTTAATTGGGGTTTACAGAGGAAGATACAAAATCCTCAAGACCTACCACTGTGATGTCATAGAGTGCAGCTCTGCAGTATAATACAGGATATAACTCAGGATCAGTACAGGATAAGTAATGTAATGTATGTACACAGTGACTCCACCAGCAGAATAGTGAGTACAGCTCTGGGGTATAATACAGGATGTAACTCAGGATCAGTACAGGATAAGTAATGTAATGTATGTACACAGTGACCCCACCATCAGAATAGTGAGTGCAGCTCTGGAGTATAATACTGGATGTAACTCAGGATCAGTACAGGATAAGTAATGTAATGTATGTACACAGTGACTCCACCAGCAGAATAGTGAGTGCAGCTCTAATACAGGATATAACTCAGGATCAGTACAGGATAAGTAATGTATGTACACAGTGATTCCACCAGCAGAATAGTGAGTGCAGCTCTGGTGTATAATACTGGATGTAACTCAGGATCAGTACAGGATAAGTAATGTAATGTATGTACACAGTGACTCCACCAGCAGAATAGTGAGTGCAGCTCTGGAGTATAATACGGGATGCAACTCAGGATCAGACTAATGGCCCATTTACACAGGACGATTATTGTTCAGAGTTGTTCAAATTCCTGAGCTCTTGTGGGAATTTGGACGATAGTCATCCCTGTAAATGCAAGCAGAGGATGAACAACTGAACAAGAGTCGTTCAGTATTTCAGACTCTGCATGCAGAAAACTGAACGACTAGCCATTCAGTGTAAACAGCAGCCATTCAGTTCTCAAAATCTGTCTGCTTATAGTGAATGGAGGCCGGTTGGCGAAAACGCTCCCCGGCCGCTCCACCTCCATACTCGCTGCTGTGTAACAGCACAGGAACAAGCTTCACTGGGACATGCTGTTGGGCATCATGTGCCTGAGCTCGTCCTGTTTAAATGGGGCTTAAGATACAGATGTGCCAGCATTATTGCATCTCACCTTAGTGTGGCACTGCAATGCGCTGGCACGGCTACACTATCTGTGTAGGACAATCTTTATTCAAACTGAATGGCAGCTGCTGCGCTACATGAATAGTGGAGCAGCACCAGCCAATCTAACGTAGCGTGCCATCCATCATTCCTGAAGAGAATACTCAGACTACATGCCAATGACACAGGGTATATGTCATAGGTGGCAGATTTGCTGTAGATATTTCTGAAACTTTGCCATTTGCATGCTGGAGAATAACTCCCTTTCCTATGTACATGAAGCATATCCAGTATTGCAGGATTTCTGGAATCAATTAGCAGAGCAGCTTCCATGAGTTACCTAAAATACAGCTAAAAATCTTATTAAAGGACTTGACTTTGTAGAACAATACACGCCGGTAACTTATATTACTCCCGTTTCAGACATTTTCAGGATTTTTCTTACTTTTTGGTGGAAGTGTTAAGGAGCCATTCTCTTCACCAGCAGACTCTGTACTAGACATTGGGCCATTTAGTATTATAGAAGTATACACTGTCATCCAGTCACTGCTGATAGAAGCTGATCTACCCTCTGGGTCACCCTTCCTTTGGCTACACATCGCTCAGTGCCTCAAGGTCGAGTGAAGGTGCTCGTCTCTTGACTGCTCAATCAGGGGGACGCCTGGTTCTGGCCCAGGCATGAATTACCTGTTGTGATTGAAAAGCAAATCACCTCTAACACGGGATATTGATTTGAATGAAAGTTGGCAACTAATAACTTGTGCTCCCCTGCGAGCTGTCTGCAGAATGCAGGACTTTATATTTTATTCATGTAGTGAAAATAAATGTCAAGTAAAAATAAAAAATAACAAGTGTCTGACTCTCAAAGGAAGAGAATTACCGAGCAGCAAAAACCTCCTAAGAGATAAATATCTGCAAGTCTATTGATATTCTGTGCAGTCCATTAATTAAGCAGGCCCACCGGCATCTTGAAGACTCACCGCTAAGGGTAAAAAGTCACTAAAAACACGAAAAATCTGACTTCTAAAACTGTTTATTTAACAGTTTAAGGGTCGGTCCAATGTAAATGAAGACTTAATACTGGAGAAGAAAAAGTTCCACAACTGTTGAATGTACCTGCTGTTTTTTTAATTCTTCTCAAGATCTCTGCTAACTGTCAGTGAATGTATACATTCTTGTTTATATTTAGAAACTGGAAACCTATCCTTACTTCATTCTGCTCACACATTCTAAGGTTTGTTACAGTATATCAGGTTAGATAAGAGCTATCAGTCTACAGTCCAAGACCAGAGATGAATTTGCCCTGCTGCATTTAACTTGCAGAGGATTTCCTACCTTGATAAATTGTAAGGCTGGGTTCACACTTGGCGGATTTGCCGCAGAAATTCCGTCCGGAATTTCGCCGCGGCAAATCTGCCTGCGGCCGCTAAACCTTGGATTAGCCAGCCATGTGGACTATATTTCTCAGAAATCCGCTGTGGCAAAGCTGGCAGAAGCCGGCACTGCGGCGCGGATTCGCCGGCAGCAGTATGTTCATTTTTTTTCTCCTTCCGCTACGGCCATGCTCTCCTCTATGGGAGCGCCGGCCACAGCGGAAGAGTGAGTGGCCAGGCCGCTTCAAAACCCATGGCTAAGTGCCGCAGGTTTTGAAGCAGTGTTTCTCCCAGCGGAAATCTTGCGGTTTTTCGCTGCGGCCAAACCGCGAGATTTCCACCGGCAATCTGCCCCGTGTGAACCCAGCCTAACAAAACCATAGGTGTAGAACTAGGTCCATACAAGTTTTCAGAATGTTTATCTTTACTGCCTGCAAGCAGAGATCTTAAAAATGGTCAGGGATTTAAACACAAAGCACAGGGTCTCTCAAAATTGTGAAAACACTTATATAGAGTGAAAACATTTTGGCAGGCAGTAATCTCATTTTGTAATGGGAGAAACCTGTTAGGCTTTGTCACCAAAATGACGGCCACTTTGAATGCTGCCATCTTGGATTCCAATGTAATTTTTCCAATAGGAGGGTAGATATGTGATACATCAAACTGGCAGGGAATTTCACCAAAAAACAATGGAGTGCTTCATTTTAACATAACGTTTTTTGTTCCCATGTTAATGCAGTGATTTTTATCCATTAAAGGCAATGTGATGATGCTGTTATCTCAAGCAGAACGTGTTGACATTGTCCTCCATCAGGTGTTGCAGCATCTGCAATTTGTTAGGATGTGCATTGACAAAATTCGCTGTATAGAGGTATGACAAACCCCACATTCTTGAAGCAGATGATGAGTGTGACATTGTGGACTCTTGGTGAACGAGGCCAGAACAATGATTGCTGATGCTTTATCAGTAATGGGTTCTGGTCATTCAGATTTTGGTTAGCAGTGACAGAACCTGATTCTTGAAATTTGGAAATAAGTTTGGCAAGTGCATTGTGGGTAATGGTAGGTCTGGTTGGGTGTTGTTGATTGTAATCTGCTGCGGTGACTTGTGTGCTTCATTCACCTGTAATAAGATGATCTCAACATGCTCTGCTTGAGATAATGTGATCATTCTCATTGCCTGTGATGAAGAAAAATCACTGTGTTAACATGACAAAAAAGATTTGGTACTGTGTTAGCCAGTAGAGCGAAATGCGATTGTTCCCAGCAAGAGAAACCACGTAATCTAGTAGATATGATACCTTTTAATGGTTAACAAAAATATCATGCAAGTTTCTGAACCAACTAAGGGTTCTTCTTCAGGCTTAAATTAAATAGATCTGAAGTGGCATACATATTTATACACACATACTTATGATAAGGCACAGATATGGATGTGATGAATTTGCACTTAAAGGAATGCAACAGAAACACAAGCATTTTTAACTAGACACTGATAAAGTGAAAGTTTTATGGTTCCTGAATTACTGTTGTGGGGTCGCCAGGCCAGTAATAGTTTTATCTGTGCTATAGTATCGCCACATAATTAAACAGAGAAAGACAGAATTACCTGTGGCCGAGCACTTTTCTAGTCATGGACACGACATAGAACATATGAGAGTTTTGATATTGAAGGGTGGTTTCAAGTCACAAAACCATAGAAGAATTTGGGAATATAAATTTATAACAACTTCTGACACTTTAAATAGTGGGTTAAATTCTTCACGAGGATTCATGTGTGAATGGGAACTATGAGACATTTATAGCACAGATAACACTGCTGGCCTGGTAACTCCACCCCCCCAACAGTAATTCAGGGACCATAAAATGTTCACTCCCTTATCAGCGTCTAGTTTAAAATGTTTGTGTTTCTGTTGCAGTATTCCTTTAAGTGCAAACCAATCACATCCATGTCTGTGCCTTGTCATAAGTATGTGTGTATAAATTTATAACACAATTATGTTAGAAAAAATTGCCACCGCGCTACGTGGTACTTGTATTATATGTATGGAAACACTTTGTCTTTAGCGAGGCGAGTGATAGTGCAAGAAAGACACTTACTGGGAAGGAGGGGGGTGTGTATGTAATACAGAAGCCCCCTACTTGAAGTGTAGACTCCAATCACTGACGAAGGTACACACCGGTGTACTAGGTAAAGTCCAAGGTTTTATTTCATAATCCACCGATTGTGGAAAACATAACAGGCGGGCAACACGTTTCGGTGTCTTAGTGACTTTACCTAGTACACCGGTGTGTACCTTCGTCAGTGATTGGAGTCTACACTTCAAGGAGGGGGCTTCTGTATTACATACACACCCCCCTCCTTCCCAGTAAGTGTCATTCTTGCACTATAATTTGCCTTTACGCTTATCGCTAAAGACAAAGTGTTTCCATACATATAATACAAGTACCACGTAGCGCGGTGACAATTTTTTCTAACATAATTGTGTTATATATTTCTCTGTGAGGGTTACCCTGCTTCAGGGAAACCCCTTGTAAATGTCCTGCAGCTCTCCGGCTAACACGGTACTTGTGGAACTACATCGGAGTTTTGAAAACCTTGTGACGCATTCCTACCCTACCTACTTGTGTATAAATATCCATGGCTCTTCGGATCTATTTCATTTAAGCCTGAAGAAGAACCCTGCATTGGTTCAGAAGCTCGCTGTAACATCATGTACTTTTGTTAGCCATTAAAAGGTATCATATCTACAAGATTACGTGATTTTTCCTGCTGGGAACAATCACATTGTGTTAACATGAGAATGAATAAAGTTATGTTAAAATGAAGCACACCAGTTTCTCTGGTGAAATTCACTGCCAGTTTGACATATGCAAATAAGGGAGATCTGTTCCATCTCCCTTATTTGCATAATACCCAGAGGAGCATAAATTGTCTTATAAGTCTCCTCACTCACCTTCTAGGTGCTCTCCATAAAGAGAAAAGATAGCATTCCTGACCCGGTTTGACATATCACACACCTACTATCTGCAAAACCACTTTCATTCTATATGGGTGTTTCTACACTTTTCAGACACCCTGTATATTAGAAAGTTGCAGTACTTTTCATTATACAATGATTAAAAGGGTTATCCAGCCAAAATAAAATGTGAAATCTCCTCACTAGACCCTAGAGTCTTAGACTTGCAGTTCTCTGGTCTAGGTTGCTGATTACTAACTCATCCACTTTATTCCTGTGAGTCGTTGTCGTAGGGGCGCCGCCACACTGGTTGGCCCCGGGGCCCATAATGTTGTTGAGGCGGCACTGACATGCAAATATATGAAGCAAATCTAGAAGAATTCCTGGTTGCATAGCAGAGGTGTTACTGGAGGCTCCTGGACCCCCTACTGAATCGGGTGCTGTTTATAATACTGGTGTATTTTCATCTGGCAGAGGACACTTTGCCCCCTCCAGCCCCCAGGGCTTTATGCTACTATTATTATTATACTGCCTACAGCTATGCCTACATTGCACAGGCAGTAGGGGGATGAGCAGTAAATCAAGATAACGCCATTCATTTAGAGCCAGAATTCCTGATAATTCAGCATATAACAATGTTTAGCAGGACATCATCGATATATCATTAGGTAGAACTATAAAGGCAGAGAGTTTGATCAGCACTGGTCAGAGATGACACCACTTGGTTTGGACCTCCAACAGTATCTAGAACAAAGCCCGTTAGGTAGAGACTCTGTGATACAATATCTACATTTCTCTCAGCATATGGGCTCCATCAATGTCATATACTCTCTATGATATGCTTGAAGATCACTGTTGGTTGGATTTCCCCTTTAAGCCATGGACATTGTCTTAAATTCTGCAGCTTTTTTTTTAATTACCAAGCCGAAATTCTGGATGTTAAGCAAACACTGGCAGCACAGAGGTGAAAGCAAGGATGGACTGACATTTCATACAACATTAAAAAAACAGCATAATTACGTTGCCCATTATGGATAGGATAATGGAAGATCGCGGAGGAACCTGCGCAGTTCACATGCTGACCGCCGATAAAACCAAAAAGGATATTATATTAAAATCTCACAAAATGAAGGTGGAAAATAGAAAGGTCGGCATTTGCAGATTCTTCTGTCCGCTGCTTATACCTGACGCTTGGGAGAGAACATTCTGGAGCCGTAATGAAATAGATACGAAGGGATTCTGACAAGTTGGAAATGAGCACCAATCAAAAGCACTTTCCAGTGTCACAGTGACAGCCTATTCAGCGCTAAGACATGCTAATCTCCCGCTTATAGCTATTATTGATTGACTTTTTACTCTTTTTAGAATCATTAAATGCCAGACAGGAACGACAAAATAACGAGAGTCTTTTGAAAGGGCCTTGTCTTCATAAAGAGGATTGACTGGAAGAAAATGAAGATATTTCTATGCTGTAGATTGCCTTGACATGACATGAGCCCGAGAGGAAAAAAAACACTGAGGCTCGGTTCAGCTCTTTGTGTAGTGAAAACTGCTCTTGCAAAAATTCATCATCACCTTCTCAGCTCTGATGGATGTGAAAATGGCTTCTCTACCCCCAACCTTTACATTGGCCACGACCAAATTTGGAGCGTTGTAAACACAACAAGAAACAACGTCTGAAAGATATGGAATCATTGCTTTTTATAATACTGGAGTATAGTAACCATGCATCTCTTCATAGCCCATAGCATGATGAAGCAGCCACAATACATTACCATACTGCAGTATCATAATTGGTTACATTTTGGTCATGTAACAGTTTTTATTACATTTTTAGTAAATATTTTAAAGCATCGTCAACTCCACTGGTTGATGGTCAGAGGGGTCATCACTGGAGTTCGTAACCACATGAAAACTCCTAAGAACTTTTTGCATGGTGTCAAACATTCTTGAAGAGGCTATTCATGTTTCTTTTGTGTCGGTTGTTGGCATCTGAAGTTCATATGCTTTATGTGGTACCCCTCTGTAACCTTCTGGTCATATTCTATTGTTCAGTCTTGCTTCTTTAAAGGACCACTCCAGTGAAAAAAAACCTTTTCCATCCCTGACCCCCACCCCTCCTCATCTGATTGCCTATTACACTCTGGAGATCTTCTCTGTATATTACAGACACTTTCCTGCAGGGCAGCCTCCTGTTTGATTCGTATCAGGCACCATTTTGAAAGTGGGAGATTCTAGTTTCATTTTCACATCTATCCCAAGATGCATCAACACAGCTATACCATTTCTGCCTGCTGGGAGGACAGTTTAATTATCATTACCTTATCTATACACCTAAATAAACTACAAACCAAAAGTATACAGTCAGGAGTATGAGCTGTGATCGCCTGTGTGACAGGAGCTTTGTGATCATCAGTAACTATGATAAGATTGTCTGTGTCTCCCTACGAACTCTATACAGGCATTTTGCAGCTAGCAGTGGTTTTCTGCAAACTACAAAGTTAGCTGATAAGTTACATAAAACTACAGTAAAGAGTGATCCCCCAAAAAACTAAATAAAAAGGAAAAATGCAGAAAGCAAGGAGTAGGAGGCATGTCAGTGGTGGTGGTGATAAGGGGGTAGAGGATGGGCCAGGTTGGCACTTCAAGTGGCTGCCACTGAAGCAACAGCTCCATGTTCTGCAAGAGGCTAAGCAAGCCCAATCCTATTCTTTAAAAGCGGTTCTGCGTGTGTGTTATATGCTCAGCACTCAGAATATGTCGTACAGTGGATAACAAAGCATGCCTCAATACATGTGTGCCATTTTAGCCTGCTTTGATGACACGATCAAAATGGTCTGTCGTGATGACTAGAGATGAGCGAACGTACTCGTCCGAGCTTGATACTCGTTCGAGTATTAGCGTGTTCGAGATGCTCGTTACTAGAGGCGAGCACCACGCGATGTTCTAGTTACTTTCACTTTCATCTCTGAGACGTTAGCGCGCTTTTCTGGCCAATAGAAAGACAGGGAAGGCATTACAACTTCCCCCTGCGACGTTCAAGCCCTATACCACCCCCCTGCAGTGAGTGGCTGGCGAGATCAGGTGTCACCTGAGTATATAAATCGGCCCCTCCCGCGGCTCGCCACAGATTTATTCTGACATACAGGAGGGAAAGTGCTGTTTTGCTGGAGTTGCTATAGGGAGAGTGTTAGGAGTTATTTTAGGCTTCAAGAACCCCAACGGTCCTTCTTAGGGCCACATCTGACCGTGTGCAGTACTGTTGAGGCTGCTTTTTGCAGTGTTGCACATTTTTTTTTTGCATATCGGCCGTGCAGAGCATTGCGTCCTCAGTCTGCAGTAATTTTACATAGTATAGGGCCAGTAGTGCTGAGGCAGGGACAGTGAAAAAGGTGAAAGACATATACTGTCTATATAGGCAGTGGGCTTTTCCAAAAGATTTGGGAAAAAACATTCTATTTGGGCTGCCTGTGACCGTCCTGAGTGTACTGCGTCTCTGCTGGGGGTAGTAGTCCTAATTAATACGCAGCCAGCTAAGTGTTACAGCAGGCTTGCGCAAAATTCTTTCCTGGCTCTGCGTTGCCCGTTACATCACCGCTGTCATCCTGTCCAGAGGGAAACAGTCTGCAGTAATTTTACATAGTATAGGGCCAGTAGTGCTGAGGCAGGGACAGTGAAAAAGGTGAAAGACGTATACTGTCTATATAGGCAGTGGGCTTTTCCAAAAAATTTGCAAAAAAACATTCTATTTGGGCTGCCTGTGACTGTCCTGAGTGTACTGCGTCTCTGCTGGGGGTAGTAGTCCTAATTAATACGCAGCCAGCTAAGTGTTACAGCAGGCTTGCGCAAAATTCTTTCCTGGCTCTGCGTTTGCCATTACATCACCGCTGTCATCCTGTCCAGAGGGAAACAGTCTGCAGTAATTTTACATAGTCCAGGGGCAGTAGTGGTGAGGCAGGGACAGTGAAAGAGATATACTGCCTATATAGGCAGTGGGCTTTTCCAAAAAAATTTGGGAAAAAACATTCTATTTTGGCTGCCTGTGACCGTCCTGAGTGTACTGCGTCTCTGCTGGGGGTAGTAGTCCTAATTAATACGCAGCCAGCTAAGTGTTACAGCAGGCTTGCGCAAAATTATTTCCTAGCTCTGCTGTGCGTTCCGTAAGCGAAGTCAGCCTCCAACCACAGGCCAATAAGCGGCACATTTAATTACAGCGTTCTGTTTCTGCACTACTGGTAATACACGATGCTGAGGGGTAGGGGTAGGCCTAGAGGACGTGGACGCGGCCGAGGACGCGGAGGCCCAAGTCAGGGTGTGGGCACAGGCCGAGCTCCTGATCCAGGTGTATCGCAGCCGACTGCTGCGGGATTAGGAGAGAGGCACGTTTTTGGCGTCCCCACATTCATCTCACAATTAATGGGTTGATGCGGTAGACCTTTATTAGAAAATGAGCAGTGTGAGCAGGTCCTGTCGTGGATGGCAGAAAGTGCATCCAGCAATCTATTGACCACCCAGAGTTCTGCGCCGTCCACTGCTGCAACTCTGAATCCTCTGGCTGCTGCTCCTCCTTCCTCCCAGCCTCCTCACTCCATTACAATGACACATTCTGAGGAGCAGGCAGACTCCCAGGAACTGTTCTCTGGCCCCTGCCCAGAATGGGCAGCAATGGTTCTGAATCCTCTCCCACTGGAGGAGTTTGTCGTGACCGATGCCCAACCATTGGAAAGTTCCCGGGGTCCGGGGGATGAGGCTGGGGACTTCCAGCAACTGTCTCAAGAGCTTTCAGTGGGTGAGGAGGACGATGACGATGAGACACAGTTGTCTATCACTCAGGTAGTAGTAATTGGAGTAAGTCCGAGGGAGGAGCGCACAGAGGATTCGGAGGAAGAGCAGCAGGACGATGAGGTGACTGAGCCCACCTGGTTTGCTACGCCTACTGAGGACAGGTCTTCAGAGGGGGAGGCAAGTGCAGCAGCAGGGCAGGTTGGAAGAGGCAGTGCGGTGGCCAGGGGTAGAGGCAGGGCCAGACCGAATAATCCACCAACTGTTTCCCAAAGCGCCCCCTCGCGCCATGCCACCCTGCAGAGGCCGAGGTGCTCAAAGGTCTGGCAGTTTTTCACTGAGAGAGCAGACGACCGACGAACAGTGGTGTGCAACCTTTGTCGCGCCAAGATCAGCCGGGGAGCCACCACCACCAGCCTCACCACCACCAGCATGCGCAGACATATGATGGCCAAGCACCCCACAAGGTGGGACGAAGGCCGTTTACCTCCTCCTGTTTGCACCGCTGCCTCTCCCCCTGTGCCCCAACCTGCCACTGAGATCCAACCCCCCTCTCAGGACACAGGCACTACCGTCTCCTGGCCTGCACCCACACCCTCACCTCCGCTGTCCTCGGCCCCATCCACCAATGTCTCTCAGCGCATCATCCAGCCGTCGCTAGCGCAAGTGTTGGAGCGCAAGCGCAAGTACGCTGCCACGCGCCCTCACGCTCAAGCGTTAAACGTGCACATAGCCAAATGTATCAGCCTTGAGATGCTGCCGTATAGGGTTGTGGAAACTGAGGCTTTCAAAGGTATGATGGCGGCGGTGGCCCCGCGCTACTCAGTTCCCAGTCGCCACTACTTTTCCCGATGTGCCGTCCCAGCCCTGCACGACCACGTCTCCCGCAACATTGTACACGTCCTCACCAACGCGGTTACTGCCAAGGTCCACTTAACAACGGACACGTGGACAAGCACAGGCGGGCAGGGCCACTATATCTCCCTGACGGCACATTGGGTGAATTTAGTGGAGGCTGGGACAGAGTCAGAGCCTGGGACCGCTCACGTCCTACCCACCCCCAGAATTGCGGGCCCCAGCTCGGTGGTGGTATCTGCGGTGGTGTATGCTTCCTCCACTAAACCACCCTCCTCCTCCTCCTACGCAACCTCTGTCTCGCCATCAAGATGTGTCAGCAGCAGCACGTCGCCAGCAGGCGGTGTCGCGCGGCGTGGCAGCACAGCGGTGGGCAAGCGTCAGCAGGCCGTGCTGAAACTACTCAGCTTAGGAGAGAAGAGGCACACGGCCCACGAACTGCTGCAGGGTCTGACAGAGCAGACCGACCGATGGCTTGCGCCGCTGAGCCTCCAACCGGGCATGGTCGTGTGTGACAACGGCCGTAACCTGGTGGCGGCTCTGCAGCTCGGCAGCCTCGCGCACTTGCCATGCCTGGCCCACGTCTTTAATTTGGTGGTTCAGCGCTTTCTGAAAAGCTACCCACGCTTGTCAGACCTGCTCGGAAAGGTGCGCCAGCTCTGCGCACATTTACGCAAGTCCCACACGGACGCTGCCACCCTGCGCACCCTGCAACATCGGTTTAATCTGCCAGTGCACTGACTGCTGTGCGACGTGCCCACACGGTGGAACTCTACGCTCCACATGTTGGCCAGGCTCTATGAGCAGCGTAGAGCTATAGTGGAATACCAACTCCAACATGGGCGGCGCAGTGGGAGTCAGCCTCCTCAATTCTGAACAGAAGAGTGGGCCTGGTTGGCAGACATCTGCCAGGTCCTTGGAAACTTTGAGGAGTCTACCCAGATGGTGAGTGGCGATGCTGCAATCATTAGCGTCACCATTCCTCTGCTATGCCTCTTGAGAAGTTCCCTGCAAAGCATAAAGGCAGATGCTTTGCACTCGGAAACAGAGGCGGGGGAAGACAGTATGTCGCTGGATAGTCAGAGCACCCTCCTGTCTATATCTCAGCGCGTTGAGGAGGAGGAGCATGAAAAGGATGAGGAGGAGGGGGAAGAGACAGCTTGGCCCACTGCTGAGGGTACCCATGCTGCTTGCCTGTCATCCATTCAGCGTGTATGGCCTGAGGAGGAGGAGAAGGATCCTGAAAGTGATCTTCCTAGTGAGGACAGCCATGTGTTGCGTACAGGTACCCTGGCACACATGGCTGACTTCATGTTAGGATGCCTTTCTTGTGACCCTCGCGTTACACGCATTCTGGCCACTACGGATTACTGGGTGTACACACTGCTCGACCCACGGTATAAGGAGAACCTTTCCACTCTGATTCCCGAAGAGGAAAGGGGTTCGAGAGTGATGCTATACCACAGGACCCTGGCGGACAAACTGATGGTAAAATTCCCATCCGACAGCGCTAGTGGCCGAAGGCACAGTTCCGAGGGCCAGGTAGCAGGGGAGGCGCGGAGATCAGGCAGCATGTACAGCACAGGCAGGGGAACACTCTCTAAGGCCTTTGACAGCTTTATGGCTCCCCAGCAAGACTGTGTCACCGCTCCCCAGTCAAGGCTGAGTCGGCGGGAGCACTGTAAAAGGATGGTGAGGGAGTACGTAGCCGATCGCACGACCGTCCTCCGTGACGCCTCTGCCCCCTACAACTACTGGGTGTCGAAGCTGGACACGTGGCCTGAACTCGCGCTGTATGCCCTGGAGGTGCTTGCTTGTCCTGCGGCTAGCGTCTTGTCAGAGAGGGTGTTTAGTGCGGCTGGGGGAATCATCACGGATAAGCGTACACGCCTGTCAACTGACAGTGCCGACAGGCTTACACTCATCAAGATGAACAAAGCCTGGATTTCCCCAGACTTCTCTTCTCCACCAGCGGACAGCAGCGATACCTAAACAATACGTAGGCTGCACCCGCGGATGGAAGCATCGTTCTCTATCACCATAAAAAACGGGGACCTTTTAGTTTCATCAATCTGTGTATTCTATTCATCCTCCTGCTCCTCCTCCTGAAACCTCACGTAATCACGCCGAACGGGCAATTTTTCTTAGGCCCACAAGGCTCAGTCATATAATTTTTCTAAACAATTTTTATACGTTTCAATGCTCATTAAAGCGTTGAAACTTGCACCTGAACCAATATTTATTTTAACTGGGCTGCCTCCAGGCCTAGTTACAAATTAAGCCACATTAACCAAAGCGATTAATGGGTTTCACCTGCCCTCTTGGTTGGGCATGGGCAATTTTTCTGAGGTACATTAGTACTGTTGGTACACCAATTTTTTTGGGCCCTCGCCTACAGTGTAATCCAATTAATTTTTTGCCCACCTGCATTAAAGCTGACGTTACATCAGCTGTGCTGGGCACTGCAATGGGATATATTTATGTACCGCCGGTGGCTTCCTGGGACCCACCCATGCTGTCGGTCCACATGGACTTCCCATTAGGGAGATGTACGTGCCTGTGTATACTTATAAAAAACTCGAGCCTGACTGGGGCATGCAGTTTGGGCCGAAGCCCACCTGTATTTAATCAGACGTTAGCTCTGCTGTCCAGGGCACTGCAATGGGATATATTTTTGTACCGCCAGTGGGTTCCAGGGAGCCACCCATGCTGTCGGTCCACATGGACCTCACATTAGGGAGTTGTACCTGCCTGTGTCTATGTATTAAAAACCCCGGTCTGACAGGGGCATGCAATGTGGGCCGAAGCCCACCTGTATTTTATCTGACGTTACCTCAGCTGTGCAGGGCAATGCAATGGGATATATTTATGTACCGCCGGTGGCTTCCTGGCACCCACCCATGCTGTCGGTCCACACGGAGTTGTAACTGCATGTGTCCACTTCTAAAGAACCCCAGTCTGACTGGGGCATGCAGTGTGGGCCGAAGCCCACCTGTATTTTATCTGACATTACCTCAGCTGTGATGGGCACTGCAATGAGATATATTTATGTACCGCCGGTGGGTTCCAGGGAAACACCCATGCTGTGTGTTCACAGGGACATCACATTAGTGATTTGTACCTGCTAGTGTCTATGTATTAAAAACCCCGGTCAGACTGGGGCATGCAGTGTGGGCCGAAGCCCACCTGCATTAAACATGACATTACCTCAGCTGTGACGGGCACTGCAATGGGATATATTTATGTACCGCCGGTGGCTTCCTGGGACCCACCCATGCTGTCGGTCCACACGGAGTTGTAACTGCATGTGTCCACTTCTAAAGAACCCCTGTCTGACTGGGGCATGCAGTGTGGGCCGAAGCCCACATGCATTTAACATGACATTACCTCAGCCGTGATGGGCAATGCAATGGGATATATTTATGTACCGCCGGTGGCTTCCTGGCACCCACCCATGCTGTAGGTCCACACGGAGTTGTAACTGCATGTGTCCACTTCTAAAGAACCCCAGTCTGACTGGGGCATGCAGTGTGGGCCGAAGCCCACCTGCATTTAACATGACATTACCTCAGCTGTGATGGGCAATGCAATGGGATATATTTATGTACCGCCGGTGGGTTCCAGGGAGCCACCCATGCTGTGGGTCCACAGGGAGTTGTAGCTGCATGTGTCTACTTCTAAAGAACCCCAGTCTGACTGGGGCATGCAGTGTGGGCCGAAGCCCACCTGCATTTAACATGACATTACATCAGCTGTGCTGGGCACTGCAATGGGATATATTTATGTACCGCCAGTGGGTTCCAGGGAGCCGCCCATGCTGTGGGTGTACACGGAATTCCCATTGCGGAGTTGTACCTGCCTGTGACTATACATAAAAAAACGCGGTCTGACTGGGGCATGCAGACACCTTGACAGAATGAATAGTGTGTGGCACATAGGTTCCCCATTGCTATGCCCACGTGTGCAGCTCCTGATGGAGGTGGCACAGGATTGGATTTCTTATTGCTTCTGTACAGCATTGTGGGCTATCGCCCCGCCCCTTTTAAATAGGGTCGCTGCCTAGCCGTGCCAACCCTCTGCAGTGTGTGCCTGCGGTTCCTCCTCATGGCAGACGCACTTATAAATAAACATGAGGGTGGTGTGGCATGAGGGCAGCTGAAGGCTGCGCAGGGACACTTTGGTGTGTGCTGTGGACACTGGGTCGTGCGGTGGTGGTGGTGGTGGGGGGGGGTTGGGCAGCATGTAACCCAGGAGAAGTGGCTTCGGAGTGTCATGCAGGCAGTGATTGTGCTTTGTTGGAGGTAGTGTGGTGCTTAGCTAAGGTATGCTTTGCTAATGAGGGCTTTTCAGAAGTAAAAATTGTTGGGAGGGGGGGGGCACTCTTGCTGCTATTGTGGCTTAATAGTGGGACCTGTGAACTTGAGATGCAGCCCAACATGTAGCCCCTCGCCTGCCCTATCCGTTGCTGTGTCGTTCCCATCACTTTCTTGAATTGCCCAGATTTTCACAAATGGAAACCTTAGCGAGCATCGGCGATATACAAAAATGCTCGGGTCGCCCATTGACTTCAATGGGGTTCGTTATTCGAAACGAACCCTCGAGCATCGCAAAATTTTCGTCCCGAGTAACGAGCACCCGAGCATTTTGGTGCTCACTCATCTCTAGTGATGACATAATGATCACTATGACCATCCTTGTTATCTGCCTGCAGGAAGAGATGCTACAGGGTCTTATTGCCAGTGATGTGTTGTTGTCATAGGAGGAGGAGGAGGGGATACCAATCTCCCAACTGTCTGGCCAGTCTGCCAGTACTCAAACTAGCAGGGAGGGTGGCTTTGGGAAGAGAAGAGGAACGTCTACTCCAACAAGTTTCCCCACCCATGGGAGAAGTATAAAGGAGGAAGAAGAGGAGAAAGAGGAGGGGGATGGTGAAGGTCCAGAGGCAAGGGAGGGAGCTGTGCTACATTCTTTTCATCCTTAACTAACCGCTGGACTCCGCTGCAGCAGCACCTCCACCGGTGGCACGGGAAGTCTAACAGAGGTGTGGCATAGTTTTTTTTTTAAGCCCATTGCAGTCTGCAGCAAAAGCACAAGGTAGGACTCATAGTCTAAGGCAGCAGTAATCCATAATGATCCATGAATATGCCAGCTCCCTTGTGGATGTACTCGTAAAAGGCATTGGCCCTTTTGACCTCTGGGTTACTATGCTGGATGAGTGGCCAGAGCTTGCACAACATGCTTTAGAGATACTTGCCTGCCCTGCTGCCAGTGTGCTATCAGAAAGGGAGCTTGGCACAGCTGGGGTGTGATAACTGACAGATAAATCCGCCTGTCCATAGACAACGTGGATCGCCTGACGTTTATAAAAAATGAACCAGAAATGTCCAAGATAGAATCCCACAGCACACCAGAATATGTGAAAAAGTGCAGAGGTATTGAATGAGTATATGCCAAGCCACCTGTGGGACAATGGACCTCAAGTCCCGGTGTCAGATAACAAAAAAGAAGGGGGTGGCAGCATCCGTTGGGGGTTTTAAGTTGAAATATCAAATTGCTCCATACTCCACAGACAAATATAGGCAACGTTTCGACTGAAAATAGTCGTTATCAAGCCTGGCACCAACAGCTAAGTGCTGTGCAGAACCGGCCAGCATAGCGCTGCAGCGGGTGGCCAAACAGAGCTGTCAGTGCTGCTCCTGTCCCCCTCGATCAGCCAGCCCCACTGGCAGTCTCACCCCCGCCCCACACCTGCTGCTCCTGTCCCCCTGATCAGCCAGACCCACTGGCAGTGGTCTCCTGGGTGTGCTCCGCTACTGTCCAATGCTGTGACAGTGCGCTCGGTGTCAACGTCAATCCAGGAGGAACGCAGCACAGTGACAGCCATACTCACAGCGCTGGAGCCACAACACTAAAGAGAGAGCACACAGGAGATGGGAGGGAAACTGCTGGTAGTATAGCAGCCAAAGTTAGAGAAGCCGTCAGTGGGACACTTACAGGAGACAGGAGGGTATCGCGGCCGCTGGAAAGCACACCTACATCTGTTAATCTACTACTGGGAGGGCGTCTCTTGGCCCTTCCCTGCATCAGCCAATCCACTGCTGGAAGCATCAGCTGTGAGTGAACCAGCCCAACGTATGCCTCCACCCCTAATTCAGGTGGAGACAAGATACACCAGTACCCTACGATTGACCCCTACACTACTATACACTATTTTGACCAATTATTGAGAGGAACAGTGTTCCACAGATTTATGACTGTATTCCCATGCAATTTGGGGGGCTTTGGCTGCATAGGCAACCTTCTGGAGGGCAAATGAATGAAAACGATTTTTACTCCCATTGACTTTAATGGGAGTCACCATCGCCCGTCCCGGTTCACAATGATTTTCGAGAAACTGGCCCGATATCGGCATGAACTGATTATTCAACTAGTCGCTCATTACTAGTAATGATATCCTCCATGATGAGAATCCCTTTCCTCTTACATCAGATCTCTGTGGGAGTCTTACCTAGTGAGCTGGTTAATTATACATTTGCATATTCAAAGAGCTATCATTTCACTGCTAATGGAATACCAATAATGTGGTCATTAATGTAACCGTCCTGTGAAGAGCGTGTCATTTTCTCATTTAGACAAAAGCGCTGAGAGAAAATAGTGATCCGCCGGTGCTGAGACTCCCCTGCAGTGTAATCCTTTTTAATAAACGACAAATATCATTGAAGCCAGAGACGATGGGGACAAAAACCTATTAAAGCAGCGAACGCTGCGCCTTCCAGATACTTTTCATGTTAAAGGTATTACGCAAATGTGTATCTACTGACAGTGTCTTATGGAGAGTGGAAATCTTCACTGATCTGAAGGCTACTCAATGTTTTCTGCTGCTTCTTAGCTTTTAGCAAAAGGTCAATGTCTTCATATTGAAAGTTTCTGACAAAATAAATTATATCACAAATTATGCCTTAAAACTGACTTTTATGAGCACTTGAGAAAAATATTCATTACCCATTTATTTATCTGCAGAAATTTGCGCATTTAACCTTTCAGTGACTGAGTTGAAAGAAAAGCATTTAAAATGATGCAATAACCTTCTTATAAGGAACCTGTCATCACCTATGAGCACAAGTGCTCACAAAGCAGGTTCTGAGGAGTCCAGGGATGTACTTTTTTATACTTACCTGGCTCCACAGTGCTCTTAGGTGATGACAGGTCACCCTTAAAGGGGTATCCAACAATCTGAAAACCCTCAAGCAGTGGAGTGACAAACTTCATGATAATTTTACCTTAAACCCTTTCCAATCCACTGTCTGACCTCTGAAGACATTATGACTTAAGGCTGTACAGCTCCAATGTTTGAAGAAGTCCGTCCGGGTTCTCTTACTGTATATTGCCAGCCTCTCTACTGTTGGAGCCTATCCAATGTGTCACCTCATGCAGTACTAGCTTTAGCCAGCAGATAGCGCCATTGTATAACGGCAGAAAAAGAGTAAGCCCCCTAGGGAAACCAGAATACAAATTTGATTGGAAAGGGTTACATTTGATCTCTGGTCCTCCAGCACCAGCTTTAGTTTACACATTGGCAGCCACAATATGTCATAGCAACATAGTAACATAATGGACCACAGTGACAAAGCATAGAAATGAGTTGCTGTTGCAGTATACAAAGTACAAACACATGACTAAAGATTCCCATAAGCTGCCAAGACCTTACTGAAAGAACTGACCAACTGTTCTACTGAATAGATCATAGACCCTTATTGCCTGTGAAATGGATCAATACCGGCAACTTGAAGTAGACAATGGTACAAGACTGTCACATTAGACCAAACTTGTCCTGCCAACTACATACTCAATCAGCATTACATCATTTACAGAGTGTATATAATGACCAATACGTTCCACTAATTCAATAATGGCCAAAACGTCTCCTACTAAAGAGATAACTAACCAATCTCATTTCCGTGAACAGATAATACATCAGTGGAGTGTAGAGCAATACCACTTTCCCTGGTCAATGGTGATCTGACCTTCTCCTAGCATTACACAATGGTAGCTGTAATAGATTTAGATATCTCATAAAAGACCAACAAAAGATATAATAGACTCATATGCTTCTAATACAAAAGCTACAGATCTGAATCAATCAATTAGACCATAATTGGAAAGATTGCTTGGATACATCCCGCTGTTCTGTCATCCATATATGAGCTAATGTGCGGTTTTGAATGAGTAGATATTAACAACCAATTATGTGAACAATGCTATTAATGTAGATATCATGCTGATGTCTACTACAAAGGAGAAGAATATGTTTTTGCTATAGAAGCGAAAGAAGTCCATTGACTTTTATAGGAAGAATATTGGTCAATACTAATCATCCATTTCCTTAAAGGGGTTTTGTTATTAAAAAAAAAAAATCTATACTCACCTATTCCTCCCCAGGCAGACTCCTTACCGCATCTTCCCCTCGCTGATCTTATCTAGTCCCCCGGGTCACGCCACCTCTAGCCGGCCAGATCCCCCTTTTCTTGCTATGATGCGTCCATTCACAGGCATTCTTCCTCCTGCCTGGCAATGTACGTTACTTCACTGTGACATAGTGTTCACTGGCTAGGAAGGAATGCCAATCTATTGCAGAGACAGCACACATTCGCAGTCTCTGCAATAGCTCGGCACTCCGTGCTAGGCTGTGAACTAGTGATACATTGCCGGGCAGGAAGAAGACAAGCTGTGAATGTACCCTTCGTCACAGGAAGCAGAAGAATCAGCCATCTGGAGGTGAGGTGACCCCCACCCGCAGGACTGCAGGAGACAGGAGAGGATCTATGGGGAGAAGATGAGATAAGTAGGCTGCCTGGGGAGGAATGAGTATAGGGGGTATAGAATTTTTTTTTTTAATGACAGAACCCCTTTAATCAGAATTCTCTTTAGAGAAGTCAAGCTATAGCCCCAACATATATTTTAATCATCTGTAGATATTTATGGGTAGAATACTTGTTTTGCCAATCATTTATTCACTATCTTGAAATAGGGAATGACAGTTTTGAAAAACTATTTTCCATATGTTCCATTAGGGGGCTCCCTGGAACAAGAACCAAAGATAGGTCTTGCTGTGGTGGACTTAGTACTGCCATGACTGCCAGTGTTCAATAGTAAAACTTAGTGATTAACTCAGTGTTGGGGGAAGTAACTGCTGTATGGGGGTTGTCCACACTGATCCAAGGATGAGCTGGGCATGTGAGAATCCTTTTGAAATTAGAGGGCCCTTCACCATACCTTCTGCTTTGTAACAGATGATAATTGTAGAAACCAAAGTTAGCCAGAGCACCCAAAACAAAGTGAAGTACATATATGCAGATACACATTACTGTGGTTGCACTGCAAAAGCACAAATACACAAAAAATGTAATAGCACACTACGAGCACCAAGAAATATGCAAATATTGAATATATGAATTTTAAATTGCATTCTTCAGTGCTCCAGATGATAACCAATGGGACCAAGATTTTGTAAATGGTGACAAGATTTTTCAATCTTGTTGCCATTTGTCACTAGTCCTACCGTGACACTTTGCAGGAGGAAAAGCTCACTCTACTTCTAGCAATCCCTGCCTACTGACCCACATACTGGCCACCTGGATCCGGAGAATTAGTGCTATCAGTGCTATACAACTTGCGAGCACTGGCAGCCTACAAGTACAAGTCACGCTGAGCTGCTCCTGACAGTGATTGCAGCAAGCCATCTTCTGTGTTTGAGTAGTGCAGACCAAAAAATGGGAGGGAGAGGTATGGGTTGGTTGTAAGAGTGGGCTTATCTCCTGTGTGTGATCACTGGAGTAGAACAGGTGAATTTAATGGACATGATTTCTGTGTATTATTAAAGGCACCTAGAACATGTGAATAAGGAAGGGGTAGCTTTGGACATGTTTATACTTAAAGGAGATGTCTCGAGGCAGGAGTGGATTTTTTTTTATTGCCCAGTCCCCCTAATTAAGCATACATTACTAAGCCCCCCTGTAAATGACTTTTCTAGCTGGTTTGTACTTACCGTTCCAGCGTTTCAGCAACTTATAAAAATTTTCCCAAGATGGCCGCCGGCTCTTTTCCCATCGCTTGCTGTAGCCCGACGTGCGCGCTCCCGAGACGCTACCAGCTGTGTCTCCCTGACAACCAGACGCCCCGCAGCCGCCGACCGGACCCCTGGAGTGAACACGGCCGACCAGTCACCCACCGCCAGGCAGCAGGTAACCGGCACAGCCCCCCATCAAGCGACGGCGCCCCCCATCAAGCGACAGCCCCCCCCATCAAGCGACAGCGCCCCCATCACAGCGGCAGCCCCCCCCATCAAGCGACAGCGCCCCCCATCAAGCGACAGCGACCCCATCACAGCGGCAGCCCCCCCCCCCATCAAGCGACAGCGCCCCCGGCGCAGCGGCAGCCCCCCCCATCAAGCGACAGCGCCCCCCATCAAGCGACAGCCCCCCCCATCACAGCGACAGCCCCCCCATCAAGCAACAGCGCCCCCATCACAGCGGCAGCCCCCCCCCATCAAGCGACAGCGCCCCCGGCGCAGCAGCAGCCCCCCCGGCCCATCACTTACCTGGGCGGCAGGACGGCAGGACAGCTGGGCGGCAGGACGGTGGGACAGCTGGGCGGCTCTGCACCTTCCTCTAACAGAGGATGGTACAGAATGGCCGCTCCAGCGCGCTCCCGAGCAGTGACAGCTCGTCTGCGCATGCGCAGAAGAGCTGTAGCGGGGAGCACACTGAAGCGGCTCGTGCTGAAAGGAGAAGAACGGACTGCGCAAGCGCGTCTAAAAAAGCAAGCTGCCAGCGATTTTAGACGGATCCATGGAGACGAGGACGCTAGCAACGGAGCAGGTAAGTGAATAACTTCTGTATGGCTCATATTTAATGCACGATGTATATTACAAAGTGCATTAATATGGCCATACAGAAGTGTATAACCCCACTTGCTGCCGCGAGACAACCCCTTTAATGGGCTGCAGAAAGACCTCTCCAGATGTATATACTATATGAGTAGCAGGAGGACTTCTGGATATAAATATACTGAATGGATAGCAGGGAGACTGCAGGAAATTATTAGACTGCACAAGTAGTGGGGATACCGCTGAATATTATTGTACTGTATGAGCAGTCAGAGTACTGCTGCATATGATTATACTGAGCTTAGGACTGAGATGAGGGCCCTGTTTGTCATCACAAAAAGCAGTATTATAGTAGTTGTATTCTTGTACATAGGGGGCAGTATTATAGTAGTTATATTCTTGTTCATAGGAGGCAGTATTAGGCCTCGGTCAGACGGGCGTTTTTTGCCGCGATTTGCGGATCGCATGACGGATGCGCATCCACAAATCGCGTGACGGGGGCCGAAAAATCGCCGGAAAAATCTGCTCCTAGCCGCGTTTCCTTTGAAACGGGCCGGAGCACAGGAGCACTGTCCAGCCCATTGAATTCAATGGAGCCGGCAATACAGCCGGCTCCATTGAAAGCAATGGGCTGCCGGCGAGCGCAGGATGAATTTTCGGGAAGGGCTTAAAAATAAGGCTTAAAAAAAAAGCCCTTCCCTGAAAATCATCCAAAAATGTGTAAGAATAAAAAAAAATATATATATACTCATCTTGTCCCCGCAGACGGAGTTCAGCCGCGGCCGGCCGACAGTTCTCCTGAACTGCTCTGAGTAGTATTCAGCAGCCGGGGATTTAAAATCCCCGCCTGCTGAATGGGCTGCCTCTGATTGGTCACAGCCCTCACCAATCAGAGGCAGCTCTCACTCACCCATTCATGAATTCATGAATGGGTGAGTGAGTGCTGCCTCTGATTGGCTCAGCGCAGGGACCAATCAGGGGCAGCTCTCAGCTATTGAATGACAGCTGAGAGCTGCCCCTGATTGGTCCCTGCGCTGAGCCAATCAGAGGCAGCACTCACTCACCCATTCATGAATTTACTATGTATCTAAATTTGAGGTTCTTAGCGCATATTTTGATCAATTTGTAAGCTTCCTTCTTCCGCATCAAGGCAACCACTTCAGATGGGACCCTACACTTCGGAGGCCTAGCTCCAAAGAGAGGAAAGTCTGTCACTGTAGAGTCTTATACGAAGAGGTCACCTAGTCATTGATAGATAGGCTCTCACAATTTCTTCAAAATGTGCGCTAAGACCTTCAAATTTATATACATGAGTGATAATTGTAGTGATCTGTAGAGAAGGACGAGGATTAAAACATCTTCACACTGACAAAACTTCTTCCATTTCCAGCAACGCTTTCATTTATCACAAGCCTTGGAGAGGAACCTGCAAGTTACAAAAGAAACTCATTTTCCCTGCAGTGATTGAAAATGTGAAGAAGCCTCAAATATCCGTCAGCCACAGAAATCTACTTGTCACGGCTACATGTGGAGACAACTGTCTGGCAGGTGGAGAAGGAGCTCGAACAACAATAATACACATCTGACAGATTATGCACAACTCCCAACTGGCCTGGATCTATCTCCTACATTGGCGCTGAAAGGTTTTTGACTCTTCTTCCGTTACCTTTATCGATAATCCTCTATAACTATCAGTCAGGTCATTCGGATGACTGAGGGGAGTAGTTGCGGAGATTACCCACAATGCTTGTAAATTTAGGTCTCACATTTTCCAATAAATAGGGACTTTATATTCCAAATCCCACCGATGAACGCCATCAGATGGAATTGGAAACATTAATGCGAGAAAACTCTTATCCGGTGAATGAAGCGTCCTCACCGCATACACGGCTCTCCATGTAATTGCGCACAGAGAATGGAGATCATCTGTTCTGGTAGCAGCTAATCAATGGGCGATGCAGATTCTTTCTGAATTTTCTTCAGATGAAATTAGTCAAGCTAAAACTGTGCATTCTCCAATTCCCTTGGCAAGGATTTTCGGGAGATTACAACTACGAAGATCAAATGCGCCATTTACAGGAAGCAATATTAACAAAATGGGGGAAAAGCTCAATCCTTTTGGCTACAAGACTTACAGAAAAACACATAAAGAAAGAGAAAAGAATAGAGAAGACTCATTAATCCAGAATTCTATTGTCCAGAAATTCTGATAATCCGACACTTTGAAACAAGATAATTTCACTAAAGTGGAAGACTGAGCAGAGGAAACCAACTAAGGGTTCTTTTACTTGGCATGACTTTTGGGCAATTCTGACTGATTATTTGAATGCCCCTATTTACTAAGACTGGCATTTCTTATGCCAGTCTGAGAAAAAAGAGAGTTTGGGTTATTCGCCCCAAATGTAATAAACGGTGCACACCTCTTAATAAGTGCAGTCTCACACGAGCGTATGTACAAATGCTGCGTTTTTACGCAGCATTTTACTGCATGCAGAGCTGCGTTTTTATGCGCATTTGCCTGCCTTTTTACTGCGCCTTTTTGCATAGTAACAACGCTGATGATGTCACAACTTATTTTGCCCTCCAGATGGCTTTGTACCTGCTAAGAAAAAACGCAGAATGATGCAAAAAGTTGCATATTTTCTGCATTTTTTAATTTTTTTGCATTCATTTCAATGGGCGATTTAGTGCGTGAAATGCACACTAAAACACCGGAAATAGGATAGGCTGCATGCAATTTTGTGTGTGTATAATACTCAACGCAAAAATGCTAGTAATACGCCCGTAATACACAGCCAAAAACCGCTCGTAAGAGCCCAGCCTAAATCCGGCATATTTGGGACTCAGAAAACTCAAAAAATAAAATCTTAGTATTACAATTATTATTTTATTTCCTCCAGTTTTCGGTGTAAAAAGTGCAAAAAGTGCAATTCGAGCAAAAATTTCACTTTTTTTGCCATGTTCGTCAAAAGTTGAAAATGCGCCTGGTTAACCTGAGAGTCATGCCAACAAATTTTAGACAGATTTATTAAGCCCAAAGCCAGAAAAACGCACAAATGTTGGCACATATCTATGCCTGCTAACAGAAAGCATACATTCCATTTTCAGTATTTCATTTTTCAACATTAGCATATGCGCCGAAGAGTTATCTCGCACAAATTTGACACATGCCAGGGATTCTGACATTTTCAGTCGTCGTTTACACCAAAAATTGACATAAACAGCTTTGTAAATATCATCTAAGTGTCTATGATTCAATTAAAGGGGACTGGCACCATATATCCGATGACTCTAATCCATGCTGTGAATGGCTGCATCCAGATCGATGGCCGGTCACGCTATTGCTGTTTTTGTTACTTGCTATGAATAAAGGCATCTGAATAGAACGTTGTCTTCATTCCTGTAATATCCTTTTACAATCTGAACATTGCTGGGAGCATAAACTGACAATGAGGAATAAGAGTCCTTGTCTGGTAGAGTATTTGCTAATTTCCATAATATCTTTTGTTCTCGCCCCGCACTGTATTAAAACTCTTTATATAATGAGCAAGAAATGTACTCGGCTGTCTTATTGAAATCAGAAAGAAAAGGTACATTACTCCCCTGGTTCCCGGCTTCAAAATATCTCACCACATCGACATTAGCTGCTCTAATGGGCTGTCTTTGTGTTCGCCGCAATATCTTAACATGTCAAATGAAATTTTTTTTCTGTATTATCTATTGTCAAAAGTCTAAATTTACTTTCTGCTCCTTACATTCCTCATTTTAATTGAGTTCGTCACCAAATAAAATGTGAAGTCTTCTGCTTTACACCAAAGGTCAAAAAGTGCGGGGGCTTTAAATGAGTCAAGAAAATATTAATTATATTTGTGGAACATTTTTATTAGAGGATCTAATCGTTTCTGTGACAGCTCCTGTTCCAGGGCTCGTCTTATATGAAGAGAGACAAAAGCTCTGTCGTATTCTTCCTTATTAAAGTCACCCGCTCTGCATACTAATTACGAGTTAACCGTGGACTCAGCAATACGTGACCGTCATGAGATAAATCCCTGATCCTGTTCACAGGCTGAAAACAAAGCTGATTGTATGGAAACTATTGAGACATGATAGGAAAAGTCTTCATTTTGCAATGCGGTCAAGTGCAATATATGCATCTGACTACATGGGGTTGTGTAGGGGTTGAACTTCTTAAAAAGCGTTTTTCTATTGATATAAACCATTTTGGATAACAAAACTGAATATGATGCAGTAAATAGTGCTCAATGGAATCAATACATGGTGAATATACTAATTGGAGACAGTAGGCTCTCCAGAGCTAGAGCTGCTCTTTCTAATTGATAGAGGAGTCCCATATAGGGCATATAGAAGGCAAGGATATACAAATGTAGCTATAGGGAGTGCAAAGGTTAAAGTCAGTGTTGTGCCCTGGAGCCCACAGACCAGAAGTGTAATTAATGGGCATGGTCCTTAATATAATGCATGACTACCAGCTCATTGGTTGCTTGCATCATGTAACAGCTACGAGGGCTGCAGATGTAGGACTGGAGTCAGCAGCTGGCATAGTTGGGCAAGTGATATTATCCTTTTCCCCTCTGGGTAAAGGTGCTCCTCAATCGACTTTCAATACCTCTTCAATGTATCAAATTGTCCACTGCTATCTCTCAAATCTGCCCAACACAGAATAAGTGGTGCACCTATACCAAGTTTTGGAAAGTATAGAACAGTCCTGAGTCATTGGGAACATCTTGGGTGTGAAACTGACTCCGTCAACCAAGGCCCCACATTAACTACCACTGATAGCTGCAGATTGTCCAAATTGGCCACCAAAGTTGATGGTAATTTGGTCCTTTAGCACATCATGAACAAGAGGATCAAACTATAACCGACTACCAGTGAGCTATCTAGCTTTTATGATGGTGGGTCTTAGTATTAACTGTAAGTCTTCTGTATCTTTCGGCCAGTCTATGGTCTGATGCCTTTGCTTCTTTTGATGTGTTCTCTGGTCAGTCATTGGGACAGTTTACGATCAGCCTGTGCTCTTGGGGTTGGAGGATTTATTCTGGTCATCGTTTGATTGTCCCATCACTCCAAATAGCTCCATCAGTTTTATTTCCGCTTTGTGGGACTCTGTTGGTCTCTTCCACTCATGGATCCTGATTCTCAGCGTTGCTCTGGCATAATTTACTGCTCAACAAGGGATTTTTAAAGGAAGATAAAACCTTTAATTAAATCTAATTGATTATTTCAGTCCATATAGTATCAATTAAGAGTCATACATGGAACCATAAAAATATATAAAGCATGATACACTGCAGGCGTCTTGTAAGGGCAGATGACACTACTGAGAATTGACAATATAGTGGAATGCTCTACAAGGCAGCTCAGTAGTAAAAAGATTCTTAACCCTGCCAATCTTCGAGTATCCACCATGTAGAACGTGTAAATGACAGCTCGGAAATGGCATCAGTTGCAATTATACAGAAAGTGTTAATGAGAACGATGACTTTGCTATACACTGTACAACATTAGAGTCTTATGGCTTGAATCTCATTGCTTCATTATGGATGTATTGTATATATAAACACTTACATGGTTATGGTTATAGCTAAACCATTTTGTAAAGAGTCCTGATGGATCCTATTAGATCCCACTGAGTTAGGCTAGTTTCACACAAGCATACTATGCGTGCCCCGGCCAATTGCAGAGTTTAGTGACCCAAACGCTCACCTTCATAGGAAAATCTATGATGGAGAGAGCTCGAGTCAATATATCCTGTGGAAGTGCTGGAATACACATCCGTATTACGGGATCATAACTGTACTCATAATACGCTCACGTGAAACTGGCCTTATAATGGACTTGTGAAGAGGCACTGATTGACCGGGTGTAATTTAACCATTATGTAAAGATTATTTAGAGATTTGGCACCATCCCTATTTGTCTCTAAGTTTGTCTGATCTTGGACAAGTCCTTTAACCAGTCATGTACTAATATTAGTTGGACATGATTGGAATGAGTTTTCAGTCACTGACAGCAAGCAGAGAACTTCAAAATGGGGTGACAAGAAGTAGATTAGAAAGTAGCATCAGCTCAGTGCCTAGATTTTCATTCGCCCTGACTGCCGCCTGTAATGAACACGGTTTTTCTATGTGTGGTCGTATTCTATTACTGCACTGATTCTCTTATCATAAAATGATATTGAGTCATATTTCAGGATTAATTAGACGACTCTGAGCCCAGAGTAAAGCAAAAACTATTTCATTTAAAAAACACATTGATGTTTTATAGCTGAAGATGAGGGCGCGAGAGATCTGTCCAGGGAGCTTTTCACAGACTGAAAACTCAGAAGCATTTTGCATAATAAGGAAACTAATCTATAGATGACTTCACACAGATGAGCGGGACCATTACAGCCGACAGAAAGGAATACATGTCCGCTGCAGAGGAGGGGGACAGCAACCTCCAAAGCCCCAACAGGGACCCACACTCTGGAATTGTACAGTCATCTAATTGCAAGACGCTGAGGGTTCATCTTAATCATATTATACTGGAAACAGAGGTACAAGACATATCGGTATCTGGGAGGACAAGACAATGACACACTGATACTTGGGATGATAAGACAATGACACACTGATACTTGGGATGATAAGACAATGACACACTGATACTTGGGATGATAAGACAATGACACACTGATACTTTGGATGACAAGACAATGACACGCTGACACTTGGGGTGATGAGAGAATGACACGCTGATACTTGGGGTGATAAGACAATGACACACTGACACTTGGGGTGATGAGAGAATGGCACGCTGATACTTGGGGTGATGAGACAATGACACGCTGGCACTTGGGGTGACAAGACAATGACACACTGACACGGGATGATAAGACAATGACACACTGACACTTGGGATGATAAGACAATGACACGCTGACACTTGGGGTGATGAGAGAATGACACGCTGATACTTGGGGTGATAAGACAATGACACACTGACACTTGGGATGATAAGACAATGACACGCTGACACTTGGGGTGATGAGAGAATGGCACGCTGATACTTGGGGTGATGAGACAATGACACGCTGGCACTTGGGGTGACAAGACAATGACACACTGACACGGGATGATAAGACAATGACACACTGACACTTGGGATGATAAGACAATGACACGCTGACACTTGGGGTGATGAGAGAATGGCACGCTGATACTTGGGGTGATGAGACAATGACACGCTCGCACTTGGGGTGACAAGACAATGACACACTGACACGGGATGATAAGACAATGATACACTGACACTTGGGATGATAAGACAATGACACGCTGACACTTGGGGTGATGAGAGAATGGCACGCTGATACTTGGGGTGATGAGACAATGACACGCTGGCACTTGGGGTGACAAGACAATGACACACTGACACAGGACGATAAGACAATGACACACTGACACTTGGGATGAGAAGACAATGACACGCTGACACTTGGGGTGATGAGAGAATGGCACGCTGATACTTGGGGTGATGAGACAATGACACACTGATACTTGGGATGAGAAGACAATGACACGCTGACAAGGGGTGATGAGAGAACGACAAGGTGACACTTGGGGTGATGAGACAATGACACGCTGACACAGGGTGATCCGAGAATGACACGCTCATACTTGGGATGGTAAGACAATGACACACTGACACTTGTGATGATGAGACAATGACACGCTGACACTTGGGGTGATGAGAGAATGACACGCTGATACTTGGGGTGATGAGACAATGACACGCTGACACTTGGGGTGACAAGACAATGACACGCTGACACTTGGGGTCATAAGTAGAGATGAGCGAACGTACTCGTCCGAGCTTGATACTCGTTCGAGTATTAGGGTGTTCGAGATGCTCGTTACTCGAGACGAGTACCACGCGATGTTCGGGTTACTTTCATTTTCTTCCCTGAGAAATTTGCACGCTTTTCTGGCCAATAGAAAGACAGGGAAGGCATTACAACTTCCCCCTGCGAAGTTCAAGCCCTATACCACCCCCCTGCAGTGAGTGGCTGGCTCAAGATTAGGTGTCACCCGAGTATTAAAATCTGCCCTCCCGCGGCTCGCCACAGATGCATTCTGACATAAATCAGGGAAAGTGCTGCTGCTGGTGCTGCTGCTATAGGGAGAGCGTTAGGAGTTATTTTAGGCTTCAAGAACCCCAACGGTCCTTCTTAGGCCATAGAAATCGCAGATCGCACCTATGTGCGATCTGCGATTCCTGTTCTCTTCTCTATATGCGCTCAATGGGGCCGGCGGCAGCAGCGCCGACCCCATTGAGAACATATAGAAGACAAATCATTCTTCTCTGCCACAGCTGTAACAGCTGTGGCAGAGAAGAACAATGTTTGCCCATTGAATTCAATGGAGCCGGCAATACAGCAGGTTCCACTGAAAGCAATGGGCTGCCGGCGATCGCGGGATGAATTGTCGGGAAGGGCTTAAATATATAAGCCCTTCCCTGCAATTCATCCAGAAATGTGTTACAATAAAAATATATACCGTATATACCGGCGTATAAGGCGACGGGGCGTATAAGACGACCCCCCAACTGTCACCTTATACGCCGGGAATACAGCGGAGCAAAGAATAAAAATCATTACTCACTTCTCCTGGCGTTCTGCGGCTCTGCTGCAGGCTGTCGCTCCCTCCTGGTCCCCGGCAGAGCATTGCTTTCTGGACACAGGGCTTGAAATCCCCGCCTCCAGAAACACACGTGCCTTCAGCCAATCACAGCCAATGACAATGATGTCATTGAATGGCCCCGTCGCCTTATACGCCGGTATATATGGTATATATTTTTATTTTTACACATTTCTGGATGAATTGCAGGGAAGGGCTTATATATTTAAGCCCTTCCCGACAATTCATCCTGCGATCGCCGGCAGCCCATTTCTTTCAGTGGAACCTGCTGTATTGCCGGCTCCATTGAATTCAGTGGGCTAACATCGTTCTTCTCTGCCACAGCTGTTACAGCTATGGCAGAGGAGAACGATCTCTATGCTGACAGTGGGGGGGGGGGCCCACTCTTGCCGCTATTGTGGCTTAATAGTGGGACCTGGGAACTTGAGATGCAGCCCAACATGTAGCCCCTCGCCTGCCCTATCCGTTGCTGTGTCGTTCCCATCACTTTCTTGAATTGCCCAGATTTTCACAAATGAAAACCTTAGCGAGCATCGGCGATATACAAAAATGCTCGGGTCGCCCATTGACTTCAATGGGGTTCGTTACTCGAAACGAACCCTCGAGCATCGCGAAAAGTTCGTCCCGAGTAACGAGCACCCGAGCATTTTGGTGCTCGCTCATCTCTAGTCATAAGACAATGACACTTGGGGTGATGAGACAATGACAGGCTGACACTTGAGGTGACGAGACAATGACACACTGACACTTGGGGTGATGAGACAATGAAATGCTGACACTTGAGGTGATAAGACAATGACACTGACACTTGCGATGATTAGACCATGACACGCTGACACTTGGGGTGATGTGAGAATGACACGCTGATAATTGGGGTGATAAGACAATGACACTTCGGGTGATGAGTCAATGACACGCTCACACTTGAGGGGACGAGACAATGACACACTGACACTTGAGGTGATGAGACAATGACACACTGACAATTAAGGGGGGCCAAGACAATGACACGCTGCCACTTGGGATGATAAGACAATGACACTTGGGATGATAAGACAATGACATGCTGCCACTTGGGGTGATGAGACAATGAAATGCTGACACTTGAGAACAGGATAATGACACACTGAAATGTGGGGTACATGCAAAGGGCATCCTGACAATAGAGGCAGAGGACAATGACACACTTGATGTACAGGACAATCACACAATAATACTTGGGGCACAGGATAATGATGTATTGACTCTTGAAATACAGAGCAATGCTATACCAATACTTGAGGTGACTAGACAATGGCATACTAACACTGGGTATACAGGACAATGATGAAGTGACACTGGGGGTACATGAGAATGACACACTGACATTTGAGGTGACTAGAAAATGACATAGCAACACTCTGGAGAACAATTAAGCACTGCCGAGTGACAAACACATACTGATATTAATGTGTAGGACAATAACACACTGACAGTTATGGTGCAGAACAATGACACATTAATACTTGGGGTATCTAGAAAATGGCACACTGACATTTGAGGGACAGGATAATGATGCACTGACAATCAGCATGCAATATAATGACATACTGATACATGGGATACAAACAATGTTACAGTGACACGTGGGGTATGGAACTGATGGGATTCATGTTTGACAATTTTTCCTAGGCCAATGCAAAGGATTCCCCCAATATCTTAAGGGTATTCCAATTAGTAACATTTGTGACAGTTCTATAGCTGTAAATGTGTGACAGTGGGGTTCCCACTGATTGGACCCCCACTAAATGGGAAAATGAGGGGTTCATGTTCAACTTTTTTTAACTCTCAGGGAACAGGATGCATGTCTCCATTGAAATCTAAGGGGATCAACAGAAACTCCATAGATTTGTACAAGTATATATTTATGCAAAGTGCTACTTTTTTTGAATACCCCTTTAACAGGCTAAACAGACCCTTTTAATACTCAGAAGGCACATTTTGAAGGTCAGCCATTTCTGGTTGTGAAACCTTGGACGTATCTACAACATTAAGATGTAAATTTTGAAAATAACTTCTAACTTTTTTTGCATTGATCAAACTGTAAATCACAAACCCGTCTCATAACACTCCATACTTCTATAAAATATGTGCCCCCTGTGCAGGTGTTGTACTGCAGCTCAGCAAATAAAAAGAACAAAAACAATGAACTTTCCTGTTATTACGAAAAGATTCATTTACTCTGAACACCATTCAATTCAAAAATGAAAATTGGATTTTCTTAGTTGGGTTTCTTGAGTGTTTAGGGGGATTGTGTAAATCAGCACAGAGCGGCTGCGTAATAATGCAGTGTTATTAGTCATATAGAAGGTGCCGCGTTGGAACTAAGCTGGAAGGATGATATTACATGGTCAGTGTCTGATCTCAGCTCTCTCTATATCCTTCACGCTGATGACACTCAAATCTACCTCACTGGCCCAGATGTTACTTCTCTACTATCCATAATCACAGAGTATCTATCAGTTATATCCTTCTTCTCTTCCCATTTTCTAATACTCAAAATGTAGAAAACCAAATTCATATATTCCATGAAAAGCAGCACTTACTGTGTGAGGTGTAGAGTGGGCACAAAAAGGAGAGGATATTATTATTGTGTGTGTAACTATGGACTTGGAGATTGTGTAGACGTGTGGAAAGCAGGGAGGGTGCTGGAAAAGCAAAGGGTTAAACATGTTTTGGTCAAATTCTGCAGAACCAAGTTGTGGCCAGGAGAAGTCGCCATAGCGTTCTGAGGCGGTTGAATAAGAAAAGGGAAAATGAGTGACTCAAATCAGAGGTGATATCAGCTGTATCCACTGAGATAACTGTACTATAATCACTTAGATAGTCTGTAAAGTGCCTGTGTAGAGCTGGTATCTACCAATACTGTATATGGTCACTGTAAGATGACAAAGCTGGTCTTTATATAGTGGAATTTTCAGTAAAGCCCCATTTACATGGAACAACTGTTGGGCAAACAAGTCCCGACACACGTCCCTGCACGTGCTGTCACACAGAAGCGAGTATCGTCGGCTTGCAGTGAGGAGGCTGGAGGGGATTTCCCTCCTCGCTCTCCCCCGCCCCTCTCCATTCTCTTTAACAACGGCCGTTCAGTACTGAACGATCACCATTCAGGATTTTATGTAACTTTAAATTCTGAACGATGATCGTTCAGTGTAAACAGCAGCCGTTCAGTACTGAACAGCTGCTGTTAAAGCGAATGGAGAGGGGCAGGGGAGAGCGATGAAAGAAATCTCCTCCTGCCGCCCCGCTGTGAGCCAACGATACTTGCTTCTGTGCAACAGCACGGGAGCGACTACATGTGAGGATGAGTGTCGGGCATCGTTTGTCCAACAGTCGTCCCGTGTAAATGGGGTTTAACAGTATGGTGGTAATATGTGGTCATTTGAAGGTTAGAAGCAATTAGGGAGGTGGGGTTGCAGATTTCTTCTGCTTTGAAAAATCCCACAATCCGCGATCATCTGCAAGCATTTAAAAATCATTTTATAGATGATCCGCAGTGCATTCGCTGCAGATATCTGCATCATATCTGCAGCGGATGTAGTGCGTGCCGTGGACATTAGGCCTTCTAATTTTATATTCTTTTATTCTGCTGTTTGCACATGACTATGGGGGCGACCATCTTTCCTGAACTGCATCTAACAGCATAAAGAGAATTTAGAGAAATGCTTTACAGCAGCCTCATGGGCCGTTCACACAATGGACAGGAGGAGACCCATTGACTTGCATGGGAGACTGTTCTAGACATGCTTTGTGGCCTGTGTGTGGGTCGTTTTGTAGGCAGGAGAAATAGATAGTCACAGCTTATCACCCCTTGTGAATGATTCCCTTTAGGTAAAGCTTATACACTGTGCCATGGTCATTGCAGGGTTAGAAGGAGAAGACATATGGCACTGGGTTAACTAGTTGGTGCCATGCTCTGTATCCTCAGGTTCTGCACATGGCATAATGCATAATGCTGTCCATATAAATGTCCCGGTTGTCACATAACAACCGTTGACACGAACAACCAAACAAATTATTAATACTTAGTTAACCAGCCTAAGGTGTGGAGCTGGAAGTCTGGTCATGAAGAGGTTAATGCACGTGAATCATCAGAAGCTATGCCATAGTCATTCTTTGTAACGTTTTATCTTCCTGTTGACCCTGTTTTCAGTTTAGGGTACAGTTGCTCTAAAAATGGAAGATGATAACTGACGGTCTGTATACTATATACCCCAGTAATGTATATAGATGGAGCGTTGATCTCGGCCCTATACAAAGCATGTGATGTAGTAATCAGCCACTTTCGTCCTCGTTTGCTGCTCACAGCCTGGCCTACATGAAGGATTTTTTTCTTTCTTCTGCGCAGTGTTCCAGTAGTTTATGTCCTGCGTCCCAACGCCAGACACATTGTGTAATATAATACAGCTCCCTAAATGAACACAGTCAGAGAAAGATTGGTAATAGACGAGATATGGCAATAACGCTGGTCCAACAAGCGTAAAGCTGTTTAAGGGGCATATTTCCTGAACATTAAACCACAATATATACAATGAGACGACTTTAGCCAATAACTGATAAAAGATAAACCTATTACAAGGATAAATGGATCAATTTATCAAGCTTAGAAACACTGAGGGTTATTACCAGCTCTGCCGCCCCGGCAGCCGTGGTGCTGCTCTAGGGACTAATGGTTAGGAAGTAAGCTGATAGACTGAGGTATGAATGGGGACAAGTTATTATAGTCAGTGTAAACTCTGCTCTGTGTCACTAATGAAAGGCATAAAGAAGAACCAATTGGACAGAAGTGAGCCCGTCCCAGCTCCGGAGCTGCTTGTTATATTGACGCCGTTGCTTCATGTCTGCTGCTGCAGAGTTCACATGCAGTTACTAAAACTGAGAGCACAAAAGGTCTGGAAGGGGTTAATCCAATATTGGAGATAATACCGTATTTCTTCCATGATACAGGTTCTAGTATGATATTGCGGTCCATCTGAGGCAGTGGGGCGTATTGCTTGCTGGTGGGGTTTATAACTTTTGGGGTTACTTCACTGTTATTTCATCGTCACTTGCAGCCCAGCAGTGTGGCTTTTTGGAACTGATAGATGTTAATTTTGTCAATATTGAGTTGTTCTAAGTGCTGGTTTAGGTCTTTAGGCACAACAACCAGTACTGATTACCATTGGGACCATCACTGCTGGCTTTAAATTCGACCTTCGAATCTTGAAAATTGATAATTTTCTTAATTATTATTGTTATATGTTGTTTTTTAGCATCATGTTTTTACCATCACTGTTATTCATTCTAGTAGTTTTATACTTTTTATACATGATCTTGTACATCATAGTGATCCTAAAAGATTACAGAGGATGCAGAAATAACAATAAGATCTCCATTTGCTTTGCTAAACAATGTTGGATGATGACTCATTGGTTAGAAGTGTTACATTGCAGCACATGGAAGCTGGGTACAAAATAGAGGAACAAGTGCAAGGAGGTTGTATATTCGCTACATGTACTTGTGGGTTTACTCCCGCACTCAAGAGACTCAGATTTTACATGTACTTTCTTTTCTGAATATGTTTTGTAAATTTTGTTCCTCACGCTGGAACATGCTCAGCAGAGTCATCTCATCCTTAGAGGGTGTGGTCAGCAGAGTCGTCTCGTTATTAAAGGGCGTATCCAGCAGAATAATTTCATTATGATTATTAGAGGGTGGGATCAACAGAGTCATCCTTTCATTATTAGTGAGTGGGGTTTAAAAAGGCATTCCAATAATAATGGGTTGGGTCTACAGAGTTACTTTAGTATCTGGTGGTCAGCAGAATCATCTCGTTATTATAGGGTGTGGTCATGATTAGTGGATAGGGTTGAGTCATCTCATCATCTTGAATGGGGGGAGTCAACATAGTAATTTCATTATAATAAGGCTACTTTCTTTCACATCATAAAGTTTACATCTTCCCTCTGGCATTTCCGTCTTCTATGCAAAAAACTGTGTGGGGACAGAATCTGGACAGAATCATAGTGTTTAATAAATGAAATGAAGACTCCTTTGGTCTCGGTCTCGCACGGCTTCCATCCCTATTTTGGTCCCCATCAGTTTGTTTAGCTGTATAGAAAAGTGACGTCTTCTGTGATTTTCTATCCAGCTAAACAAAACTGATGGAGACCAAAACCATCACGTTTCCAGATATCCAGCAGCACCCATCTGTAAATCCCAATGCAGGGTGAGGTACTTGTCATGCAAAGCCACCAAACGGGGATCATGGACCTCCCAATCCCCAAAGTCAGTCCAAAAGTATAAGGCTTGATAAAGACTTATAGTCGAAACGTTGCCATTTTTACAATATGGAGCAATAAAGAAAGCTTGATTTTATCTTGCACCTTTGATGCTGCCACTACTTCTCATACTTTTGGAGAGACCAAAACCATGTGAGCTGGAGACTAGGGAGGTCTCCATTGCACACATTATGGTTCTATCCCGATGTTGTCCAGACTTCTATCCCTATGCAGTTTCTGAATAGAGAATGGAAACTTGTGATGGAACTGGCGCTGGATGTAAAACTATAGTATGAAAGAAGCCTCAATATATGTTCACATGTAGTGGAAATGCTTTTTGAAAACTAAGTAAAAATTGACACCATTGATCCAGATTTTGACCCAGAATTAGCTGCGTACCCACAGCGCTTGTCCTAATACTACCTGCTGCTGAACCCAAATGTCTACATGTGAGCATTTTCCTTTTTAAGAGTAGCATAATAATAGTAATAATAATAATAACAATAATAATGTCCTGTACATTACATAAGGCAGCGGTAGCAATAGCACATTATAAGTTGCTCTATGAATGAATAGAGCTGGGAACAGTCTAGAAATAATCAGCGGTAATCAGTGCCATTGACACTGCTGTGAAATGGACATTCTTACAGGACACAATGAATCTGCTCTTCTTGTATTCAGATGGCAAGAGGGAGAGCTGGGCTGATTTCTAAGCAGATGGTGTAGCTGACCCAAATAATTACCTGCCTTTTTTATCCACCTTAAATGCTTAGAATGATTTTTTAAATGCTCTAGTTCAAGAGCAGAGTCCTGGACCCGGCCATTAAATCTTCTTTCTCCATACTAAATGGTTTTATCATCAAAATACAATGAGGGAGTCGCTGCCGCCTGGCCACTCGATAGACCTTCATTGGCAGAAAGTCAATACATCAGGGCAATCATCGGCTTTATTGTGAGTCCTGAAGTTGAGCTGTTAATCATTAGACAGCAGTCAGATCGTCCCCGGCGCAGAACTGGCGATGTAAATCACTGTAGACGACTGTCACTGCTAAGTAAAAGAGCAAATTGTTGTATTATTAGTCTTGGGTACATCCAGTCCATGGAGACAAAATTATAATATCCACAAAGATTAGATACAGGAATTACCTATAACTACTCAAATAACATAGATGCCATAGTAACAAACCAGAGAAGGGAAAGTCACATGCAGTAATATCCATCAAATATTGTATGTCCAATGTAATCCATCATATTACACTCTTCAGATACTGTAAACTGAGATCCGTGGATTACCTGCATAAAACCCTATTGTTCTCTATGGGTGCGTTCCAAATGCAATGCAGACACAATTAATTTGCGTATTTGCGACGTTTTTTATGCAACGTGAAGTTAAAAAAGAAAGCAGGTAGTTGTAGGCAGACAGTGCATGAGCCTCTAGGGACCACCGACGCATCCAAGCTATTCTCTGTGGCCATAATATACATATTTTGGCTACGTTCGATATGGGCAGACTCATTGCTCGGATGCATCGGATGTGGCTGCTTAAAAGTGAAAAAACCCCACCAAGCCAAGAGAGCCTCATCCTGTATTGAACACACGGTTCTCAGAGCACCGCTAACAACTCTTAGTAACAAAGGAAAGCTAAAGAAAATGGTGCCTGTGCAATCCCATGAGTGCTAGAAGGGGGTTTCCATGGGGTCGGGCAACTTCTGACATCTTTCCTTGCTTGCATTTGTTTTTATGCGCATAAGATAAGCACTACATACGCAAACACACGTGCGCAAAACTTCAAGTATATGCAAGGACACGCAATTCAATATGCAGAAAACCACTGTGAATTTTAGGCTGCGCATTACGATACAGTTGTGTAAGCCCAGCCTTATACTACGGTAAGATTTCATCTATTACAGCTGACAACCAGCCTCTATACGGTATCATATTAACATAGATTGTCACAGCCCCTTACTCCGTTACTAACACTTCTACACAGTGATAGTGTTTACAGTGCAGGTACTTCTAGTAATGACAGGTGGCGTCTTCTCTGGTGATGTCCGCTTTCTTTTTTTTTTCTCTATCTTGATCAAGGACATCATGAAAAATTGTTCCAGCAATGACTTATCTCTACATATACTTCCCATCCTAATATTATTCAGCATGCTCCTCTCAATGTGCCACATAGGAATAGTGCCCCCTCTATGGTCCCCACTCAGAAATAGTGGCCTCAACTTAATAATGTCCCCATTTGTGGCCCATCTTAGTAACAATGTCCCCTTTTGTGGCTCCTGCTTACTATATAGTAATAGTGTCCCTTTTTTTCCAAAATAATTTTTACTGGTGCAGCAAAAAAGTACATCAGAGCATTTGTTCAGCAAAAACAGAGTAAAATTTTTCCAAACAATAGCAGAGTAATAATCGCATTTATAAAACTGTTATTGCGATGCTATGGCCAACACAATTTTCGTTTCTGCAGAATTCCAGCTATAAAATTGCACTAGGTTCATACAGGGAGGGGGTGGTGGGGAGGAGGGAGCAGTAATAGTGTTACTCTTTGTGGCCCCCACTAAGTAATTGTATTTCCCTTTGATTGTCTCTTCTTAGTAATAGTTTTCCACCTTGTAGCCCCGATTTAGCAATAATATCCCTCTTTGTGCCCTATTGTTTGTATTATTGGCCTCTAATTAATACTGGTGAATCTGGACCCTGTCCCAATCATTGAAACACTAGAAAAAGCCTTCATGCAACTCAAACAGTCCCATGAACGCCAACCAGAGCACTGTGTGAATTACCTGAATCGTTCCCCTCCTGCACTCTGTATGCTAAGAGCAAGTGGAGGAGGATTTGAAGGATGCACACAGGACTCCAGCTGGTGTCTGTGTGACTATGTGAGTTTTCATGATGGCACATGCTAACAGTTGGGGACCGGAGAAATATGGTACAGTAGATGTTTAGCAGCTGGAACAGGGGGTTGGGTGCCCCTCTGTCCTGCAAGTGTGGCGACCTGTACCAGACCAAGGAAGGGGAGCAGCAGAGAAAAAGATGGTAGTCACAGTAGCGCCGCTGCTCCTCTCCAATGGAAAACGCGGCCTGGCACAATGTTGCACAGTGGTAAATGGCAGTTCTCATTTGGGTGCTACCTGCGAAGTCGGGTAGGGTAAGATAGTAATACCCCATGGGGTGCTACCCGCAGAGTCAGATAGGGTAAGATGGTGTTTTGTCGTTACGCCAGTCCGTATATGGGTAGAAAAGTGTTACAAACAAAAATAATAGAACAAACAGTGGAGAAATAAACTAAAATGAGGGTAGTATACCCTTCCCCTAGAGGGTTGAAGTGTGGTACTTCAGTGCAGATGTTGGTTTGGTGGGGAGGAACTTCAGGAGTCAGGGATGAAGGTGCAAACAGATGAACATTTATTGAAGGGAAAATTCTTCCAAAGGGCATAGCGTACAAATTACTTTTACTTGAAATTGAGATACAAACATGAGTTTACTTTCAAGATGACTGTAGACACTGACTGAAATTTCTTCCGCTTAGATTCAGGACGACCTTAGACTCTGATTCTGACTTGACTGAACTGTTCTAGACTTGGGTTTAGGTTATGCTTTCTGTCCTGTTAGTTAGTTCTAGGTCCTGATTTTTTTCTTTTCCATCCGTGCTAATCCTTCACTGCTGCAAATTCTTTACACTTTGCTCTTGCTATTTCTTTCTCTGACATGGGAGTGATGTTATTACTCACACTTTTCTTTCCCCACCGCACTGACTCTTGTCTGTCCCTCCTTCCTTCTCTTCCCTCTCTCCTTTCTCTACTCCTTATACTCCTAGACTGACTAAGCTCCATCCACTCTCTTCTATCATACTATCACCCTAGCCAAACCTGTGCAGAGTAAAAATTACCCAATAACAGGCCCTATCTCTACCTGCTGCCTGACCAACCACTCCCCCAGGCTGTTGTTTTGCGACCCGAAACCCTATGGGGATGGGAAACTGTCAGTGATAACTTTCCGCAACAGTGAATATATAACATAACTTTAACATTGGTCACACACAATAATAAACATGATAACAGAACCACAGAAGTGCTGCACTACCCAACTGTGGGGTACTACACAAGCCACATAGCAGTCATGTGGTCTGCTTCTGTTGATTGCATGCCACTAAGTAAGACCTATTCAATCAATTACTGCTGACAACCAGCCTGTATATCCAGTCTAAGAGGTAGTCACAGCCCCGCCCCCTGTTACTGACATCACTGAATATATTAGTAATATAATTACACAGTCATCAGACATGAGATCCACACATCTTATACTACAGTAACATCTATTCCATCGATTACTGCTGACAACCAGCCTGTATAGCATGTGTGAGAGGTAGTCACAGCCCCTCCCCCTCTTACTGACATGACTGAGTATAATAGTAATATAATTACATAGTGATCAGACATGACATCCACACATCTTATACTACAGTAACATCTATTCCATCGATTACTGCTGACAACCAGCCTGTATAGCATGTGTGAGAGGTAGTCACAGCCCCTCCCCCTCTTACTGACATGACTGAGTATAATAGTAATATAATTACATAGTGATCAGACATGACATCCACACATCTTATACTACAGTAACATCTATTCCATCGATTACTGCTGACAACCAGCCTGTATATCATGTCTGAGAGGTCGTCACAGCCCCTCCCCCTGTTACTGACATCACTGAGTATAATAGTAATATCATTGCATAGTGATCAGACATGAGATCCACACACCTTATACTACAGTAACATCTATTCCATCTATTACTGCTGACAACCAGCCTGTATATCATGTCTGAGAGGTAGTCACAGCCCCGCCCCCTGTTACTGACATCACTGAGTATAATAGTAATATAATTACATAGTGATCAGATATAAGATCCACACATCTTATACTACAGTAACATCTATTACTGCTGACAACCAGCCTGTATATCATGTCTGAGAGGTAGTCACTGCCCCACCCCCTGTTACTGACATCACTGAGTATAATAGTAATATAATTACATAATGATCAGATATGAGAAACACACATCTTATACTACAGTAACATCTATTCCATCTATTACTGCTGACAACCAGCCTGTATATCATGTCTGAGAGGTAGTCACAGCCCCGCCCCCTGTTACTGACATCACTGAGTATGATAGTAATATAATTACATAGTGATCAGACATGAGGTCCAACATCTTATACTACAGTAACCTCTATTCCATCTATTACTGCTGACAACCAGCCTGTATATCATGTCTGAGAGGTAGTCACAGCCCCGCCCCTGTTACTGACATCACTGAGTATAATAGTAATATAATTACATAGTAATAAGACATGAGATCCACACATCTTATACTACAGTAACATCTATTCCATCTATTACTGCTGACAACCAGCCTCTATATCATGTCTAAGAGGTAGTCACAGCCCCTCCCCCTGTCACTGACAGGACTGAGTATAATAGTAATATAATTACATAGTGATCAGACATGACATCCACACATCTTATACTACAGTAACATCTATTCCATCGATTACTGCTGACAACCAGCCTGTATATCATGTCTGAGAGGTAGTCACAGCCCCTCCCCCTGTTACTGACATCACTGAGTATAATAGTAATATAATTACATAGTAATAAGACATGAGATCCACACATCTTATACTACAGTAACATCTATTCCATCTATTACTGCTGACAACCAGCCTGTATATCATGTCTGAGAGGTAGTCACAGCCCTGCCCCCTGTTACTGACATCACTGAGTATAATAGTAATATAATTACATAGTGATCAGACATGAGATCCACACATCTTATACTGCAGTAACATTTATTCCATCTATTACTGCTGACAACCAGCCTGTATATCATATCTGAGAGGTAGTCACAGCCCCTCCCCCTGTTACTGACATCACTGAGTATAATAGTAATATAATTACATAGTGATCAGACATGAGATCCACACATCTTATACTACAGTAACATCTATTACTGCTGACAACCAGCCTGTATATCATGTCTGAGAGGTAGTCACAGCCCCGCCTCCTGTTACTGACATCACTGAGTATAATAGTAATATAATTACATAGTGATCAGACATGAGATCCACACATCTTATACTACAGTAACATCTATTCCATCTATTACTGCTGACAACCAGCCTGTATATCCTGTCTGAGAGGTAGTCACAGCCCCTCCCCTGTTACTGACATTACTGAGTATAATAGTAATATAATTACATAGTGATCAGACATGAGATCCACACATCATATACTACAGTAACATCTATTCCATCTATTACTGCGACAACCAGCCTGTATATCCTGTCTGAGAGGTAGTCACAGCCCCGCCCCCTGTTACTGACATCACTGAGTATAATAGTAATATAATTACATAGTGGTCAGACATGAGATCTACACATCTTGTACTACAGTAACATTTATTCCATCTATTACTACTGACAACTAGCCTATATATCATGTCTGAGAGGTAGTCACAGCCCCGCCTCCTGTTACTGACATCACTGAGTATAATAGTAATATAATTACATAGTGATCAGACATGAGATCTGCACATCTTATACTACAGTAACATCTATTCCATCGATTACTGCTGACAACCAGCCTGTATAGCATGTGTGAGAGGTAGTCACAGCCCCTCCCCCTCTTACTGACAGGACTGAGTATAATAGTAATATAATTACATAGTGATCAGACATGACATCCACACATCTTATACTACAGTAACATCTATTCCATCGATTACTGCTGACAACCAGCCTGTATATCATGTCTGAGAGGTAGTCACAGCCCCTCCCCCTGTTACTGACATCACTGAGTATAATAGTAATATAATTACATAGTAATAAGACATGAGATCCACACATCTTATACTACAGTAACATCTATTCCATCTATTACTGCTGACAACCAGCCTGTATATCATGTCTGAGAGGTAGTCACAGCCCCTCCCCCTGTTACTGACATCACTGAGTATAATAGTTATATAATTACATAGTGATCAGACATGAGATCCATACTTCTTATACTACAGTAACATCTATTCCATCTATTACTGCTGACAACCAGCCTGTATATCATATCTGAGAGGTAGTCACAGCCCCTCCCCCTGTTACTGACATCACTGAGTATAATAGTAATATAATTACATAGTGATCAGACATGAGATCCACACATCTTATACTACAGTAACATCTATTACTGCTGACAACCAGCCTGTATATCATGTCTGAGAGGTAGTCACAGCCCCGCCTCCTGTTACTGACATCACTGAGTATAATAGTAATATAATTACATAGTGATCAGACATGAGATCCACACATCTTATACTACAGTAACATCTATTCCATCTATTACTGCTGACAACCAGCCTGTATATCCTGTCTGAGAGGTAGTCACAGCCCCTCCCCTGTTACTGACATTACTGAGTATAATAGTAATATAATTACATAGTGATCAGACATGAGATCCACACATCATATACTACAGTAGCATCTATTACTGCTGACAACCAGCCTGTATATCATGTCTGAGAGGTAGTCACAGCCCCTCCCCCTGTTACTGACATCACTGAGTATAATAGTAATATAATTACATAGTGATCAGACATGAGATCCACACATCTTATACTACAGTAACATCTATTACTGCTGACAACCAGCCTGTATATCATGTCTGAGAGGTAGTCACAGCCCCGCCCCCTATTACTGACATCACTAAGTATAATAGTAATATAATTACATAGTGATCAGACATGAGATCCACACATCTTATACTACAATAACATCTATTCCATCTATTACTGCTGACAACCAGCCTGTATATCATGTCTGAGAGGTAGTCACAGCCCCGCCCCCTGTTACTGACATCACTGAGTATAATAGTAATATAATTACATAGTGATCAGACATGAGATCCACACATTTTATACTACAGTAACATCTATTCCATCTATTACGGCTGACAACCAGCATGTACATCATGTCTGAGAGGTAGTCACAGCCCCTCCCCCTGTTACTGACATCACTGAGTATAATAGTAATATAATTACATAGTGATCAGACATGACATCCACACATCTTATACTACAGTAACATCTATTACTGCTGACAACCAGCCTGTATATCATGTCTGAGAGGTAGTCACAGCCCCGCCCCCTAATACTGACATCACTGAGTATAATAGTAATATAATTACATAGTGATCAGACATGAGATCCACACATCTTACACTACAGTAACATCTATTCCATCTATTACTGCTGACAACCAGCCTGTATATCATGTCTGAGAGGTAGTCACAGCCCTGCCCCGTTACTGACATCACTGAGTATAATAGTAATATAATTACATAGTGATCAGACATGAGATCCACACATCTTATACTGCAGTAATATCTATTACTGCTGACAACCAGCCTGTATATCATGTCTGAGAGGTAGTCACAGCCCCTCCCCCTGTTACTGACATCACTGAGTATATTAGTTATATAATTACATAGTGATCAGACATGAGATCCATACTTCTTATACTACAGTAACATCTATTCCATCTATTACTGCTGACAACCAGCCTGTATATCATGTCTGAGAGGTAGTCACAGCCCTGCCCCGTTACTGACATCACTGAGTATAATAGTAATATAATTACATAGTGATCAGACATGAGATCCACACATCTTATACTGCAGTAATATCTATTACTGCTGACAACCAGCCTGTATATCATGTCTGAGAGGTAGTCACAGCCCCTCCCCCTGTTACTGACATCACTGAGTATAATAGTTATATAATTACATAGTGATCAGACATGAGATCCATACTTCTTATACTACAGTAACATCTATTCCATCTATTACTGCTGACAACCAGCCTGTATATCATGTCTGAGAGGTAGTCACAGCCCCTCCCCGTTACTGACATCACTGAGTATAATAGTAATATAATTACATAGTGATCAGACATGAGATCCACACATCTTATACTACAGTAACATCTATTACTGCTGACAACCAGCCTGTATATCATGTCTGAGAGGTAGTCACAGCCCCGCCTCCTGTTACTGACATCACTGAGTATAATAGTAATTTAATTACATAGTGATCAGACATGAGATCCGCACATCTTATACTACAGTAACATCTATTCCATCTATTACTGCTGACAACCAGCCTGTATATCCTGTCTGAGAGGTAGTCACAGCCCCTCCCCTGTTACTGACATTACTGAGTATAATAGTAATATAATTACATAGTGATCAGACATGAGATCCACACATCATATACTACAGTAGCATCTATTACTGCTGACAACCAGCCTGTATATCATGTCTGAGAGGTAGTCACAGCCCCGCCTCCTGTTACTGACATCACTGAGTATAATAGTAATATAATTACATAGTGATCAGACATGAGATCCGCACATCTTATACTACAGTAACATCTATTCCATCTATTACTGCTGACAACCAGCCTGTATATCCTGTCTGAGAGGTAGTCACAGCCCCTCCCCTGTTACTGTCATTACTGAGTATAATAGTAATACAATTACATAGTGATCAGACATGAGATCCACACATCATATACTACAGTAGCATCTATTACTGCTGACAACCAGCCTGTATATCATGTCTGAGAGGTAGTCACAGCCCCTCCCCCTGTTACTGACATCACTGAGTATAATAGTAATATAATTACATAGTGATCAGACATGAGATCCACACATCTTATACTACAGTAACATCTATTACTGCTGACAACCAGCCTGTATATCATGTCTGAGAGATAGTCACAGCCCCGCCCCCTATTACTGACATCACTAAGTATAATAGTAATATAATTACATAGTGATCAGACATGAGATCCACACATCTTATACTACATAACATCTATTCCATCTATTACTGCTGACAACCAGCCTGTACATCATGTCTGAGAGGTAGTCACAGCCCCTCCCCCTGTTACTGACATCACTGAGTATAATAGTAATATAATTACATAGTGATCAGACATGACATCCACACATCTTATACTACAGTAACATCTATTACTGCTGACAACCAGCCTGTATATCATGTCTGAGAGGTAGTCACAGCCCCGCCCCCTATTACTGACATCACTGAGTATAATAGTAATATAATTACATAGTGATTAGACATGAGATCCACACATCTTATACTACAGTAACCTCTATTCCATCTATTACTGCTGACAACCAGCCTGTATATCATGTCTGAGAGGTAGTCACAGCCCTGCCCCGTTACTGACATCACTGAGTATAATAGTAATATAATTACATAGTGATCAGACATGAGATCCACACATCTTATACTGCAGTAACATCTATTACTGCTGACAACCAGCCTGTATATCATGTCTGAGAGGTAGTCACAGCCCCGCCCCCTATTACTGACATCACTGAGTATAATAGTAATATAATTACATAGTGATCAGACATGAGATCCACACATCTTATACTACAGTAACCTCTATTCCATCTATTACTGCTGACAACCAGCCTGTATATCATGTCTGAGAGGTAGTCACAGCCCTGCCCCGTTACTGACATCACTGAGTATAATAGTAATATAATTACATAGTGATCAGACATGAGATCCATACTTCTTATACTACAGTAACAGCTATTCCATCTATTACTGCTGACAACCAGCCTGTATATCATGTTTGAGAGGTAGTCATAGCCCCGCCCCATTACTGATATCACTAAGTATAATAGTAATATAATTACATAGTGATTAGACATGAGATCCACACATCTCATACTACAGTAACATCTATTCCATCTATTACTGCTAACAACCAGCCTGTATATCATGTCTGAGAGGTAGTCACAGCCCCGCCCCCTGTTACTGACATCACTGAGTATAATAGTAATATAATTACATAGTGATCAGACATGAGATCCACACATCTTATACTACAGTAACATCTATTCCATCTATTACTGCTGACAACCAGCCTGTATATCATGTCTGAGAGGTAGTCACAGCCCCGCCCCCTGTTACTGACATCACTGAGTTTAATAGGAATATAATTACATAGTGATCAGACATGAAATCCACGCATCTTAGGGCGCCCACCCACTGGCGATTTTTTTCCCTGCGAAATTCGCAGCATTTTTTTCTCTGCAGGGGTCTATGGGACTTGTAATGATAAAATCGCGATCGCGCAAAATCGCAATTTACCGCGAAATCGCGATTTTGCGCGATCGCGATTTTAACATTACAAGTCCCATAGACCTCTGCAGAGAAAAAAATGCTGCGAATTTCGCAGGGAAAAAAAATCGCCAGTGGGTGGGCGCCCTTAGGGCGCCCACCCACTGGCGTTTGCGATTTCCGTGCGTGAAAAACGCCGCGTTTTCGCGGCATTTTTCCCGCGTTTTTCGCAGCGTTTTTTGCGGCGTTTTCACGGCGTTTCCATTAATTTCCATTGACTTTCATGGGTGCATTAGGAGAAAAAAAAGGACACATATGCAACTGACAGTTCCTATGTTAAAAAACGCCACGCAACGCAAAGCAAAACGCCAGTGGGTGGGAGTACATTCAATTCTAATTGCACTAGAGAAAAAACGCAAAACGCAGAGAAACGCAAATCGCCAGTGGGTGGGCGCCCTTATACTGCAATAACATCTATTACTGCTGACAACCAGCCTGTCTATCATGTTTGAGAGGTAGTCACAGCCCCGCCCCATTACTGACATCACTGAGTATAATAGTAATATAATTACATAGTGATCAGACATGAGATCCACACATCTTATACTACAGTAACATCTATTCCATCTATTACTGCTGACAACCAGCCTGTATATCATGTCTGAGAGGTAGTCACAGCCCCGCCCCCTGTTACTGACATCACTGAGTATAAAAGTAATATAATTACATAGTGATCAGACATGAGATCCACACTAGAGATGAGCGAACATGTCCGTTACGGACACATCCGCACCCGGACACCGGCTTTGCCGAACACTGCAGTGTTCGCGCGTAAAGATCCGGGTGCCGCCGGGGGGTGGGGAGATGCGCGGCGGCGCGGGCGGCAGTAGCGGGGAACAGGGGGGAGCCCTCTCTCTCTCCCTCTCCCCCCCACTCCCCGCCGCACCCCCCCCGCGCTGCCACGGCGGCCCCCGAACTTTTTCGCCCGAACACTGAAGTGTTCGCAAAGTTCGGTGTTCGGGCGAAAAAGGGGCGGGGCCGAACGTGTTCGCTCATCTCTAATCCACACATCTTATACTACAGTAACATCTATTCCATCTATTACTGCTGACAACCAGCCTGTATATCATATCTGAGAGGTAGTCACAGCCCCTCCCCCTGTTACTGACATCACTGAGTATAAAAGTAATATAATTACATAGTGATCAGACATGAGATCCACACATCTTATACTACAGTAACATCTATTACTGCTGACAACCAGCCTGTATATCATGTCTGAGAGGTAGTCACAGCCCCGCCCCCTGTTACTGACATCACTAAGTATAATAGTAATATAATTACATAGTGATCAGACATGAGATCCACACATCTTATACTACAGTAACATCTATTCCATCTATTACTGCTGACAACCAGCTGTATACCATGTCTGAGAGGTAGTCACAGCCCCGCCCCCTGTTACTGACATCACTGAGTATAATAGTAATATAATTACATAGTGATCAGACATGAGATCCACACATCTTATACTACAGTAACATCTATTCCATCTAACACTGCTGACAACCAGTCTCTATTATTGTGTCAATGTCCATTAGGTCGTGTCAGCTCTTCCACATCTCTGTCTGCTCACAGAGTACAAGAGAAAAGTCAGAATATGTCCTTTCCCCCTTAGCATAATAGATAGAGCTTGTGGACAAATATTTTGTGACTGAGGAATAACTGGAGAAGGGTGGGATGTGACGAGGATGTTGAATAGTGGAGCTGAGTAATGAATAATGATAAGTGAGGATGATCATGCACATCATAGAAGGTTGGCTCGCTGGGTTAAAGGGGTTGTCCCGAGGCAGCAAGTGGGTCTATACACTTCTGTATGGCCATAATAATGCACTTTGTAATATACATTGTGCATTAATTATGAGCCATACAGAAGTTATAAAAAGTTTTTTACTTACCTGCTCCGTTGTTAGCGTCCTCGTCTCCATGGAGCCGACTAATTTTTGGCCTCCGATGGCCAAATTAGCCGCGCTTGCGCAGTCCGGGTCTTCTGTGTTCTTCTATGGAGCCGCTCGTGACAGAGAGCGGCTCCGTGTAGCTCCGCCCCGTCACGTGCCGATTCCAGCCAATCAGGAGGCTGGAATCGGCAGTGGACCGCACAGAAGAGCTGCGGTCCACGAAGCAAGAGGTTCCCGGCGGCCATCTTCACAGGTAAGTATAGAAGTCACCGGAGCGCGGGGATCAAGGTAAGCGCTCCGGTAAGCTGTCTGTACGTCCCTGCATCGGGGTTGTCTCGCGCCGAACGGGGGGGGGGGTTGAAAAAAAAAAAAACCCGTTTCGGCGCGGGACAACCCCTTTAAGGGTGGGATCAGGGTCTACATTGAGAAGTGTAGATATTCACTATTGATCTGACAAGACCTTCAGCACTCAGCTTGTTGTTATGGAAGGTACATAAGATTGCTTCAGCCTCAGGAGTGACATTAAATCTGAGCGACAGATATGCTTGCTCACACTCCACCATTAGCAGCCTCTTATTCCCCTGTGTGCTTCCTATCATGTCAGGCATCAGAGGCTCGGCCTGTTTACCACATGTTTGTAGACAAGCGTGGCCATCAGTACAGGCAAAAAATATACGAGCGGGTAGGCAGAGGCGGCCGGCATACATTATCCTTCCCCAAGGCCGCTGGGAATTTTGATATTTTTTATATTTATAGAGGTCCCCTGTCCCCCGTAACCAAATAAATCACTTTCTGCTCCTTGGAAACATAACCCAAGGTAAAGAGTCTGATTTAACAAGTGGGTAATATGTTACCACTTCATTCCTCGCTTAGAAGAATACAATATGAAGCTGCCTGTAATGAAGCGCTGGCCGGCGTGAGCCTATTATGCCGTATCCCGTGGACCTGGAGAGCTAGGGGTCAGGCAATCCCGGAAGGAGCTGTGGATAATCCTGATAAAGGTCACATTGTAGAGCCAGCAGCCCTGGGTTATGCTATAATGTAACAGCAGATACAGAGAACAGTGGATAACGTGACGAAAAGTCACAATGTAGCCTGATTAATATTAAAATATATCCTTGAATATCACAGTCCTCTCTGGCAGACATGGGCAGTGAATGGAAACTGTCTTTTTCCATTCAGAGGATGAAAAGCCTTCTTCACCCAGTTCTGATCACACAGCTGATGACTTGTTACAATGTATCAATGTAGATAATCCTCTGTGAACTAAACAAAACAGAAGCACTAATCTCTCTCCTGTTCTGGACTGCATCCAGATCACTTTTACCTGCACTGATACATTGTAACAAGCAGTGAATTGTGTGAACAGAACTAGGTGACCAGGAACCTTTAGCTTCTCAATGTAAGAGCAAAACACGAGGGCACATTCTCTAAGATGCTCACTGCTACGAAGTATATTAGCACATGAGTTTTTTTGCTTCTTGGACTATTCAAACTCTGCATTAGTGCGTGCGAGTTTGAGAAAAAAAAAAGAGAGGATAGGGCAGGACCTAACTATCTCGCACATAGTATTAAACGGGTTTTCCATGGAAAATACTGTTGATGACCTATCTCTGGATAGGTCATCAATAGTTGATCGTCCGGGGTCCGTCGCTTGGAATCCCGACCGATCAGCTGATTATGCGCAGGCTGACAGCGGTGCAATTACACAGGAGTCGGAGTGGACTTTTCTGCTCTGACCTCTGTGTAGTGGCCAGCACCTGAAACTGCAGGCACAGCTCACGTTGAAAACTTTCTGTGTATTTGCACACCAAAGGTTCCCATAGAAGTCAATGAGGAATGCATAAATGCGCGCACAAGGAGATGTGTGAACCACTGCACAATTCCGCTGGAAAAAGAACACATCTGGGACAAATTATCCTTTGAAATGAGGTGTGTTTGTGTCCAACGCAAAGATACATGCCCTACGGGCAGAAAAGGTACAGTGCAATACGCGTGACGTGTATGACATGTTACCAAAAAGGCTCATTCATAGCATAAAAAAGTTGTGCTACAGCATGCACAATTACACTTATGTCCGTATGAAGCCGGCCTTAGGGCTCACAAGGGCATATGTGTCCTGCGTATATTTCACATGCATAATATGTGGTGCTAAAAGTCCATTGATTTCTGTCGGGTGAAAAACAAATGCAGCATGTCCTATTTTGGTGCATATTACACATGTAATATGTGTCAGTATAGGCAATGGGGATGTACATGCATATTTGTTGTATACTGCTTAGTTTATGTGCTTAAAAATACGCATATAATGCAGGGGGCACATAGTCTTGCATGATTGAGCCGTTAGAGGTTGTTGAACCTGCCTCTTATATCAGCAATCTCCATTCTGTTCTTCTCCAGCTCTTGCAAAACTCCATCTTCCAGCATGACCTGTCAGCGCAGGTTGGAGGTCACAGTCAAACAATCTCGATTTGTGAATTATGATGTTTGTATATTCTTAGAATAACGTACGTAAAACTCCTATTGCTGTAAATGAGACCCTACATGTCCCACAGACGCCTCACACTGACTACAGCCATAATTAGGAGTCTGTTTGGTACTCAAGATCTGTGTCTTTCCTGCAAAAACTTCAAATAAAATCTCTTAATGTCTGGATCTTGACATCTACACATTAATCGTTCTATAAAACCCTGGCAGCAGCAACGCACGAAGCCCAGAATTTATTGCGAATGACGGCACTTGAGCTACTTGCATCCTACAAAGTGTCAGAGCGGATGCTGGGACGTGGCCACCATCTACATAGTTACTAATACAATTCCAGAGAGGCCGGGAAAATAACAAACCCATTAAGGGCATATTTCCCTATAGGATGATCTGATTATAATGTGGTTCCTGGTTGTACTTAAGCCAAAAATCTCTAATTACTGTATTGGGTCGGTTACTGGAATTTCCTTTATAAAATATGACATAGTGAAATATAGAAGAGTAGGAAAGTGCGAACTACATTCTGTAGAATAAGGAGAAAGATTATTACATATGATAATTCGTCCCTTATACGATGTTTTAGATGAAGTAAGGCCTCAGATATTACAAGACAAACTTTATTCAAATATAATGAGGGGAGATTTACCAAGCTTAATGTGCCAGAATGCTGGCTTGATTTGCGCCAAAAGTTGTGCCAGGGTTTTAAGCCCCCTTTAAACGAGTGTATTTGCACACGCAAAATTTGCACAAGCAATACACTGAGAATAGAACTCATTGATTTTAATGGGTTTGTTCACATTTCCATATTTTACGCGCACATTTCATTCTCACAAAAAAACCTGCAGCAAAGTCTACTTTTCGGTGCATTTGTGCACCAAAGGTCCCTACAGAAGGCAATGGAGGGTGTGCAAATGCATGCGCAATGCACAAGGAGATGTGTAATACACTGCGTAATGGATTAGTCATTTGAATCAGTGCATCTTTGTTTGCCAGGTGTAAATGAACCTGCCCTGCGAGCGGCAAAAGTTCAGAAAAATGTGCCGATACTCAAAAAATCCTTGTTTAGCGCACAAAAAGTTTTAGCTCATGCATACAAACGTGCGCATATGCTCATGTGAAGGGGGCCTTAAACACTTAAAATGGGCCTGACATATAGGAAAGACATGTGACTTAAAATGCACCAATGTGCACCAAAAAGTTTGATGAAAAAAAAAATAGTTAAAAGCTAAGTCAACCAACAGGTGGCTTGTTAGAGGGTTAGTTTTAGATGTGATGCTTGACCCCTACTTTGGGGCCGCAATCAAAAATGGTGCCACGAAGTAGACAGAGCAGTCAACTTGAAAAAGTTTATTCCACATGAGGTACAAAGCTTAATGGTTACAGTCACAATGGGAACAGGCTTGGCAGTTACAGTCTTTATAGTGGCATATGTACAGGGTGCCACATTCACTGCAGTCCTGGAAAAATTGGCCACAGCTCTAAGACTAATGAACACATTTTATTGCGATTCGACCAAAACATACCTTATTCAATTAGAATTAGGAACCCATCATAACATGTGCTGGAAGTGTCCCGATTGCGTGCTTGAACCTGACACTTCATATTGCGGAAGGTTCAGGTAAGCATGTCCAGTATCATTGCAGAAATTCCTTGCAGAACATTCCTTTCCTGGGATTCCGACACAGCAGCACATATACCTGTGGAATTTACTCCCCTACTTCACCTTTCCAACAGGTGACACAAAGAGTGAAAAAGAAAAAAACAGCCTCATAAAAGGGTCCCGAGTTCTTCTTTGTTCTGTTTTTTTAATTCTCCTACAATTCTGCTGGATAGCTTTTCTGACAGGTAGGCGGATTCGTCATACATTCTGTATTTCTTCTGAATGCTCAGGCTAAGGGCTTATTCACACGAGCATATATCGGCCGGCGTTTTCACTGCTGGCCGATATACGCTACCATCTGAGCAGTTCCATCCTTCCCTCCCCCCCACTGGCTCTCTGCCTCTCTTCTCTACCAGGTCCCACCCACTCCCATTTCTGGCTGTGGACAAGGGGTGGGAGCTTAGCTCCACCCCCATCCTGCCCCCTACCATTGCAGACAACCGGAGGGAAGGAGACAGGCAGAGAGACGGTGAGAGGGAGGGAAGGTGGGAAACACCGGCCGATATACGCTCGTGTGAATAGGCCTTATGTCAGGATTGGCTCTTTCACATGGGCGTGAAGATTTTTGGCTGACTGTGCCATTGCCGCAGTATGGCCGAAAATAGCGTGAATGAGAGGCGGCAGTGACCAAGTCACTGTTGCAACTCCCATTTTAATGCCCGTTCAGACGGCCAAGTGCGGCGATAATACGCTGCACCCGGAATACTGTCAGGCGAGGGGAGACAGTTTGGCTCTGCTAAACTCCCTTCCACCTCGCTTTGCTGGCAGCTCCCATAGGAACCTATGGGACCACCCGTATTCTGGTCCGAAATGATAGTTCCAGAACTATTTTTTCCGGCTGGCATCAAAACGGCGATTTTTACGTACAGGCAAATGAAATCGCCCATCTGAACTGAGGCAGTGAAAACGTGCCCGATATACACCTGCGTGAATGAAGCCTTATAGTGCTCATTGTGCACCATGGACCATGAATGAAGCATCCGTGTATGGAATTTTGGACTTTCTTACAGTCTTTTCAGTACAGCTGAGGTCTGACAGACATGTGAGGACACCAAGCCGGCACTGATATAGTCAGTATACAAACTATGCTGATTATCCAGTTATGGATTATGCTGTACTGGATTATGAAGCTGTCATAGCCGTCTTGCTAAAGGTAGAGAGCAGTGAGCAGGTGCAGGGACATGTCATCAGAGTATACCTCTGCTAGTGATTCTATAAGTGAAGCAGCGGTGGCCATCTTGCTAAAGGTCACACCGCTAAGGTTAACTTTTTTGCCTCATTACCAACTTGGAAACAACTGCAATGTAATGGGAACAGAATGTTAAGCTTCCTATTCATAAAGAGGTTTATTGTTTTGCATGCTATGCTTGCGTTTGGACTTCTTATGGGCACACTGTGCCAACACTGGGGTGAGGATTCCAGTGGGGCTCCTCAGGAAGAATACTGTAAGAGAACTTCAAAAAGACATCATGCATCTTTCAGAATTTATGGCATACTACTTCCAGATTGCCGTGGAGATTGGCTTTGCAGTAAGCGTTTTTGCTTTTTTGGCTAAATGTTCCTCAATAATGACGGTAAGAGATTTTAATATTTAACCTTATCCTTCTCCCTAGGGGAATGTCTAAGTCGAGAGCCAGCATTAGCTTCCTCTACCATCTCTCAGGAGATGATGTCCTGGGTAAAGGACTTTATTGGTAATCCATGAGGCGGCTACGGGAGGAAGTTGTCAGGACAATAGATAGGGAGGAAGTTCAACTTCCTGCCCCTCTAAAAGAGATTTTTAAGTCTTTGATGAAGTTGGCAGCTCCTCTTCAGAGGAAGATGAGCCAACCAAGTTCTGATTTCCTCTTGATCACATTGGCAAGTTGATTAAAGCTGTACATGCTGAGAATCAGATGGCTCCTTCCAAAGCCAAAGCTTTCTCCATAACAGAAAAGCTTAAGGAGACAATGGTAGCAGATGAAAAAATCCTGATTGCCAGCCTACCATCACCAAAAGATTTAAAATCCTCTATGTAGTTGATGATTACCAGGTGGAAAAGTGGGACTTTCCTCCTAAGGTGGACACAGCAATAGCATAACAATAATGCACTACCTAGACGATTGGCTTATCAAAGCAGAATTGGAACCTACCCTTCTTGATCACACAAACAGGGTAACTTCCTTCCTGCCTTCTCTAGGCCTTCAGGCCTTGGCTCTGTCAGCTTTTTTGCAAGGTCCTTTGCTAATGAGCTCTTGGTAAAGAGATTTTTGGTGGCTATCCACTAGCTTTGTCCATCCACAGCCAATCATTTTCCAAAATGGGACTAGCCATTGCTACTGAGAAGAATGTGTGAAACACCCTTTAAGCCATTGCAGGAAGCAGAGTTAGCTTCCCTTAATGGAAAAGGCCGTATTCTTAGTAGAAATTACATTGGCCAAGGGGATGACTGATTTGCAAGCACTAACTGCAAAACGACCCTATCTATCAAGGTGGTACTAAGAACTCTACACTTATTCAGGCCCCAGTGTCCTTCCTATACCAACATTAATTAGAAAATGGTTCTTTCCACCTTCTGCGCTGAGTTGACCTTGGAGAATGTAAGCAGATATCTAAGGATCTATCTAGCCCAGTTGGAAGGCTTCCGGAGGACAGATCATCTTTTTGTGCTCACTAGTGGCCCAAAGAAGGTGAATAAGGTCTCAAAACCAATCATAGCTAGATGGTTGAGGTCTTGTTATAAGAGCAAAGATATACCTTGCCTCAATAGCATTTGGGCTTATGCTACTAGAGCCATAGCAACTGTATGGGCAGAACAAGCTCAAATTTCAACTGAAAGCAACTGCTGGGCGACGGCATGGTGCACTACTGATACTTCCATTCGCCATTGTAGACTGAATTTCTCAGCAATGTAAGAATCTTCCTTTTGGACATTCGGTCTTCATTTCTGGTATTTCTCACCCTTAGGGGATCGTGCTACATCCCTATATGTATATGTGCTTCTGCGTCGGGCACCCAAGAAAGGTAGAATTTATTATGCTATTTTTTCCTGTAATCCAAACAGCAGCACATAGCTTCCCTCCCAATAAAGATTGTCTTTGAGTTTATGCTTTAGCTTCTTTTAACCCCTACAGTGGCAGGTTTAATTTACTACTGTACTACTTTGCCAGTTGGTATTATGGCATGGAAATCTCTGGGGCTTGCTGCGCTGAGTATGCAGTAAACACCCTGGAAGCTTTCAGATGACAGCTCAGTGCTCTGCACATTTCAGCACTAGAGCTGTCCACGGAAATCTCCCAGGGTTTAACCGCATGCTCAGTGCAGCAAGCCCCGAAAATTTTCCGGGCGTGCCACTAAAGGGCTTAAAATACACAACCGGGTGGGAGCCTAGGACCCTTTTATAGGGTTAGTCTTTACTTTTTTAGCTCTTTGTGTCACCTGCACAAAACTTGCTGAAGGAGAATAAATCCCCATACATATTCTTCTCTACAAGAGAGAAGAATAGTATAATAAATTCTACCTTTTCAGTTTCTGGATAGTTTATGGCTTATTCCAGTAAACTTTCTACTTTAGAAGGCCCTACAAGAAAAACACAGATCACATTGATTATAATGGGGTCCAGAGGATTTCTGTCATGGCGTCCACCATTTTTATGGAGAAAATACCACAGCAAGCTATGGTATTTTGTCCAGCTTTTTTGATGGAATTTGCAACGGAAGCTTCAGCCTCTGATGCGGATGCGAACACTGCCATAAGGTCACTGTAATGGCTTCTGTGACATTTGCACAAGTCATTGATGCAGCCAATGCAAAACACAACAGATGAGGGTTTTAGAATGTGTATAATTGTGTGTGGCACATTGTTGCCTTATAGCTTCCATTATAAAACAGATGATTTATTTTCTGTCCACGTGATTGGATGATTAAATACCAGGCCGTCTTCTTGTAGTTAGGACTTCGCCTGTGATTTTAATGTTTTTACTCTTTCAAATCCATCTGGGGGTGCCTGTACACACTGCAGGTGATCTGCATTAGCCACAGGCAGATCATTTCTGATTGCCAGCTGGCACCTGGAGCTGACAGGCGGCACCTAGACTTGCTATTTGAAACCAGGTGCTGTCTGGGAATTAGCGGGGAATCGCATGCAGTTGAAACAGATGAACTGCAACATGTGCGGGCACCCCAATAGCATAACGTGAGTGCTACATAGAAACAAAAGTACAAACAGTCTAATGCCTTGTATATCAAATCTAGATTGCGACTACAGACGTTTATGGCAAATCCTGTGCCAATCCTCTGGGATCCCAACCTATGTTGTAGAACAGGGCCCCTTGATCTTCATTCAGCAATCCAAGGTAGTCAAAGGGGCCCCTGTATCAAAGATTGCTACCTCAATTGAGGTCTATAGAAGTTACGCAGCTACAAGCTGGGCTAGATCCCTACCGGTCATAAACTATGATGGAGAGGGGTGCAGGCAGATTGGGTGCAATGGGTTAGGAAACTCTGAAAAAGTATTTATTTATTTAATTTATCGTAGTTTCCTAACAGAGCATTTCTCTGTCGAACCTAATCTGTCTATATGGTATGTGGTCAAGCCATTATTTAAACGGCCATGATTTAATTAACGGTTACATCTGCATTTGTATGGCAGGCAGAAGTAATCAGGTTTAAAGCTCCTTCACACGAGCACATGCGTTTTTACGGTTGCCTGCACGTGCCATTAAATCGCGTGAAGAAAAGGCGCGTTCAAGCCCCAAGCTTAATTAGTGTTTTCTTGTCAATTCCCACGGCCGAGTGCAACGTATTAGCAAAAAAATAAACCGCAGCCCAGAAATACCTTTCTCAGCATAAATCCTCAGAATGACTTCTGATGCCTAAATAGAGGCACATGTAAGCTTTTCCCTGCATTAGACGGTGCCAAACTCTCTCCCCCTCCCTTTCTTTGCAGCTCCCATAGAAATGTATGGGAGCCGCCAGCATATATCGGTCGAAAGATAGAGCAAGACCTAAGTTTTCTGTCAGCATATAGATTTGGTCGCTGATTTCAGTCGCCTATGTGCTATATTTTCTGGCATTATGTTTTTACGTGGCTAAAAACCTGTCATCTTAATGAATACCTTGAAAGCCAATGCTTTATATGGATCATATGACTGCTAGGTGCCCTCTGTCACAGCAGAGCTACAGGGTCCAAGCAGACCCTGATCAGCTCTGCTAGTGACTATTGTCACTACAGAGGAATGCTCCTATGGATGCCCCAGCTACAGTGGAAATTAAAAAATCATGTGAATGACCCCCAGAGGTCTCATGTATGACATCATGGGGGTCATAGATGGTAAAACAATAGTTACAAAAATAAGTTTTAAAAATTTACAAATATATATATATATATTGTGAGACGGTGACCGGCAAGGTGCTGGAGGGCAGGTATGTGTCACCGAGGATGCTCTCCTATGCTGCCTTGGGGAGCGCTTGGTCAGATGCGTGCCACCGAGCAGCCTGGGCTCGGTGGAGGAAGCCGTCCGTTTAGTGTTAGTGGCATTAAGCCACTAACACGTTGTAGTGAGTAAGAGGCTCCAAGCCGCATAATCCGGGCTGGCTTTTCCTGGAGTGAAGAAAAGTGAAGGGTGGGATGGTCACTCCCACGTACCAGGTGGGGCTGGTACCAGGCCATATAAAGCCTGGGCCTACAGGGCCAGCAGGAGAGCTGAGACCTTTGCAGGTCTGAGAGTCCTGGCTGGCTGTGTGCAGGAGCTATTTGTTACCAGTGTGTAGACAGGGACGCTACATGTATAGTAAGTGCTCAGACGAGCAGGATTTATGTTATGTTTGCCTGATGTTAAGGCCTGTATTTTGCTTTTGTTTGCTTGGAAATAAACCCAGGCAAAGCCTGGACTAAAGACTTTATCCTATGTGTCACTGTCTCTGACAGCTTATGCCCAGGTTGCTACCGGTCCTAAACACTAATCCCTCACATATGGTGTTTGGATGCGGGCAGCGGTCTTAAAGAGACATACACCAATTAATGGACATTTTGCTGCAGCAGCTGGTGAACCGTTGCTAAGGGCAACCGCCCAAGAGAGATTGACTGGAGAGTGCTGTGACCCCCATGTCCTGGGTGAAAGCTGCAATGGTGCAGAAATCAGACACTGCCAAGATGGAAGAACTGATAAAGCAGCTGGTGCAAATGAACGTACAGCAGCAACAAACGTTGGCTCAGTAGCAACAAATGAACATGCAGCAACAACAAACGTTTGCTCAGCAGCAACAAATGAACGTGCAGCAACAGCAAGCATTGGCCCAGCAGCAACAAGTGACGGCGACCCAGCAAAAGATCCATGAGGAGGCCATGAGAGCTCAGGCCGAGACTAATGCTCTCCTGGCGCAAGGTGTGCAGAGATCGGCTGGTTCGCTCCCCACTACCCGTACCGCGGTACGGGCGGCCTTACAAAAGATGACGGCAACCGATGACATCAAGGTCTATCTCGCGGTCTTTGAGAGAGTGGCCGAGAGGGAGAAGTTACCGGCGCCTCAGTGGGCTGAGGTAGTAGCGCCTTTCCTGACGGGAGAACCCCAAAAGGCCTACTTTGACCTCGGTGAGCAGGATGCCAAGGACTATAATAGGCTCAAAGGTGAGATCCTGGCACGCTTGGGCGTGGACACCCATGTGCGGGCCCGACGCGTACATGCCTGGACTTTTGCTGACCACCTGCGAGCTCGCTACCAGATGTACGACCTGTTCCACCTGGTGAGAAAGTGGCTGCAGCCGGGGGGGTTGTCCCCGGCAGAGATCGTACAGAAGGTGGTTCTGGATAAGTTTATACGCTCGCTGCCCCCCCGCAATCCAGCGCTGGGTGGGACAAGGAGGTCCCCAGGACGTGGACCAACTCGTGAGTCTCGTCGAGAGGTATAAAGCCACGGAGGACTTACTGCAAACCGTGCCCCCTCGACGTTCCAACCCCGGGAACAGCAAGTCGGCCGGAGCACCGGGTAAGACTGTTCCGTATGTAAGGGGTGTCAAAAATGTCCCAAAGGGAGGCGGCTCAGAGGGGGGTCATGTGGGACAGAAGAGGAGTCCCAACTGGACAGTCCGGTCCCGGGTAGAACCCCAAGGGGACCGGGGCCCCATACTATGTTGGCGCTGTCGTGAGCCCGGGCATATTGCTGCCAACTGTCCACTTACGGTGGAACCAATGGACTGTGACTCTGCCCGGCGGAGGTCGATGTTTGCACGGCCAGTATGTTCTGCAGAGACTGCGTCAGAGACTGATCGACCAATTATGTCACCTAAAGGTGAATGACTTTGCGGTGACAGCTCTACTGGACTCAGGGAGCTTGGTTACGCTGGTGCACTCCAGCCTGGTCGACCCCACAACCTTCACCGGCCGTCGCATGGGGGTTGTTTGTGTGCATGGGGACACCAAGGAGTACCCTATTGCCCTTGTAAGACTTGATACTCCGTGTGGACTTGCCACCCATGAGGTGGGCGTCGTGAAATCTTTAATGCACACCGTGATCCTCGGGAGAGACTTTCCCCTATTTTGGGACTTGTGGCGACACCGAGGGTCGTCTGCAAATAAGGTTCATGATAATACAAATGTGCATGATGTGTGTCCAGAACCGTTTGACCCTGAGGGTACGGTTCCAGCAGTAGGGGTGACCCCAGAGGATGGGGATAACTTTCCCTTAACAGTACTAGCGGGTGAGACAGAGGTACAGGACGAAGTGGTTGCTATGCCTGACTTAGAGGTCTCACGTGCCAATTTCGGAATTGAGCAGCTCCGAGACCCCACCTTAGTAAAGGCCAGGGAAAATGTTAAAGTACTAAATGGGGAGCCTCAATTCCCGGGGGCTGATACTGTGTTTCCACACCTGGCAGTCAATCAAGAGTTGTTGTATCAGGTTGACAAGGTCCGTGGGGAGGTTGTGGAACAGCTGGTGGTACCTCAGTCTTATCGCAGGATGGTCTTAGACCTAGTGCACAAGCATGTGCTGGGAGGTCATCTCGGGAGCGAAAAGACTAAGGAACGCATCCTTCAGCATTTTTTCTGGCCAGGGGTACATGGTGATGTAAAACGTTACTGTGAGTCGTGCCCGGAGTGTCAGATAACAGCTCCTATGCCCCATTACCGGAGCCCCTTAGTGCCCTTGCCCATCATAGAGGTGCCGTTTGAGCGGGTCGCTATGGACCTATTTGGGCCCTTGGTAAAGTCTGCCCGGGGTCACCAACATATATTACTGGTTGTAGACTATGCCACCCGTTACCCCAAAGCCGTTCCTTTACGCAATACGTCATCCAAGGGTATTGCAAAGGAACTACTTCACATGTTCTGCCGCACGGGCATACCAAAAGAGATCCTGACGGACCAAGGAACCCCCTTTATGTCAAAGGTCATGAAGGAATTGTGTAAGCTGCTGAATATTAAGCACTTACGGACGTCAGTGTACCACCCACAGACGGATGGTCTGGTTGAGAGATTTAATAAGACCCTGAAAAGCATGCTAAAAAAGGTAGTCAATAAGGATGGGAAGTACTGGGACTGTCTGCTGCCATATTTGATGTTCTCAATCCGTGAAGTCCCACAATCCTCCACTGGGTTCTCTCCCTTTGAATTAGTGTATGGTAGACATCCCCGAGGGCTCCTTGAAGTAGCTAAGGAGACCTGGGAGCACGAGTCCACCCCCTACAGGAGTGTTATTGAACACATCTCCCTCATGCAAGATCGAATTGCGGCGGTCATGCCCATTGTTAAAGAACATTTACAGCAGGCTCAAGAAGCCCAAAGCCGGGTATATAACCGGTCCGCCAAGGTGAGAACCTTCAACCCTGGGGATCGGGTACTAGTGTTGGTGCCCACCCTAGAAAGTAAATTCCTAGCAAAATGGCAAGGGCCCTATGACATAATTGAGAAAGTCGGAGAGGTAAATTATAAGGTATACCAGCCAGGTAGGCGGAAACCAGAACAATTGTACCATGTAAACCTAATTAAGCCATGGAAGGACAGAGAAGCCCTGACTGCAGTGAGCACCCCCCATGGTGCGGTCCCAGAGGTGTGCGTATCAGGGTCCCTGTCCAAATCCCAACAACAAGAGTCGAGGGAATTTATACAGCGTAATTCAGATGTGTTCTCTGATATACCAGGGCGTACTGGTGTCATAAAACACGACATTATAACTGAACCAGGGGTAAAGGTTCAGTTGAAACCAAACAGGGTTCCAGAAGCCCGCAGACGAGCCATCTCAGAGGAGATCAAGAAAATGCTAGACCTCGGAGTAATTGAGGAGTCGAAAAGCGAATGGTCCAGCCCTATCGCGCTGATACCAAAACCTAATGGCTCTCTGCGCTTCTGTAACGACTTCCGGAAGCTAAACGACGTGTCAAAATTTGACGCATACCCAATGCCGAGAGTGGACGAGTTGATTGAGAGACTGGGTCATGCCAGGTACTTTTCCACTCTCGACCTTACTAAAGGCTACTGGCAGGTTCCCCTTACAGAGAGCGCGAAAGAAAAGACTGCGTTTGCCACACCAGAAGGGTTGTTTCAGTACATCTGCCTACCCTTCGGTTTGCATGGAGCCCCAGCAACCTTCCAAAGATTGATGGATATCATACTCAAACTCCATCGGCAATATGCGTCAGCATATTTAGATGATATCATCATCTTTAGCGAAGACTGGGACAGCCATCTACCCAAGGTACGGGCAGTACTGAACTCCCTTAGAAAAGCAGGGCTCACAGCAAACCCAAAGAAGTGCGCCCTGGGTCTTGAAGAAGCCCGATACCTGGGGTATATAATAGGTAGGGGTATTATAAAACCCCAGGTCAATAAAGTTGAAGCCGTTCAGAACTGGCCACAACCCACAACTAAAAAGCAGGTGAGAGCCTTTTTAGGCATTGTAGGGTACTATAGGCGGTTCGTGCAAAACTTTGCGAGCATAGCAGCGCCCCTAACAGACTTGACCAAGAACAGTAAGTCAGTCATGGTCAAGTGGAACCCTGACGCAGAAAAGGCGTTCCAAGAGTTAAAACGGGCCCTCTGTAAATGTCCAGTGTTAGTCACACCCAATTTTAAACGAGAATTTATTGTCCAAACAGACGCGTCCGATGTGGGACTGGGAGCAGTTCTGTCCCAGGAAGTAGAAGGAGAGGAACATCCCGTAATTTATCTGAGCAGGAAGCTCACGCCGCCGGAAAAAAATTACTGTATCGTTGAGCGGGAGTGCCTAGCCATCAAGTGGGCCCTGGAATCCCTAAAATACTACCTGCTAGGTCGGCACTTCAGGCTGATCACAGACCACTCCCCCTTAACCTGGATGTCACAGGCAAAAGAGAGAAACGCCAGAGTCACTAGATGGTTCCTGACTCTTCAAAACTTTAGTTTTTCGGTAGAGCACAGGGCCGGAAAGCTACAGGGCAATGCCGATGCCTTATCAAGGACGCATTGCATGACGGCGAAAGGTGTCCGACCCCACAGGCTCGAACAGAGGGGGAGGGTATGTGAGACGGTGACCGGCAAGGTGCTGGAGGGCAGGTATGTGTCACCGAGGATGCTCTCCTATGCTGCCTTGGGGAGCGCTTGGTCAGATGCGTGCCACCGAGCAGCCTGGGCTCGGTGGAGGAAGCCGGCAGTTTAGTGTTAGTGGCATTAAGCCACTAACACATTGTAGTGAGTAAGTGGCTCCAAGCCGCATAATCCGGGCTGGCTTTTCCTGGAGTGACCAAAGTGAAGGGTGGGATGGTCACTCCCACGTACCATGTGGGGCTGGTACCAGGCCATATAAAGCCTGGGCCTACAGGGCCAGCAGGAGAGCTGAGACCTTTGCAGGTCTGAGAGCCCTGGCTGGCTGTGTGCAGGAGCTATTTGTTACCAGTGTGTAGACAGGGACGCTACATGTATAGTAAGTGCTCAGACGAGCAGGATTTATGTTATGTTTGCCTGATGTTAAGGCCTGTATTTTGCTTTTGTTTGCTTGGAAATAAACCCAGGCAAAGCCTGGACTAAAGACTTTATCCTATGTGTCACTGTCTCTGACTGCTTATGCCCAGGTTGCTACCGATCCTAAACACTAATCCCTCACAATATTTATATATATATATATATATATATATATATATATATATATATATATATATATATATATACAAAATAAAATGATCCAAAGCCGATGCCAACCAAGACCGTTACCATGTGCGATTCAGCCAATCAGAGCAATCTCTTGTTGGGAGGCGGGGAATTTAATCCCTGTCACTATTAATAAATGCTTTGCTGGCTTGACAAGTGCCTGGCAGCCAGCCCAAAGCTCTGGAAGCAGCAGCGGGGATCCCGACGGCACCTGCAAGGTAAGTATTGATTTTATTTTTTTCTGCTTGCTTGGCTGCGTTTTCAGCTATAGACATAGCCAAAACGCTGGCATAACACATACCAGCGCTACTAAAACCGGGCGGAATCTACAGTAAACGCAGCGTGGAAAAACGCTGCATTTCTGCATACGTGCGTGTGAGGGAGGCCTATGAGTCTAATCAGAACAGTGGTGGCAATTCGTTGATCTGACTATGAAAGTTCTCCCACTCCAATAATGTGCCCCTCTCAGACTCTGTTAACTGGATGAAATCTCTTCTCTGCATAATAGAGGCGTGTAGTGGTCAACAAACTCTACACTAGCTGAAGAAGAGGTCCCTACACACAAGGAGCCTCCGAGAGCCTTTCATAGGCCAGGGGGGAACCACTTTTAGGGTCTCAGGTGACAAGACCGTTCATCTAATCACGACACAACTCTCATCATTTACATATCTGTCTAAGATGAAACTGCATGCCGACACGACAACTTCTTCTAGGGGATGGATTTTGTTTTTTACATGAGTGTAGATATCAACAGCACTCCCATATAGAAGAGCTAATGATGTCAAGGCATTGACAAGCAATAAATGAAATTATAAATTAAAACTGATTTTACAAAGTATTCTTAGAACAACTCCAAATTACAAAAAAAGCATATAATTATGTAATTATTTCCCCTCTAGGCTCTAGCTTTACTCTGCTTGACTCTGACCTACAGACATGAGTGTAAGATCTTAATCCCCTACATAAAAACTGTGATTTATGGCACCTCGTGACCTCAGTCTTATGTGACATTAGAAGCTATTATTACACATAGGTAACAAAAATCCCTTCTTTCCTCAATTGCTACAGAGTTTCACATTTCCCTACACTTTGGCTGACGTTTTCTCCATGTTTCCTTCTCGGGGAAGGGCGGGGGTTTCTTCTAACCTCACACATTTAAATGAAATGAAAACAGATGCCGACACAAACTCCATTTGATTCTAGTGGGAGATCATCTGACATTTTACCCGTCCGCAGAGACTCGTAATAATATATTGTCAAGGATATGGTTTTAACTATGTGAAAAATTGTCTGTGACTTTCCTCAGTTCCCTGGTCTGAGGTTCCAGCCTCGGCATTGTGGGTAGTTGTAGGACACGGCGGCTTTTTACTAAAGTAAATGAACATTTTGGCTCTAAGTTTTGCCTTTTTTGCTGCAATGAAGAGTCCTCTGAATTTGGTCCTTCCCAGGGTAGGAGGAAGATTGAGTTAAGAAACAAGACAACACAATGAGGTACATTTACTTACACAAGCATTTACTTACTTGCGCAAGCCTCCTAATACATTCATCTTATCTGGTGGTACTTCTGTCTACCAGATGGAGATATATGCCAGCTATAAGCTGGCGTAGGTTTCAGCTATGATGTATGCCAGTTTCTGGTGTACATCACAGTGAATGTAATGGGCCATGCACTACCATGACCCCTAAAGCTAGGCCCTGCTCACTTTTTGAAAAAGTGGCAGGGCTCATCATAAAAGCCTGTAGAATTACAATTTGCACGTGCACCAAAGAAAAATGAAGAAAAAATGTCTTTAACCTCTTAATTTTATAGGGCGTATGTATGGCCACTTCGGGGTATGTATGGACGGGGATTGCGGGTTGATCCTGCTCCACACAATGTGGATGGCAGCTGTTTCTTACAGCCAACACCTGCCTGCAACAGCTCTTATAAGCTGCGCTGCTCATCAGAGCTGTTGACCCTTTAAATGCTGACAGTGGCATTTAAATGCCCCAACCGATGTTCGGGGGTCCCATACTGCCCCCCCGCGATGAGATTGCAGGTTGCCATGCAGTTGTCATGGCAGCCAGGGGTCTTCTGAAAGGCCCAAGGGCTGCTATTGCAGAGTGCCTGTGGCGTAGCTTGATAGAATGCCTGTGAGATTGCGATGTGATGTAATGCTGTGACATTTTACCATACTGAAGGAGCGATCAAAGCTTTGCAAGTTCATGTTCCCTATGAGACAAAAAAAAAGTAAAAATAAGTTTTAAAAAAGTTTTACAAATTATTAAAAAAATAAAATGTAATAATACGTTTTTTAAAAAGCCCTTTTGCATATGTATAATAAGAGAAGCTAAATAATAAAACAAAAATACATTTTTGGTATCGCTGCATCCGTAAAAGTCTGATCTATCAATGTAATGCATTATTTACCCCGCACGGTGAACATCGTGAGTAAGAAAAAAAAGGAATGCCAGAATTGTGCTTTTTAAGGGGGGAGGAAAAAAACGAAAATAGGAAAAAAAAGTCCACGTCCTTAGGCCAGTTTCACACGGGTGACAAAATCGCACAACTTTCTCACGATGCAACAGTGCTACAATTGCATGTATGTGAAGCCCATGCTTTCCTATGGATTCTTTTACATGAGCGATGTTTTGTAGGCTGCTACATTTTGAGAATACAAATTCGCGGCATTCTCTATACAGACGCGATTTGCGATGTTTTCTATAGCCCACATTTCCCTATGACCATTCCCATGTGTTACATCTCACGAAAATGCAGTTTTCTTGCAGCGTGATGCAACTTTTACAGTAGGAAGTCCTACTGTAAAATCCCTAAAACAAGGCCTATCTGCATTAAAAAAAAAAAAAAAAACAATACATCACCAAAGAGGCGCTGTCCGGCTCCGCTGCACTTCTTCTCTGCAGCTCCGGCAGCCTTGCTTGTAGTTTTCAGCCAGCATTTCTGGTCCGAAGTTCAAAATCCCCCCTCAAGGATTGTGGCTGTGATTGGTTGTCGAGCGAATCAGCCAATCACTGCAGCTCTCGATGAACCAATCACAGCCATCACAGGAGTGGGTGGTAATATATAGCTGACACCCTGCTGCAATGACTGGGAATGGAGTAGGATCTGCATGCCCGGTACTGGGAATAGACTGCTCAGAGAGGCATTAATGATCAGAGGTTCCACTCCCGATTTAGGCTTACAAATTACTAACTGACCAGAATAATGGGACCCTGGTTCTGGGGGGTCCCTCTCCAGTGGTGAAGTTGCCTCTAAGATTTGGGGAACAGTTGCAGATGATGACTTGCTCATAAAAAGGTGAGGGACATTTTAAGTCTTAATATAGGAGCTCCTCGGTAATATGTTACTCCCCTGACTAAAACGCATTAGGGAATTGCTCATCATGCAGTCGCTGGAGCTTGGAGCATCCCTTTTATATTTCCTGCAGAATTTTTAAATTCTCTTTGCAAGTGAACTTTTGAGTTTGTTTGTGATTTTCTCTCTTGTTCATGGTCTGTTCTGCTAATCTGCACTTATTGATCAGCGTAAGGCTTAAAGGTAGCGGATGATTCAATCATGCGATGACATCAATCAGATATGCGATAACGGAAGAGGCCTCATTTGTATCAGTTCCACGAAAGGTCAGCTCACGTGGCAGGACGCAGCGTTAGCATTTGAATATTTTGCTCTAAGAAAGACCTTGACATTCAGCTTCTTCTTTTATTTGACAGCTTTTTAAAGGTCCAAACCGTTCATCATTTTGATGTAAATATTCGGGAGTGATGTTTATCAAGAGCAGATGATCTTTACTCAGGAGGGTAGGAAAACTTTGGAGTGAAACTGTAGAAAAGTCAAGGGGGAGAATTCTCCTTTAGGCCTCATGCACACGGGGCAAATTGAATTGCGGATCCCACATTTGTCAGCAGGCACGGGCGATCCACTGCTTAATGTGCCCATTGATGTGTGTGGGGATTTCACTCTCCATACACACCAGTCAATGGAAGCCGTTACTGTTGCGGCACTACTGCAATGAGCATTGCGGAAGTGTCGCGGATCTACGTCATTGCCTAGGGGATGGTGCAGAGAAATCTGTGCTGCTCATGTGCTGCCAGCGCTGCGGCGGCACATCTGCATACAGAAGAAAAGACTTCTGACAGATACACAGGGTCACTGGCAGCGGGCACAGGAGTATTCTGTGCGGGATTTCCGTGTGCATGAGGCCTTAAGTTCTGCAAATTAGTATCAAATCATTCAGAATTATTATTATTATTAATAATAACAACAAGAAATATGATTCATCTGTTACTTTGTTTCATCTCTTCCCTGGTTGTCACTTGATCTTCCTGTGTCCTTTCTGATACCTCAAATATACAAGCAGGGCTTATGGAAAAGGGTTCTCTGTCTTGAACTCTAGAAACAAAATATAGAGGAATCCAAACTCCTGGGGTTTACTTTATTCTTCAATCATTTTAGAAAACTTGAGATGTAACAAGGTAAAACGTGGCCTGCTTACTGCTCCATAATGAGCAGCTCCCCAAAATACACCAATAACATCAGAGGTTTTAGATTGATGTTCCATTTATATAAAATACTTCTGTTCAATGACAAATTCCCAGTTCACATCTAAACGTATGTTCAGATGCTAAAAATACATCTCATTTGTCTGTAACAACCAATGTTGATTAATGTAAATTTGATAAATTAGAAAGTGTCAAGAACAAAATCTCAGACTGAAAACGAGCATCCTGCTGTCTGTGTCTCAAAGAAAAACATTGCATTGATCTTTTTAAAGGCTGATTCATGCTTAAATAGAACCTGCGATTGAAAGCCTTCAGTATCTTGTGTATAAAGCATCTACTCTCCTAAGACAGAGGATGCACCCTATCTATTCACTAGAGAGTAGCAGTGACATAACTGAGAATGCAGCCTATCCACTCACTAGAGAGCAGCAGTGACATCACTGAGAATGCAGCCTATCCATTCACTAGAGAGCAGCAGTGACATCACTGAGAATGCAGCCTATCCATTCACTAGAGAGCAGCAGTGACATCACTGAGAATGCAGCCTATCCATTCACTAGAGAGCAGCAGTGAAATCACTGAGAATAACCTATCTATTCACTGGAGAACAGCGGTGACATTACTGAGAATGTAGCCTATCCATTCACTAGAGAGCAGCAGTGACATCACTGAGAATGCAGCCTATCCATTCACTAGAGAGCAGCAGTGACATCACTGAGAATGCAGCCTATCCATTCACTAGAGAGCAGCAGTGAAATCACTGAGAATAACCTATCTATTCACTGGAGAACAGCGGTGACATTACTGAGAATGTAGCCTATCCATTCACTAGAGAGCAGCAGTGACATCACTGAAAATGCAGCCTATCCATTGACAAGAGAGCAGCGGTGACATCACTGAGAATATAGTCTATCCACTCACTAGAGAGCAGCAGTAACGTCACCGAGAATGTAGCCTATCCATTCACTAGAGAGCAGCAGCGACATCACTGAGAATGCAGCCTATCCATTGACTAGAGAGCAGTGGTGACATCACTGAGAATGCATCCTATCCATTCACTAGAGAGCAGCAGCGACATCACTGAGAATGCAGCCTATCCATTTACTAGAGAGCAGTGGTGAGATCACTGAGGGTGCAATCTATCCATTCACTAGAGAGCAGTGGTGACATCACTGAGAATGTAGCCTATCCATTTACTAGAGAGCAGTGGTGAGATCACTGAGGGTGCAATCTATCCATTCACTAGAGAGCAGCGGTGACATCACTGAGAATGCAGCCTATCCATTCACTAGAGAGCAGTGGGATCACTGAGGGTGCAATCTATCCATTCACTAGAGAGCAGCGGTGACATCACTGAGAATGCAGCCTATCCATTCACTAGAGAGCAGTGGTGAGATCACTGAGAATGCAGCCTATCCATTCACTAGAGAGCAGTGGTGAGATCACTGAGGGTGCAATCTATCCATTCACTAGAGAGCAGTGGTGACATTACTGAGAATGTAGTTTGTATACTGCTGAAGTTGTATCAATATGATGTCATCTTTCTTTCCTTCGTTGTCACTATTTTTTCTTACTCTGAGACTGTGAAAGCATCAGGTCAATTGTAAGTGCTTCTAAGTCACAGAAGAATATATGGATTAGTGAGTAAATGTACCTTAATTAGAACAGTTGTATATAGTGAATTGATTAACAGATAAACATTGATGACAGCATTGTGATCTTTGATTCTTCTCATCAATGTTACTTATCCAGGAATTGAGCCAACCAGTACTTTTCAGGAGGTTGTTGGATGAGAGTTGACAAATGGAAAAGGGATTCTCCATTCTTTATATACCCTCTATCCCAAGGTTGTGCCAAACCCTCTCCCCCGTAAACAATAACTAGACTACATTGACTGGGTATAAAGGCCACAGCATCTGATTCTATTAACATTTTAGCTTCCGTACTAAACTGTCACATACGTGATAGCAATAGTTCCTTATTCCACTAAACACAGATCAATTAGGAACATCAAATGACTTTATCATTACCGTTGCTAAAATATGCTTCTTAAAAGCCAGTTATGAAATTATAGGTCTCGGTATGAAGCTACCAAAGTAAAGCAACCCTCCAATCCTGGAACAACAAACATGCCACACTGTTTCTCTGACTACCTGATAATTGCACCGCACAGTGCTTAGATTGACCAAAACTGCCCACATAAGCAGTAGTCTTAGACTACCAATGCATACTAATGCACAACCTGTATAGGTAGTCAGAGAAGCAATGTGACCATCTTTGTCCAGGAATAGAGGGTCTCTTTAATCAGTATTTGCAGAGCACAACAGTGTCAACTTTGTCATGTCTGATCACTATGTAATTATATTACTATTACACTCAGTGATGTCAGTAACAGGGGGAGGGGCTGTGACTACCTCTTAGACATGATATACAGGCTGGTTATCAGCAGTAATAGATGTTACTGTAGTATAAGATGTGTGGATCTCGTGCCTGATCACTATGTAATTATATTAGTATTATACTCAGTGATGTCAGTAACAGGGGGCGGGGCTGTGACTACCTCTCAGATATGATATACAGGCTGGTTGTCAGCAGTAATAGATGGAATAGATGTTACTGTAGTATAAGATGTGTGGATCTCATGTCTGATCACTATGTAATTATATTACTATTATACTCAGTGATGTCAGTAACAGGGGGCGGGGCTGTGACTACCTCTCAGATATGATATACAGGCTGGTTGTCAGCAGTAATAGATGTTACTGTAGCATAAGATGTGTGGATCTCATGACTGATCACTATGTAATGATATTACTATTATACTCAGTGATGTCAGTAACAGGGGGCGGGGCTGTGACTACCTCTCAGATATGATATACAGGCTGGTTGTCAGCAGTAATAGATGTTACTGTAGTATAAGATGTGTGGATCTCATGTCTGATTACTATGTAATTATATTACTATTATACTCAGTGATGTCAGTAACAGGGGGAGGGGCTGTGATTAAATCTCAGACATGATATACAGGCTGGTTGTCAGCAGTAATAGATGGAATAGATGTTACTGTAGTATAAGATGTGTGGATCTCATGTCTGATCACTATGTAATTATATTACTATTATACTCAGTGATGTCAGTAACAGGGGGAGGGGCTGTGACTACCTCTTAGACATGATATACAGGTTGGTTGTCAGCAGTAATAGATGTTACTGTAGTATAAGGTGTGTGGATCTCATGTCTGATCACTATGTAATGATATTACTATTATACTCAGTGATGTCAGTAACAGGGGGAGGGGCTGTGACTACCTTACAGACATGATATACAGGCTGGTTGTCAGCAGTAATAGATGTTACTGTAGTATAAGATGTGTGGATCTGATGTCTGATCACTATGTAATTATATTACTATTATACTCAGTGATGTCAGTTACAGGGGGCGGGGCTGTGACTACCTCTCAGACATGATATACAGGCTGGTTGTCAGCAGTAAGAGATGTTACTGCAGTATAAGATGTGAGGATCTCATGTCTGATCACTATGTAATTATATTACTATTATACTCAGTGATGTCAGTAACAGGGGGAGGGGCTGTGACTACCTCTCAGACATGATATACAGGCTGGTTGTCTGCAGTAATAGATGGAATATATGTTACTGTAGTATAAGGTGTGTGGATCTCATGTCTGATCACTATGTAATTATATTACTATTATACTCAGTGATGTCAGTAACAGGGGGAGGGGCTGTGACTACCTCTCAGATATGATATACAGGCTGGTTGTCAGCAGTAATAGATGGAATAGATGTTACTTTAGTATAGGATGTGTGGATCTCATGTCTGATCACTATGTAATTATATTACTATTATACTCAGTGATGTCAGTAACAGGGGGAGGGGCTGTGACTACCTCAGACATGATATACAGGCTGGATGTCAGCAGTAATAGATGGAATAGATGTTACTGTAGTATAAGATGTGTGGATCTCATGTCTGATCACTATGTAATTATATTGCTATTATACTCAGTGATGTCAGTAAGAGGGGGAGGGGCTGTGACTACCTCTCACACATGATATACAGGCTGGTTGTCAGCAGTAGTAGACGGAATAGATATTACTGTAGTAAAAGATGTGTGGATCTCATGTCTGATCACTATGTAATTATATTACTATTATACTCAGTGATGTCAGTAATAGGGGGCGGGGCTGTGACTACCTTTCAGATATGATATACAGGCTGGTTGTCAGCAGTAATAGATGTTACTGTAGTATAAGATGTGTGGATCTCATGTCTGATCACTATGTAATTATATTACTATTATACTCAGTGATGTCAGTAAAAGGGGGAGGGGCTGTGACTACCTCTAAGACATGACATACAGGCTGGTTGTCAGCAGTAATAGATGTTACTGTAGTATAAGATGTGTGGATCTCATGTCTGATCACTATGTAATTATATTACTATTATACTCAGTGATGTCAGTAAGAGGGGGAGGAGCTGTGACTACCTCTCACACATGATATACAGGCTGGTTGTCAGCAGTAATAGATGGAATAGATGTTACTGTAGTATAAGGTGTGTGGATCTCATGTCTGATCACTATGTAATTATATTACTATTACACTCAGTGATGCCAGTAACAGGGGGCGGGGCTGTGACTACCTCTCAGACAGGATATACAGGCTGGTTGTCAGCAGTAATAGATGGAATAGATGTTACTTTAGTATAAGGTGTGTGGATCTCGTGTCTGATCACTATGTAATTATATTACTATTATACTCAGTGATGTCAGTAACAGGGGGCGGGGCTGTGACTACCTCTCAGACATGATATACAGTCTGGGTGTCATCAGTAATAGATGGAATAGATGTTACTGTAGTATAAGGTGTGTGGATCTCATGTCTGATCACTATGTAATTATATTACTATTACACTCAGTGATGCCAGTAACAGGGGGCGGGGCTGTGACTACCTCTCAGACAGGATATACAGGCTGGTTGTCAGCAGTAATAGATGTTACTGTAGTATAAGTTGTGTGGATCTCATGTCTGATCACTATGTGATTATATTACTATTATACTCAGTGATGTCAGTAAGAGGGGGAGGGGCTGTGACTACCTCTCACACATGATATACAGGCTGGTTGTCAGCAGTAATAGATGGAATAGATGTTACTGTAGTATAAGATGTGTGGATCTCATGTCTGATCACTATGCAATTATATTACTATTATACTCAGTGATGTCAGTAACAGGGGGCGGGGCTGTGACTACCTCTCAGACAGGATATACAGGCTGGTTGTCAGCAGTAATAGATGGAATAGATGTTACTGTAGTATAAGGTGTGTGGATCTCATGTCTGATCACTATGTAATTATATTGCTATTAAACTCAGTGATGTCAATAAGAGGGGGCGGGGCTGTGACTACCTCTCACACATGATATACAGGCTGGTTGTCAGCAGTAAGAGATGTTACTGCAGTATAAGATGTGAGGATCTCATGTCTGATCACTATGTAATTATATTACTATTATACTCAGTGATGTCAGTAACAGGGGGCGGGGCTGTGACTACCTCTCAGACATGATATACAGGCTGGTTGTCTGCAGTAATAGATGGAATATATGTTACTGTAGTATAAGGTGTGTGGATCTCATGTCTGATCACTATGTAATTATATTACTATTATACTCAGTGATGTCAGTAACAGGGGGAGGGGCTGTGACTACCTCTCAGATATGATATACAGGCTGGTTGTCAGCAGTAATCGATGGAATAGATGTTACTTTAGTATAGGATGTGTGGATCTCATGTCTGATCACTATGTAATTATATTACTATTATACTCAGTGATGTCAGTAACAGGGGGAGGGGCTGTGACTACCTCAGACATGATATACAGGCTGGATGTCAGCAGTAATAGATGGAATAGATGTTACTGTAGTATAAGATGTGTGGATCTCATGTCTGATCACTATGTAATTATATTGCTATTATACTCAGTGATGTCAGTAAGAGGGGGAGGGGCTGTGACTACCTCTCACACATGATATACAGGCTGGTTGTCAGCAGTAGTAGATGGAATAGATATTACTGTAGTATAAGATGTGTGGATCTCATGTCTGATCACTATGTAATTATATTACTATTATACTCAGTGATGTCAGTAATAGGGGGCGGGGCTGTGACTACCTTTCAGACATGATATACAGGCTGGTTGTCAGCAGAAATAGATGTTACTGTAGTATAAGATGTGTGGATCTCATGTCTGATCACTATGTAATTATATTACTATTATACTCAGTGATGTCAGTAATAGGGGGCGGGGCTGTGACTACCTTTCAGACATGATATACAGGCTGGTTGTCAGCAGTAATAGATGTTACTGTAGTATAAGATGTGTGGATCTCATGTCTGATCACTATGTAATTATATTACTATTATACTCAGTGATGTCAGTAAAAGGGGGAGGGGCTGTGACTACCTCTAAGACATGACATACAGGCTGGTTGTCAGCAGTAATAGATGTTACTGTAGTATAAGATGTGTGGATCTCATGTCTGATCACTATGTAATTATATTACTATTATACTCAGTGATGTCAGTAAGAGGGGGAGGGGCTGTGACTACCTCTCACACATGATATACAGGCTGGTTGTCAGCAGTAATAGATGGAATAGATGTTACTGTAGTATAAGGTGTGTGGATCTCATGTCTGATCACTATGTAATTATATTACTATTACACTCAGTGATGCCAGTAACAGGGGGCGGGGCTGTGACTACCTCTCAGACAGGATATACAGGCTGGTTGTCAGCAGTAATAGATGGAATAGATGTTACTTTAGTATAAGGTGTGTGGATCTCGTGTCTGATCACTATGTAATTATATTACTATTATACTCAGTGATGTCAGTAACAGGGGGCGGGGCTGTGACTACCTCTCAGACATGATATACAGTCTGGGTGTCATCAGTAATAGATGGAATAGATGTTACTGTAGTATAAGGTGTGTGGATCTCATGTCTGATCACTATGTAATTATATTACTATTACACTCAGTGATGCCAGTAACAGGGGGCGGGGCTGTGACTACCTCTCAGACAGGATATACAGGCTGGTTGTCAGCAGTAATAGATGTTACTGTAGTATAAGTTGTGTGGATCTCATGTCTGATCACTATGTAATTATATTACTATTATACTCAGTGATGTCAGTAAGAGGGGGAGGGGCTGTGACTACCTCTCACACATGATATACAGGCTGGTTGTCAGCAGTAATAGATGGAATAGATGTTACTGTAGTATAAGGTGTGTGGATCTCATGTCTGATCACTATGCAATTATATTACTATTATACTCAGTGATGTCAGTAACAGGGGGCGGGGCTGTGACTACCTCTCAGACAGGATATACAGGCTGGTTGTCAGCAGTAATAGATGGAATAGATGTTACTTTAGTATAAGGTGTGTGGATCTCGTGTCTGATCACTATGTAATTATATTACTATTATACTCAGTGATGTCAGTAACAGGGGGCGGGGCTGTGACTACCTCTCAGACATGATATACAGTCTGGGTGTCATCAGTAATAGATGGAATAGATGTTACTGTAGTATAAGATGTGTGGATCTCATGTCTGATCACTATTTAATTATATTACTATTATACTCAGTGATGTCAGTTACAGGGGGCGGGGCTGTGACTGCCTCTCAGACATGATATACAGGCTGGTTGTCAGCAGTAATTGATGGAATAGATGTTACTGTAGTATAAGGTGTGTGGATCTCATGTCTGATCACTATGCAATTATATTACTATTATACTCAGTGATGTCAGTAACAGGGGGCGGGGCTGTGACTACCTTTCAGACATGATATACAGGCTGGATATCAGCAGTAATAGATGTTACTGCAGTATAAGATGTGTGGATCTCATGTCTAATCACTAAGTAATTATATTACTATTATACTCAGTGATGTCTGTAATAGGGGGCGGGGCTGTGACTACCTTTCAGACATGATATACAGGCTGGTTGTCAGCAGTAATAGATGTTACTGTAGTATAAGATGTGTGGATCTCATGTCTGATCACTATGTAATTATATTACTATTATACTCAGTGATGTCAGTAAAAGGGGGAGGGGCTGTGACTACCTCTTAGACATGACATACAGGCTGGTTGTCAGCAGTAATAGATGTTACTGTAGTATAAGATGTGTGGATCTCATGTCTGATCACTATGTAATTATATTACTATTACACTCAGTGATGCCAGTAACAGGGGGCGGGGCTGTGACTACCTCTCAGACAGGATATACAGGCTGGTTGTCAGCAGTAATAGATGGAATAGATGTTACTTTAGTATAAGGTGTGTGGATCTCGTGTCTGATCACTATGTAATTATATTACTATTATACTCAGTGATGTCAGTAACAGGGGGCGGGGCTGTGACTACCTCTCAGACATGATATACAGTCTGGGTGTCATCAGTAATAGATGGAATAGATGTTACTGTAGTATAAGGTGTGTGGATCTCATGTCTGATCACTATGTAATTATATTACTATTACACTCAGTGATGCCAGTAACAGGGGGCGGGGCTGTGACTACCTCTCAGACAGGATATACAGGCTGGTTGTCAGCAGTAATAGATGTTACTGTAGTATAAGTTGTGTGGATCTCATGTCTGATCACTATGTAATTATATTACTATTATACTCAGTGATGTCAGTAAGAGGGGGAGGGGCTGTGACTACCTCTCACACATGATATACAGGCTGGTTGTCAGCAGTAATAGATGGAATAGATGTTACTGTAGTATAAGGTGTGTGGATCTCATGTCTGATCACTATGCAATTATATTACTATTATACTCAGTGATGTCAGTAACAGGGGGCGGGGCTGTGACTACCTCTCAGACAGGATATACAGGCTGGTTGTCAGCAGTAATAGATGGAATAGATGTTACTTTAGTATAAGGTGTGTGGATCTCGTGTCTGATCACTATGTAATTATATTACTATTATACTCAGTGATGTCAGTAACAGGGGGCGGGGCTGTGACTACCTCTCAGACATGATATACAGTCTGGGTGTCATCAGTAATAGATGGAATAGATGTTACTGTAGTATAAGATGTGTGGATCTCATGTCTGATCACTATTTAATTATATTACTATTATACTCAGTGATGTCAGTTACAGGGGGCGGGGCTGTGACTGCCTCTCAGACATGATATACAGGCTGGTTGTCAGCAGTAATTGATGGAATAGATGTTATTGTAGTATAAGGTGTGTGGATCTCATGTCTGATCACTATGCAATTATATTACTATTATACTCAGTGATGTCAGTAACAGGGGGCGGGGCTGTGACTACCTTTCAGACATGATATACAGGCTGGTTATCAGCAGTAATAGATGTTACTGCAGTATAAGATGTGTGGATCTCATGTCTGATCACTAAGTAATTATATTACTATTATACTCAGTGATGTCAGTAATAGGGGGCGGGGCTGTGACTACCTTTCAGACATGATATACAGGCTGGTTGTCAGCAGTAATAGATGTTACTGTAGTATAAGATGTGTGGATCTCATGTCTGATCACTATGTAATTATATTACTATTATACTCAGTGATGTCAGTAAAAGGGGGAGGGGCTGTGACTACCTCTTAGACATGACATACAGGCTGGTTGTCAGCAGTAATAGATGTTACTGTAGTATAAGATGTGTGGATCTCATGTCTGATCACTATGTAATTATATTACTATTACACTCAGTGATGCCAGTAACAGGGGGCGGGGCTGTGACTACCTCTCAGACAGGATATACAGGCTGGTTGTCAGCAGTAATAGATGGAATAGATGTTACTTTAGTATAAGGTGTGTGGATCTCGTGTCTGATCACTATGTAATTATATTACTATTATACTCAGTGATGTCAGTAACAGGGGGCGGGGCTGTGACTACCTCTCAGACATGATATACAGTCTGGGTGTCATCAGTAATAGATGGAATAGATGTTACTGTAGTATAAGGTGTGTGGATCTCATGTCTGATCACTATGTAATTATATTACTATTACACTCAGTGATGCCAGTAACAGGGGGCGGGGCTGTGACTACCTCTCAGACAGGATATACAGGCTGGTTGTCAGCAGTAATAGATGTTACTGTAGTATAAGTTGTGTGGATCTCATGTCTGATCACTATGTAATTATATTACTATTATACTCAGTGATGTCAGTAAGAGGGGGAGGGGCTGTGACTACCTCTCAGACATGATATACAGGCTGGTTGTCAGCAGTAATAGATGGAATAGATGTTACTGTAGTATAAGGTGTGTGGATCTCATGTCTGATCACTATGCAATTATATTACTATTATACTCAGTGATGTCAGTAACAGGGGGCGGGGCTGTGACTACCTCTCAGACAGGATATACAGGCTGGTTGTCAGCAGTAATAGATGGAATAGATGTTACTTTAGTATAAGGTGTGTGGATCTCGTGTCTGATCACTATGTAATTATATTACTATTATACTCAGTGATGTCAGTAAGAGGGGGCGGGGCTGTGACTACCTCTCAGACATGATATACAGTCTGGGTGTCATCAGTAATAGATGGAATAGATGTTACTGTAGTATAAGGTGTGTGGATCTCATGTCTGATCACTATGTAATTATATTACTATTACACTCAGTGATGCCAGTAACAGGGGGCGGGGCTGTGACTACCTCTCAGACAGGATATACAGGCTGGTTGTCAGCAGTAATAGATGTTACTGTAGTATAAGTTGTGTGGATCTCATGTCTGATCACTATGTAATTATATTACTATTATACTCAGTGATGTCAGTAAGAGGGGGAGGGGCTGTGACTACCTCTCACACATGATATACAGGCTGGTTGTCAGCAGTAATAGATGGAATAGATGTTACTGTAGTATAAGGTGTGTGGATCTCATGTCTGATCACTATGCAATTATATTACTATTATACTCAGTGATGTCAGTAACAGGGGGCTGGGTTGTGACTACCTCTCAGACAGGATATACAGGCTGGTTGTCAGCAGTAAAAGATGGAATAGATGTTACTTTAGTATAAGGTGTGTGGATCTCGTGTCTGATCACTATGTAATTATATTACTATTATACTCAGTGATGTCAGTAACAGGGGGCGGGGCTGTGACTACCTCTCAGACATGATATACAGTCTGGGTGTCATCAGTAATAGATGGAATAGATGTTACTGTAGTATAAGATGTGTGGATCTCATGTCTGATCACTATTTAATTATATTACTATTATACTCAGTGATGTCAGTTACAGGGGGCGGGGCTGTGACTACCTCTCAGACATGATATACAGGCTGGTTGTCAGCAGTAATTGATGGAATAGATGTTACTGTAGTATAAGATGTGTGGATCTCATGTCTGATCACTATGTAATTATATTACTATTATACTCAGTGATGTCAGTAACAGGGGGAGGGGCTGTGACTACCTCTCAGACATGATATACAGACTGGTTGTCAGCAGTAATAGATGTTACTGTAGTATAAGATGTGTGTATCTCATGTCTGATCACTATGCATTTATATTACTATTATACTCAGTGATGTCAGTAACAGGGGGCGGGGCTGTGACTACCTCTCAGACATGATATACAGGCTGGTTGTCAGCAGTAATAGATGGAATAGATGTTACTGTAGTATAAGATGTGTGGATCTCATGTCTGATCACTATGTAATTATATTACTTTTATACTCAGTGATGTCAGTAACACGGGGAGGGGCTGTGACTACCTTACAGACATGATATACAGGCTGGTTGTCAGCAGTAATAGATGTTACTGTAGTATAAGATGTGTGGATCTGATGTCTGATCACTATGTAATTATATTACTATTATACTCAGTGATGTCAGTAACAGGGGGAGGGGCTGTGACTACCTCAGACATGATATACAGGCTGGATGTCAGCAGTAATAGATGGAATAGATGTTACTGTAGTATAAGATGTGTGGATCTCATGTCTGATCACTATGTAATTATATTACTATTATACTCAGTGATGTCAGTATTAGGGGGCGGGGCTGTGACTACCTTTCAGACATGATATACAGGCTGGTTGTCAGCAGTAATAGATGTTACTGTCGTATAAGATGTGTGGATCTCATGTCTGATCACTATGTAATTATATTACTATTATACTCAGTGATGTCAGTAACAGTGGGCGGGGCTGTGACTACCTCTCACACATGATATACAGGCTGGTTGTCAGCGTAGTAGATGGAATAGATATTGCTGTAGTATAAGATGTGTGGATGTCATGTCTGATCACTATGTAATTATATTACTATTATACTCAGTGATGTCAGTAACAGGGGGTGGGGCTGTGACTACCTCTCACACATGATATACAGGCTGGTTGTCAGCAGTAATAGATGTTACTGTAGTATAAGATGTGTGGATCTCATGTCTGATCACTATGTAATTATATTACTATTATACTCAGTGATGTCAGTAACAGGGGGCGGGGCTGTGACTACCTCTCAGACATGATCTACAGGCTGGTTGTCAGCAGTAATAGATGTTACTGTAGTATAAGATGTGTGGATCTCATGTCTGATCACTATGTAATTATATTACTATTACACTCAGTGATGTCAGTAACAGAGGGCGGGGCTGTGACTACCTCTCAGACATGATATACAGGCTGGTTGTCTGCAGTAATAGATGGAATAGATGTTACTGTAGTATAAGATGTGTGGATCTCATGTCTGATCACTATGTAATTATATTACTATTATACTCAGTGATGTCAGTAACAGGGGGCGGGGCTATGACTACCTCTCAGACATGATATACAGGCTGGTTGTCAGCAGTAATAGATGGAATAGATGTTACTGTAGTATAAGATGTGTGGATCTCATGTCTGATCACTATGTAATTATATTACTATTATACTCAGTGATGTCAGTAACAGGGGGAGGGGCTGTGACTACCTCTCAGACATGATATACAGGCTGGTTGTCAGCAGTAATAACTGAAATAATTGTTATTATAGGTATAGATCGTGTGCTGATCTCACATAATATGGCTGCACAGGTTTCTCCAGGGATCCTAGTAATAGGGTATTATGTATATTCAGTGGATTTACCTGTTAATATTCTGTATATTTTATGTATCATTATGGGAAATTGTGGATAAAAGTTTATTAATAACGAGTGAAGTTGTAAAGCAGAGAACATGAATATGGCTGTTTATTGCTGGAGGGATTTGCAATCTCATAAGGTATGAGGAGGAGAAGCAGCGACGCGTTGAATTCTAATTCATTCAGGGTTTGCTCTGTTTATTTCTTAGAAGTTTTAGAAAACTCGGGCTAAGTGCTGAGTGCAGCCGGATCCTGGGGAACGCTACCACTTAGCCGAGGCCTTTTGATAGGCGCGCATTTAAAGCAAATTCAATGAAGGCCTTAATTAGAACATCACGCCAGTAAATGGGTATTCTGAGCTCACTTCACGGCGCGCACCTATCAAACTGATCTTTCTATAAGGGGAGCCATACATTTTCATGAAGCTTTCAAATTAAATGAAGACTTATTTTACAGAAAATGCCGTCTTCTCACTGCGCCAGCTCGTTGGATTTAGGGGGGAAGCAAATGTTCTCGGCAGGATTCCTCTTAGATAAGATACATTCTAACGAGCAGAACTCAGAAACTCTGTGTAATCTGCCATCATCCGTCACTCATTCCTCCACTGGAGGCCTGTGGGATGTGAATCATTCCGCTTTCAATGTGTCGGCCGTGACCTTGATCATTCACAATGAATAATGGGGAAAACACAAACATTACATTAAAGCATTCAGAATAAAAGATGAATGGAACACAGACAATGCGTTCTGTATATCCTGAAACCTCAGTAACAAGGCAGCGTCTGATGTGCCGAATACTTACAATTCATGCGTGGTGACGGTGGTGATAGTTATGTTACAGCCAAAAAATGTCATGCTCCCCATTCCCACATGAATAGGTATGCTTTATTTAAAAAGTATTATGATTGAGACTTGTTGGATAATATTGTCATTAAGGGTCCCTGAGTAGAAACCTCAACTTTATACGTCAAATAAAGCATCCCTGGTATTTTTGTTAGCATTATGTTCCTCTGGCTCCTTCTGACTAAAAGGGTATATCCGGAACTTTGGGTATTTTTTACTATTGATCGCTCATCTTCAGGCTAATCATCAATAGTTGATGGACAGGGGTCCGCCACTTAGGATCTCCGCTAATTGGTTGATTCCTGACAATGGGTCAAAATCCTCAAAGTCCCAGACATCTGTTTTAAATTAAAAAAAATATGGTGCCTTTCTACAAAAAACAGTACCACAACCCTGCACAGGTGGTGTGTGGTATTGCAGTCCCATTCACTTCAATGGAGCTGCAATACCAGATACAACACATGGACAGATGTGATACTGTTTCTGGAAGAAAACATGAACAGTAGCTTTTCTCCTTAGGGAGAGCACCTAGAAGGTGAGTGAGGAGACTTATAAGGCCATTCATGCTGCTCTGGGTAATATGCAAATAAGGGAGATGGAACAATATCTCTGCAAAGGTATTGTTCCATCTCTCTTATTTGGAAGAAAACAGCCATGATTTTCTCATCATGGATTCTACTTTAAAGGGGTTGTGCACTCCACTTACCTGAGCAGTTGTTTCAGAGTCTTAGACAATTGGATTGCAGACCATTATACATGGGTTCAAATTTGGGTAGTAACACGACTCCAACATCTTCACATGACCAGTAATGCCCAGCAGTGCTGCAATGATGACATTGTCTGCCAATAGCATGGGCTAGCATCTAAATAGCCCAGGTCATTTACACGGAATGAGCTGGATGGCTGTTTTGACAATTACAAGCTCTGTATGTTCCTTACCCATGTGTCTAGGGGGACAGGGCTACCTGGAGAGTAGCCCATGCGATTGGTTGATGGAATATTATGCTGTTGCAGCAGCGCTAGATGTTACTGGTCACATGACCGGGGTCAGAGCTGCATTGCTGCCCATATTGAAATCTTCCTCTGGGTTCTGGGTTTTAACCCTGCCATTGGAGACTTTAAATACTTAAACGGCTGTCTGCTCACCTAAACGTTGTTTCAAACAAACAATTTCTCCCAGTGAAACTGCAGACAGTAAAAGGGGTATTCTAATCTTAGATAGGGATGGCATATGACTAGCATATGTTATCACGTTATAATCAGTAGTCCGTAATTACTTTACGACCTCTGGGCCCCCCACAAATCCTGCGGTGGTGTAGTGCTGTATCCACTATTCCATGCACAGTGGTGCTCCAGTCTTAGAATACATAAAGGATTAGCAGTTCTGTTTTGGAGTATATTGCTATAGTGACAAATATTAACCAGGTCAAAGTGCTACGTTTTTTACAAAATCGCATATCTGCAGTATTTTTATGTGGCCATGTGGTAATTGAAATTGCCAGAAGTTGACTGCAACGTGTGAGTAAACCCTTAATCTTTCATGATGTCAAAAGGTTCAGGATGAGATGAACATCACGTGTGACCTAATGTGCTATATGTATTTAACTAGCTCTAAAGAAGTGAAACACTCAGATGCAACACGCGGAGAGGGAAGAACCTAAGAACAGCAAAGTACACCCATTTATTGACTGAGCAAAGCTTTAAGCATCTGAAAGTCTAAATGAAATGAGACCGTC